>NC_047101.1:35389018-35689018 GCF_902459505.1 Geotrypetes seraphini
GGGAAAGAGAGAGAAGGGGCAGATGATGGAAGTGGGGAGTGAGAAGAGGGCAGATGATGGAAGGAGGGGATAAATAAAAGGAGGGCACATGATGGGGGAAAAGGATTGAGTTAGGGAAATACTGGAGGGGGTGAGGCGAGCTGTAGGTAGACAGTAAAGAAGGAAATTGATGAGAGGGTAGTAAGAATGTAATCTAGATGGATGCAGAAAATAAACTGAAAAGGAAAATGAGGGAAGAAAGGGATTGCAGAAGAGAGGTGTGGGAGAGGGAAGGAGAGGAGAGAGATGCCAGACCAATGGGGGTGAAAGGAGAGATGGAAGGGGGAGGCATACAGTTTCTGGAAGGGGCATAGAAGGAGAGAAGATGCCATATAGGGGCAGAGAGATGGCAGAAAGTGGATGGAAGGAAGAGAGTAATAAGAAGATAAGGAAAGCAGAAACCAGAGATGACAAAGGTAGAAAAAAATTTTCTATTTATTTATTGCTTTAGGAGATATGTGTCACTGTTTCTGTGGTGTTGCATTGTATGCTTCTTGCTAATTCAATTTAACCTTTGTCTATGTATTTCTATTTTATCCCCCCTTTTACAAAACTGTGGAGCGTTTTTTAGCACCAGCCGTGGTGGTATCAGCTCTGATGCCCAGAATTCTATGAGCGTCAGAGCTGTTACCACTGTGGCTAAAATCCACACTACAGTTTTGTAAAAGGGGGAGGAGTTAGTTTGTGATTATATATTCCATACTAGGCAAAGGTGTTTTCTGTGTTCTGTGTGTTCAAAAAACATGGTTTTCTGTTAGGATTGACGGTGTAGGATTGATCTGTGCTGGTCTGGCTTGTTTAGTTTTACAATGACTGATATTGTACTGCTCACTGCATATGTAAGATGCTGCCTTTTCCTAGGTACTCATGTGTGACGTGTGGCTTGTTACTAAAAATCATGTTTTTCGTACAGATAGGGAGGGGGGTTGCCAAAAAATGATGGGCCCCGTGTGTCACATATGCTAGGTACGCCACTGTTTCAGCATACACAAAATTGTATTCCGCCCTCCTGGACATGTAACAGAAAGACTGCAGGGCTTAGATAAGTGTCCTGCTAGTGTGAGCTTAGGACCAATGATTGTTAAGAAAAGTAACATATGAGAAGTTTTTTCTAGATTTCAGTTGTATAGCCAGAAAATTGTATAACTATCACTGTAACTTCCTGCTTTCGGGACTGCTGAAGCTGTCAACTTGGTGCTTGGGAGTCGCATACGTATGCTAATAAAACATCTGTGCTTTCTTCAAGTCTCTAAGTTTTGTGGCTGACTAAAGTGACCTTTCACACCCATAATCTCCTGACAACAACACCCCTAAGCACCCTGGTGTACTTCAATCTCTATCCCTGGTCTTACCAAGCCAATTCTTGTGGGATCCAAAATAGTTACTGAATCATTTAATGCTAATTTGATATGTTACTACTAGAAGGTAGGTTGGCTAAGAAGAACTTATTGTCCATATTGTGGGCCACCAGGGTCTGGGCAGCTATTTTGGATCCTAGACCTATAAGCACAGAGGAAATTAGACATTTTTTTTTCTGTCCCATTAGACATCAAAGACCCCTATAAATCCAGAGATTGGATAAGGTTAAGAGTGTTTGCCTATGGGGCTTTGAAAAGTTTTATTGTTGCCAGAAGGTTGTATGTAAGGGAGGGGTCTTTGCATAGGGGGTTACAGGTGGGAGAATCAGATGCTTTGAGGGTTAGACGGGATTGGATCTCATTTGGGGAAGTTTGGCTTTGAGAGGAGAATTAGAAATGGGGCCATTTGTTTTATATCATTATTGGAGGGGAACAGAAGTCAGGGTGATCAGGAAGTGGCCCATTCCTGGACATTCACAGCTGACCCTTCAAGTGAGCACTTATGGATGTCCTCAGGAAGAACATCTACATTTTTACAGATACACACTTATTCCTCTTGTAAGATGGGGAATCCATGTCAACCTTATTGGTCTCTCATAAGCGCTCCCTCTCCTCCCCTCTCTGTGTCTCCTAGAAATATAAATATGCTCAGTATCTCCACATTTAAAGAGCCCCTTTGCCGAAATGTTTTTGTACGGGTAGGCTATGCTACATATATACATACTGCTATTCACCATTGGCGATGCTTCTAAAATACAATATGCCAAAGAGCAGCTCCCATGGTGACTGGAACAGTTACTACTCTCATCATCATCCTCCAATCAGCATTATAAACTTTGAGAACCATGGCACTTTAAAACATGAATTCAAATAAAAATGAGACGTTACACTTTTTTTTCACAGTCTTGTAAGCCAGGGTCTTTCAGATTGGTTATGTTAGAGTGACCCAGATGATGCCTAGTACAAGCTTAGACCTTGAGCTTTTCCCCAGTGGCAAAAAATTTATTATCTTAGGGCAGGGACCTATAATGGCTCTATTTCAATTTCAGAGTATACAGATTACATTTCCTGTGTTACTATGAAAGTAATACAATTATTAGACACAACCAAATGATTCTGTGACTTTACTGTCATGTAACATATAAAATATGTTGAACTGCATTTAGAATTTTAGTACCATCCTTAATGTCTAACTTCCTGTTTATCCAAGTTTACTTCCATTAGCTACAGCACAATAATCATTTGTAGGGAGATTGAATAGAAAATTAAATGCAAACCTCTCTCAGTCATTTTTCATTCTCATAAAATGATTAAAGCTGATGTAAGAGGGCTCATTAAAACTAAAAACATTAAGATCATTAAAAAGCCATTAAACCATCTCACTTCTGTGATTTATTTTAATATGACCTTATTTGACCCCTATTTAAAAGTCATGGATTTCTTGTCCTGTTATTAACCCTTGGAGGCCAGTTTAAAAAGGTCACTCAGATCCACAGCATATACATTGAGTTCACAAATGAAAGTACCCCTAAGATTCCATCACAGGATTCCATCACACAGACTTTACCACTTGACTACTTACAACTGCAGGGTACCTCGTCTGGAGACTTCGGTTGCACACTCCCAGAGGGAGTGTTTTCACTGCAATTAAGAGACTACGTTTCTTAACTACTTACATGTACTTTTGGGAAATGCAACTTAGGTTGTATGCGTCTCCCAGGAGGGCCTTCATTATGAAGTCAAGAACAGATTCTACTTGTCCTAAGTGTGGATATGTGGAGGTCAGTCTGGGACATATGCTGTGGAAATGTCCTCTTATAGCAGTTTTTGGGACAAGAGTTTTTGAATTTAATGGGACTATTTGGAGGGTCAGGATCTGCCCTGATTCTGCCCTGTTTAGTCTGCTACCATCCTATAATCCCAGGAAGAGGGAAGCGGGTACTTATCTTAGATGGACCACCCTAGTGGTCCTTAAATGTATTCTGATTAAGTGGATGGACACTGATACTCCTTCCTGGCAATTATGGTGTACTCAGATGCTCTATGTCAGAAGTGTCAATGTCTGTCCTCGAGGGCTGCAATCCAGTCGGGTTTTCAGGATTTCCCCAATGAATATGCATGAGATCTATTTGCATGCACTGCTTTCATTGTATGCCAATAGATCTCATGCATATTCATTGGGGAAATCCTGAAAACCTGACTTGATTGCGGCCCTCGAGGACCGACATTTGACACCCCTGCTCTATGTTGTGGCCTTGGAGAGGAAGGAAATATTTGGCTTTTCATCCCAACATAGAATGTGCTTTCAGATTACATGGGAGCCTCTTTGGACAATGCTGACCATTGTTGCTTACAACAAAGGTAGGGGAAATGATTTTATTTTTGAATTTAGTGATTGAATTGTGTCGATTTTGAGAATTTACATCTGCCAGTCTCCCCTCCCCAACTCCCCCTCCCCGACGATGGCGGCAGGAGGGTGCCTAACTCCTCCTGCTGGACCCCCCAATGGCCCCCCCCTCTTAAGATCACCAGCAGGAGGGTACCCAACCCCTCTTGCCAGACCCCCCCAATGAAACCCCCCACCACAGAACCCCTCTTGGGCTTACCTCACAGTTGGCTGGATGGCTCCTCACACAGTCCAGCCAGCAGGCCCGCCTCTGTCCAAATAAGGCAGGCCCGCCCCTCTACTGCCCAACCCACAGGATCCTAGGGCCTGATTGGTCCAGGTGCCTAAGGCCTCTCCTGCTATAGGAGGGGCCTTTGGCGCTTGGGCCAATCAGGCCCTAGGATCCTGTGAGTTGGATAGTGGAGGGGCGGGCCCGCCTTATTTGGACAGAAGTGGGCCTGCTGGCTGTTGGCCAACCTCATAGAGGAGGGCGGGTTCCCTTCCACGGCCGCTCAACTGATCATGGCAGGGAGATTTCCTTGCCACGATCAGTTTAGTGGCTGCGTCTAATTGAAATTTAGGCCACCATTTCAATGGCCTACATTTCAGGCACCTATTGTGGTCCTAGAGATTCCTAGGGCTGTTTAAGCTCACTCAAGGCTACTCCTGGGCGAAACCATATCCACGCCCAGCCTTGAGCGAGCTTAAGTGTCCCTAAGTGTCTCCCTCAACCGCAACAAATGCCTATGGTGTAGGTGCCTGCCTCGCGGTGTTTTTTTTTAAACATGCATCCCGATTGCCTGGATTCCTACCACCGCCTACATTTGGGATGCCATTGATAGAATATGGCCCTTTGCACTTACCATACATTAACTTTTGCTGTTAGCATCCAATAAAAACAAAACTTACTGTATTGTTTAAAAGGACATATAAGCCCTGATTCTATATAGTGCGTCCCGATTTTAGGCAGCTGTAGGCGTCCTACAGCTGTCTAATCAGCCAATTGGTTAATAAAATGTATTATATAATAATCACAGACAGTAATCTCATTACCTGCATATACATTTATTTAAATGAAGTGCACATTATTTTATTCAAGACATAAAGATATTTTACAATGCGAATAGTCACCAAAATAAAGCAGTTGTTAAATGAAGTGGGCAATATTTTATTAAAGGCAAAAAGATATGGAAAAGACGGATAAGTCAACATCAGTGAATGGTGGGATACTTGTTATCATTGTCCCGTGCTGAACCTCTCTCGATATTCCGCTGATAGATAGTATAAATGTTCTCTGTAATTCATTGCTCTGTGGACAGAGGGGATGGGATGTCAAAATAGCTGAATTACGGAGAATTTTGCTGTTGACCATCTTCCTGTTTGTGGACTGTCAAAATCCATTTGCTGCAAATGCTGCACTGAAAATAGAAGGGAAGTACTTAAGACAAAGATCATGCAATCATAGCAATTGTGATTAATGAAATGTTTTGTTTTTTTTAAAATATCTTTATTCATTTTGAAGCCAAAAATACGTGCAACAATATTATACAATCATATTACACAATAATAGCACCTAAATTCAATCAAAATTGTAATCCATGACAAATACATATATCACCCCCCACCCATCTTCATACTCAAAATTGCACTAAAATTAAAAATATTTTCCAGTCCCCCTCCCATCCACCGTGCATGATCAAGGGCCAAATTCAATAATCACTCTTTACAAAATTTTGTCAATGGCTCCCAAATATCCAGAAACTTCATATAATGCCCCATTGTATAGCCATAATACATTCCAATTTAAAGACGTGACACAGAGACTCCCACCAAAAGGTATAGTTTTTTAGTAAGAGTCCCAGACAAGAATATAATTGGTGCGCCCACACATTTTACAATGAAGTGCACATAATTTTACTCAAGACATAACGATATGAAAAATTCAGAGCTGAGTACACATATACACATCTGCAAATATACCTAACAAGACCAAGGAATAAAATTAAAACAAGGCAATGCTCATGCCTACACACAAGCAATTAAAATGAGATAAGTGTGAGGCGGCAAACAGATCCATTTATTTAAAGATTAAACTGCCTTGTTTCAAACATTTAGAATGTGAATGGTCACCAAAATAAGGCAGTTGAAGGAGCCCACTCAAGGATCTCGTTGTGCAGACAACATCCGGCATGTCAAAAATCGACTATTGTAATGCTCTATTTAAGAGAATAGCCCAAAAAGAAACCAGCCATTTACAGATTATCCAAAACACTTTAATTAAACTCATACTGAAAGCTAAGAAATTCGACCATGTGACACCTCTCCTTAAGAAAGCGCATTGGCTCCCAGTTGCTCACGGCATAACATATAAAATAAGTCTGCTAACCCTTAAATCTCTTCTTTATAAAACTCCTACCTTCATTCATAGATTATTGATTCCCACACTCCAACAAGATTACTTAGGTCAAATGACCAAAATTTATTAACACACGGCGACAATTCATCTTTTCTGTCACAGCCCCCCAAACATGGAATTCCCTCCCTATTTATTTAAGGGAAGAACGCAATCTAGACTGATTCAAGAGCAAGTTAAAATGCTTTCGTTTTGAAGATGCATTTGACAGCTAGAAAGCTAGATTAAGAGCCTCAATTGAATCCTATTTCCCAACGTATTTGAAGCCCACCTCTCTCACCCCTCCTATTGTTTTTTTTTCCCCTACTTGTCTTATTTACTATCAACAACTCGTATTTCTTTCCCCACTTTTCCTTTTGTTTAATATGTTTTGTCAGGTTAGTCTTATTCATTTGTTTTGTTTCCCCCCGAAATTTGTAATTTTACTGTTTTGTACATCGCTTAGAATTTTGAATAATCAATTAATCAAATTTATAATAAACTTGAAACTTGAAAATCACCTATTAGCAAGACTTCCCCTTTTTTAGATATTCTGAATGTCTACTATTAAATCTCTGTCCACTCCTGATGTCTGTGAAGGAGGCCTGTATATCACACCAATATAAATATATTCACCATTCCCTCTTTCCAAATTGATACACAGTGACTCTATGTTCTTTAATATATAACGCTACTCCTCCTTCTTTTCTTCCTACCCTGTCTTTTCTTAACAGCTTTCTCCATTGCCTTTTCAACCTGTTTGTCCACCTTAAGATTATCACATACTATCACACCCAAGTCTCCTTCCTCTTTCGTGCACAAAAGTTCTTCACCCCCTAAACTATACCGTTCCCTCAGGTTGCTGCAGCCCGAATGCATGACCTTGCATTTCTTAGCATTAAATCTCAGCTGCCAAATTTCAGACCACAGACTTCACTTGGTCCTTCCTCCTGTTTTCCGTACCATCAGGGGTGTCTACTCTATTGCAAATTTTGGTATCCAGTGGCATAGCGAAGGTGGGAGGTGCCCAGGGTGGTGTACTCTTCTCCACCTCTTCCTTACCCCCATGCTGCTGCCTGCGCCAGCCTCTACTCTCCCTCTGACATGACTTTCTGGTCACCAGTGAAGAGCTAGAGGCATGGGGAAAGTGAAGGTGCATTGAGGGTGGGGGAGGGGTGGGACAGAGCAGGGGTGGAAAGGAAGAGAGATGCTGGTGCCCCTATCAACACGGCGCCTGGAGTGATCTGTAGTGCCCCCACCCCCCCTTATTACATCACTGTTGGTATCAACCACAAAAAGACAAATCTTACCAGTCCCCCTTCTCCACCCCATGCAACATTCTCTTTTCTGAAATACCTTTTCCCCGACCCCTCCTCCTTCATTTCTTTTTTTTTTGGAATTTTTTATTTATATTATTCAACAAAATTTTACAAGAATACATCTTGTTACATTAAATACAGGAAAGAAAAAACAATACAGAAGTATTACAGATTCATACTTATGAAAATAATTTTTCCTTTCTTAGACCACCATAATAGGGGGATAGTCAATCGAAAATTTTTGAGAGAAATTTAACAAGAAACTTAATTAAACAATTAGGCTTTATGTTCTAAACACCAGCTATTAATTTCTATTTCCCCTCAGTCCTTGATGATTTTCTTTACATCCAAGAATTCCTTCAGGTGATTAGGAGAAAAAAATGTATATTTAACTCCCAAATACCTAACTAGGCATTTACAGGGGTATGCTAACAAGAAAGTTGCTCCCAATTTTATAGTATCTTGACGCATAGCAAGAAATTCTTTCCTCCGTTCTTGTGTAGTCTTTGCGACATCAGGATATATCCAAACTTTTTGCTCCCCAAATAATTTCTGTGAGTTTTTAAAGAATAGTTTCATAATCATATTCACGTCTTGCTCAAAAACGAATGATACTAAGAGCGTAGCTCTAACATTATCAGTAGAAATTGTTTGTTCAAGAAGAGCAGTCACATTAGCAAATTCTATTTCATTATTTTCCCTCCTTATCTCTTTCTCAATCTCATCTTCTCCTTCTTGTCTTCCGGGTATCTTCTTATTTGGTAAATAGTAGATTTTATTTATAGGGGGAATACAATTTGACGAAATCTTTAAATTTTCAATCAGGTATCTTTTTAATAAGTCCAAAGGCAATATACCCGGAATTTGAGGAAAATTTAAAATACGGAGGTTCAAACGCCTGTTGAAATTTTCAAATTGCTCCAATTTCTTATTTATAAGGAAACTATCTTTAATTGAAGCCACCTTGAATTGTTGTAAATGCAGTATATCCTCCTGTATCTGCTTAGTTTGAGCACTAGAATCCCTTTTCATTACTTCCACAGTTTCAGTCAGCACATCCAATTTTTCCACTATTTTTGTTACCTTTTCAGATGATTTTTCCGTTTTTGACTCCATCCGCTGAAGCAAAGACCAGATGCCTTGAAGAGAAACCTCCGTCGGAGAGGACAAATCCCCCTCTCTCTTGTTAGCTTCCATCAGCAAACTGTCTCCAGACGCTGTGCCCTCGTCGGGAGACCCCACGCCTCCACTTCCGGGGTCGGGTGTCTCTCGCCACATCGTTCCGGCAGCTGCTGGACACGGAGGAGTATGGGAAACCGGAGGAGACAGCGATGTCTCTATGCCCGAAAGGGCAAGCGACTCCCTCTCTTCGCCGCCCAACGCCGGGCTCTCCACTCCGGATATTGCTGGTGCCGGAGGAGCCGAAAAGAAGCTATCCATCGTTAGCTGTCGGGGGGTAGACGCCAAGGCCAGCGAGGAAGGTCCCCTGACCACCCCTTTTCTTTTCGGAGGCATAAGGAGAACGAGGTAAATAAATCAGGCAAAAACTGAAGCTAAACGAGGAGAGATCTTAACACGTCTCTCACAGCTCCTCACATCGCCGCCATCTTGACCACCCCGAGAGTCTCTATAACCCCCCTCCTTCATTTCTTGGGTGAATCTTTCCCCCTTAGTTATATTTTGATTGTTAGCATTCTCTGGACTGTGAGAACAGATGTCACTATTCTCAGAACTGGAGAATGATTATCCAGTCTGACATTGTATCTGGCTGCTGCACAGATACTGGGAACACAAATGGTGATAGTGGGGCCTGACAGTGTGTCATTTGCTACTGTGTAGCAGGTAGTATGGCACACCTGCCCCCAGAAACCTTGGCATGGGCTCTGAGCAGGTGGCACTCACAGTCCTCTTGGATACAGTTCTTTATGCCTGCTGCTTCCCTACACACGTGGGTCTGGCTGGCAATGAGAGTTCACTGGTTGTCTTGGTGGGATTACTATAAAGTTGGATATGGGTGCATATCAAACTTTAGTATGTACCCATGACAACAGAAAATAAGAAACTTAGCTGCGTGTGTTATTTTGTAATTGATGGTTTGAATAGGATCTGTTGTACACTGTAAGATACAGTCAATTAAGTAAATCCATTAGGCCACCTCAGTAAGTTTACTTTGTGAGGGGAATGACAATATTGATTAGTTGGTGTGCCCTTTATATAGAAGGTTCTTCTTTAACATTTTACAGCAAGTAATTTTGATGAATTGTGTAATTATCCTTAATGCTATTGAAACAGTTGCAAAAATTAAAGACATGAGTTGCAAAGTATCAATGCTTAATTTATTAGATTCAGGAAATAAAATTATTAATCCATTAATTTAGAAACATAGAAACGTGATGGCAGATAAAGGCCAAATGGCCCATCTAGTCTGCCCATCCGCAGTAACCATTACCTCTTTCTCTCTCCGAGAGATCCCACGTGCCTATCCCAGGCCCTTTTGAATTTAGACACAGTCTCTGTTTCCACCACCTCTTCCGGGAGACTGTTCCATGTATCTACCACCCTTTCCATAAAAAAGTATTTCCTCAAATTCCTTTGGAACCTATCACCTTTTAACTTCATCCTATGCCTCTCATTGCAGAGTTTCCTTTCAAATTAAAGAGACTCGACTCATGCACATTTACATTACATAAGTATTTAAACGTCGCTATCATATCTCTCCTCTCCCGCCTTTCCTCCAAAGTATACAGATTGAAATCTTTAAGTTTGTCCCCATACGCCTTATGATGAAGACCACGCACCATTTTAGTAGCCTTTCTCTGGACCGACTCCATTCTTTTTATATCTTTTTGAAGGTGCAGCCTCCAGAATTGTACACAATATTCTAAATGAGGTCTCACCACAGTCTTATACAAGGGCATCAATGCCTCCTTTTTCCTACTGGCCATACCTCTCCCTATGCAATCTAGCATCCTTCTAGCTTTCACCGTCACCTTTTCAACCTGTTTGGTCACCTTAAGATCATCACATACAATCCACCCAAGTCCCGCTCTTCTGTCGTGCACATAAGCTCTTCATTCCCTAATCTGTACCGTTCCCTCGGGTTTTTGCACCCAAATGCATGACCATGCATTTCTTAGCATTAAATTTTAGCTGCCAAATTTCAGATCCTTCTTCAAGCTTCGCCAGGTCTTTCATCATGTTATTCACACCATCCAGCGTGTCTACTCTATTGCAGATTTTCGTATCATCCACAAAGAGGCAAATCTTACCTACAATGTTAAAATGTTAAAATGAACAGGCCCAAGAACAGAACCTTGAGGCACACCACTGGTAACCTCCCTTTCCTCAGAGCGATCTCAATTGATCATCACCCTCTGTCGCCTTCCACTCAACCAGTTCTTGACCCAGTCTGTCACTTTGGGACCCATCCCAAGGGCACTAAGTTTATTTATTAGACGTCTGTGTAGAACACTGTCAAAGGCTTTGCTAAAATCTAAATATACCACATCTAGCACTGATAAATTATTCTACCCTATGAACCTGCACAATATACTGAATAACCTACAGATCATTCATACTTGTATTCTCTAATATGTATAAAATTCTGGGATTTTGTGTACAGTATTTAACATTGTTTCAAAAATTATTTTTGTGGCGCTTTTTTAGACCCAGACTAGTCTGTGAAGAGTTAATGACCGGACTTGTTTGTATCAGCAACCCTTGAACATTAAAAATCAATGTTTTTCTCTAAAAGAAATGTGGGAAATGTCAGCTTTTGAGCTAGCATAGTCAGTGTCACCAAAGACTTATAAGAATGCCACTGCAAGCAGACTAAATGACTATTTGAGGCTGATTCCCGGGGTGTAGATAAACATAGAAACATAGAAGATGACGGCAGAAAAGGGCTATAGCCCATCAAGTCTGCCCACCCTACTGTCCCTTCCTCTTAAGTCTATACCTAGTGACTATTTATTCAGATTGACTCTCTTAGGGATCCCCTATAGGCATCCCATTTATTTTTAAAGTCCCATTTATTCTTAAAGTCCAACACGATGCAGGTCTCGATCATCCCATCAAGTCTTCTGACCCATCCTCTTAAGTCTATACATAGCGACTGATGTTCCGTTCGACCCTCGTAGGGATCCCATTTATTCTTAAAGTCCAGCACGCTGCTGGCCTCGATCACCTGCGCTGGAAGCTCATTTCATCAACACTCTTTCTGTGAAGAAGTACTTCCTGATGTCGCCATGAAATTTCCCGCCCCTGAGTTTGAGCGGATGCCCTCTGATGACAGAGGGTCCCCTGAGAAAGAAGATAGGTGGTGATAGGTGTCTTACTAGGCCTAACTTAATTTTTTTAACACTGATAAGTGATGTGGTAATTAAGCACATAAGCATTGCCTCTGCCGAGTCAGACCATAGGTCCATCATGCCCAGCAGTCCGCTCCCGCGGTGGCCCCCCAGGTCAATGACCTGTAGTGATCTATTACTCAAGAGCATTTTGTCTTGTATAGTAACCCTCTAATTGTACCCCTGGATTCCCTTACCCTTTAGGAACTCGTCCAATCCCTTTTTGAGACCATGTCATTTAAAACAAATTAATGGGTGATTTTAAAAAATAGCCACCGCTAAGCAGCCTCCCCAACTGGCACTTATCTTCCTGGTGGCTAGCAATGCATAGTGGCACCAAAGCCCAGAAAGGGGCATGGTTAGGGGTGGTGCTGGATTTCAGCATCACTATGCGCCACTGGCCGTGATTCTTACGTGACCGTAGGCACAAAAAATGTAGACCTGTGAAATCCTGTCCTATATATCCTGAGTCTAGTTGTGATTGTGGAAGCTGCGTCTGTCGGTGATTGACATGCAGCAGGCACCCATTTTGTCAGCGTCAGCTGTGGCAGTAGAATCAGCACCTTCTTTTCTTTTCTCAATTTTACACGTCAAGCAAAACACACTTATTAGCAAAGCACATTTAGCAATATAAAAAAAAAGAAAAAATACTGTATTTTTCACTCCATAAGATGCACTTTCTTTCCCCAAAAAATGTGGGTGGAAATAAGGGTGCATCTTATGAAGTGAATGCAAAAACGCCCCCCCATCCCTACTTTCTACTTTCCTTTCTGCCGGGCAATTTCTCTCATCAATCTTCCGATGCTTACAGGGTTGAGGGCGGAGCATTGTGGGGGTTCTGCGTCAACAGAGGAGACTCAGCTTAACGGAGGAGATGAGCAGGTAGTGATGGGAGAGAGGTAAGGAGCGGCGTGAGTTCCACCTTTTCCACTCCGGGTGCCTTGTGCAGTGAAGGCCCGCCTCCCATATCCAGTCTGGGAAGGGGGAGAAGGACGAGCGCTAGGCGCCCAGGAAAAACACCTGGCAGCTTGTTCGGTGCGCTCCATCCCGCTCCTTTTCCTGTAGCAGGAGATGGTGGACAGGGAAGTAGCATCGGCAGCAGACATGGCCACGTGTGCGGGGCCGGAGCTGTACACCTCTAAATACCCACGGCCCCACCGACCCTAGAGTGTGAGGAGAGTCCTTTCGGCTCTGCTCTCCTGCTGTGCAGTGGCCTGCTTCAGCTCTTTGGCCTCTGTCCGATGGTGGGGTTGTTTCCTCGCTGCTGGTCTCACCTCCTGCTCGGAGTCCGACAACAAAAGAAGCAAAGCCAAGGCAAAGCAGTGAATGGGCTCCATTGGGAGCGGTTGACTGTTTCACCCTGCAGCTTTCCTTTGCTGGCAATGGCAGTCTGACTCTACTCTCTCTCATCAGGAGCCTGGAGTCTATGGGGCCCGATATTGGGAGATCTGTAGCCGGCCTGCCCTCCCATCTTTTAAGATCGAATGACTGTCACTCTCTGTTATACCTCCCTCTCAGGTATTTTGCTTTTCTATCTGTTATTTTTTTATTTTATTCTTCATTCTTTTAACATGTAGTTTGTACTACTTCTTAGGCACTCTAGCTATATTGTAATCCTAATTTACCTAAGTGCCTTCTACTTCATGCAAATTGTTTTTTTAACTTATTACCATTGTTAAAATTCTCTTTTCGTCTTGTACTTATATTTTTATAACTGCATCGAACCGAAAGTTTTATGTTATGATTGATGGAGGAGGGCTGGGACAAAATTTAAAAGGTGCTTCAGAATTTTTTTTTCTTGTTTTCCTCCTCTAAATCTAGGGTGCATCTTATGGAGCGAAATATATGGTATACAAAAAAAAATATTCAAACAGGAAATTACAGTGCATTTTTAGGAATACCTAAAACCTCTTCAAAATAATTCCTTAACAGTTGGTTTGGAGAAAAAATAGGAAGTTTAGGAAAATTTAATAAGTGAAGGTTCAAAAAATGTATGGAATTTTCCAGATTTTCCAAACGCTTATTAGTCACAATTTAATAGAAGTCTAGCCTAATTGATCCAGTCCTTCTTCTCCCCCTGAAGTGTGTAAGGAACCTCCTCTTATCAAGGACTTTCTTCCACTGCTACCTCACCAACTTGCGACGAGGATTGCTACAGCTCATAGCCGATGGGGCTTTCCAACACTGGTGAGAGAGGTGATTGCCACTGCTCCAGGCTCAGCATGACCTTGGCATCTCCCACTGCCCACTAGTGTTAAAGATCAGGAGAGATCCTTTGCGATAGACATCTGATAGTAGGGAAGATTAGCTTGAGACTCAGAAGGAAAGTCTTTCTGCATCCCTTTTAACTTCCTGCCCATTCCTAAGCATGAGAAGATTCAGAGCTGTTACCTCGTATGTCTCTCCCTAGGCAGCCATCTCACTTGATCCAAAAAGGCATAATAGGCTTTCCAATGGAAAGGGGTCTATAGGAGTGTGTGGCACAGTGGTTGAAGCTACAGCCTCAGCACCCTGGGGTTGTGGGTTCAAACCCCGTGCTGCTCCTTGTGACCCTGGGCAAGTCACTCAGTCCTCATAGCCCCAGGTACGTTAGATAGATTGTGAGCCCACCAGGACAGATAGGGAAAATGCTTGTAAAACCGCTTAGATAACCTTGATAGGCGGTATATAAAATCCTAATAAACAATGACATAACTACTGTAATATAGTAGGGGATATACTATTGAGGTACACCACTGAATAGGCATCCATGGAAGGAAGTAAACTCTACAAGAAGGAGATAAGCCATAAGATAAAATAAAATCTCAGAAGGCAAACTAAGGACCCCAGCTCAATAATCTAGACTGTCAGACTGTTGGATCAGAGGCAGTGGTAAAACTGAGAAGTACAGCTTGCAATCAATCACTATGCTTCAAAGATCTTGCTAATAGCTCGGGCTTGTACAGTGGCACATTGAAGGCAGTTAAGAATGTTGCTATAGGAAAGGTGATTTGAGAAAATGGAAAAGGTCATTTTCACTATTATTTCTCCATGAAGTTGGACAGGCTCCTTTGCGGCCTGGGCCATTCCTCTGCTGCTAGTTGTTTCTTTGTTTATGAAAGAGCTCAAAAGATTGAAATCCTTTACAACTTCTATTCTATCACCTTCAAGCTCAAAATCTTCATCATTTTCCATGTTCATGATCTTCATCTTGTTTATATTCAGTTCTAATCCTATGTTATGACTTTCGGCTTTGACTTTTCTCAGTAGACATTCCTTGATACGCTGTCCTTGTTGGGATTCCAGGGATCTGCCCTCTCCTGGTTTTCTTCCTCTCTCTCCCATCGCACCTTCAACCTATACAGCGGTGGTTCCTCCTCCACAGTCTTCCCGCTATTGATTGGTGTACCTCAAGGATTTGTCCTGGGACCACTCCTTTTCTCAATCTATACTTTCTCACTTAGAGTGCTGATCTCCTCATAGGGCTTCCAGTATCACCTCTATGCTGATGACTCCCAGATCTACCACTCTGCGCCAAATATCTCAAATGAAACCCAGACCAGAGCCTCAGCCTGCATGTCCGATGTTGCCGTCTGTATATCGCACCTCCATCTAAAATTGAATATAACTAAAATTTGTCTGCTCATCTTCCCTTGTTCTACATCTATGTGGTCAACACTCTCATCCTTCCTGTTTTGTCTGCTCATAATCTTGGGGTCATCTTTGACTCTTCTCTCTCCTTCACTGCCCAGATACATATTGCTAAAACCTGCTGCTTCT
This sequence comes from Geotrypetes seraphini, assembly GCF_902459505.1. Lineage (NCBI taxonomy): Eukaryota > Metazoa > Chordata > Amphibia > Gymnophiona > Dermophiidae > Geotrypetes > Geotrypetes seraphini. The sequence goes on from NC_047101.1 coordinate 35,404,621, forward strand.
TCCTCTATAATATTACCAAAATCTGATCCTTCCTTTTTAAGCACACTACCAAAACACTTATCCACACCCTCTTCACCTCATTCTTAGACTACTGCAACTTGCTACTCTCAGGACTTCTGCTTAGCCCCTCCAATTCATCCAGAATTCAGCTGCATGACTCATATTCCGGAAGAGCCACTATACTCATGTTACCCCTCTCCTAAAGTCACTTTATTGACTTTCCATCCGTTACTAAGTACAATTCAAATTACTCTTACTGACCTACAAATGCACTCACTCAGCTGCCCCTCACTATCTCTCTTCACTTATCTCCCCCTATGTTCCCTCCTCCATAAGCTCCACTCAGCTGGTAAGTCTTTTCTATCTGTGCCCTTCTCTTCAACTGCCAACTCCAGACTTCATCCCTTCTACCTTGCTGCACCATATGCTTGAAACAAGCTACCCAAATCCCTATGGCGGGCTCCGTCTCTAGCAGTGTTCAAGGCCCAGTTATAAGCCCACTTCTTCAAGAGTGCTTTTGACTCCTAACTCCTCTCACCTTGGGTTCTGCATCCCCAGCCCTATATGTCATGCCTGTCTGTCCAAGTTAGATTGTAAGCTCTTCCAAGAAAGGACCGTCTATTAATGTCAAAATGTACAGTGCTGCGTAAGCCTTTCAGCACTATATAAGTGATTAGTAGTAGCAGTAATAGATACAGCATGTCTTCTTTGCTGTTGGTGATGAGTGTTGAATCATCTGCATAGCGCAGGTTGTTTAAATTTTGGTCATTAACTTTGAAAGCAATACTCTCGTCTTCCAAATTTGCTTTCTGAAAATGGCTTTCCTGTAAAGGTTGAACAGGTAAGGTGATAAGATGCATCCTTGCCTGACGCCAAGTTCTCACTGCAACTTCTTGATTTTCATGGAAGGTCTTTATCAGCTGAGTTATGTGTTTGGGTATTGTAGCTGGCACCAGAGTCTTAGGACAGGACTCCGCAGTGCCTCCAGTGGCCACAGTTCAAAATTGCACCAGCATGTGACTATGAAGGAAGTCACCTTACAGGGATTAAAGGAACTGGACAATAACACCCAACAAAGGATGAAAACCAAATGCAAAACTGAGACCATATATTTAAGTGTAAATTATCAATAAGTGGTGCTCTGGTGGTAAAGTGCAGCTCAAATTTTTATTATCAGCTATGGGACTGAGAGGCACCACAGCTTAGACCTTTCCACTGTCTCTGTACGCCAAGAGCAAAAAGGGGAATTTTGGAGGAGTGGATAGGGCGGGAGGTAGATGGGTGGGATGTGAGTCAACTTAGTTGTCTGGCAGCCATAATCAAAAAAGTTTGACAGGTTGCCAGATGGAATTTATATGTTTTGTCTTAGATTAAGTCAAAACAGGTATAAGTTCCGAATTGGGCTGCCCAAGCTCTTCTGCCCCCAACCCCCAAATCCCCCGCATGATCACATTCTTCACTTACAGGAGGGATGCCCAATACCTCTTGTCGGACAACACCCCTGAACCCCTGCCAGACCGACCAGCCCACCCACCGTATACCCCCTTCACCCCACCCGGACCCCCCCCCACAAAAAAAAACCCTAACCTCACCTGAACTCCCCCAACCCCCCCCAACCCCCGGACTCCATTCTAACATCTTTTTGATGGCCGGCCAGTTGAGTCCTCTCTCTGTCCGGCAGGCCTGCTTTCGCCTGAATAGCAGGCCTGCCCCTTCCCGGTGCATTGTGGGATGCACCAGGGAGGGGCCTAGGGCCTGATTGGCCAAGGCGCCTAAGGCCCCACCCATAGAAGAGGCCTTAGGCACCTGGGCCAACCGGAATCTTAGGTTGGCCCATGTGCCTAAGGCCCCACCTATGGGCGGGGCCTTAGGCACATGGGCCAACCTAAGATTCACCCCTCCAAACCTTCTTCATTTTACCAACAAATGGGCTTTTATGCTGATAAGGGCTGGGTAATTTTCAAATAGTTAATCTACCCATGTAATATTTTTCACATTGTCCAGCTGTTTTCAAATATATCAGCATAGGAGCAAAGTTCATGGGTATTTTTACATTAGAACTTTGCCCTTATATTGTTTCTGGTATACTGACTATGTAATTTTGCTTCCCTGGTGACACTAATTATTGTCAAGTGCAGTCAATAAAACTCATCTGGAACTGTTCACTGATTGGTTCCAATGGGAGTGTACAGGTCAATACCCTTCATATGGTCTGTCTTCTCTTTGTTCATGATTCAATCTTCAAATCATAATAATTTAGCCAGTTTTTAAATATTTATATGACATGCAACATTTAAGAGGGATTCTACTGATGTAGAAGTCAATGTGCAGGATCTGACATGAAGCCAGCCATGAATACCTCAATATTTTTTTATTCTTTCTAGGTTGCTGGTGCTTTTCTGTGTGCTATGGAAAAAAGTGACTGCCTGCACTATTGTTCTTCTCTGTTTCTGTCTCCTATATGTAAAATTAGGGATGTGCATAGCCAAAAAAAGATGTCTGCTTGTTTCAGATATTTCTGAATTGTTTCCTGAGTTTCGGGTGATTTTGCAGTTCATGTCACATATTTGTTTTTGATGTGTGCATTCAAGTAAAAGCACCAAACTTTAGATGCTGCGCTGGGATGTTACAAGCTAACCCCCATATTCTATATATTCTGACTAAAGTTGTATGTGCAAATTTGTGCGCATTGCTGATATGCATGCATAACTTAATTAGATAACAAGCCAATCTGTGCTGATAATTGCCAATTAACAAGCAATCATTGGCATTAATTAGCATTAATTAGTATTTACGTATACAATTTTCTAAGTACATTCTGAAAATAAAAGCATTTGGGTGCCAAATTATACCAATTTAGGCTAATAATTGGTGATTAATTGCAATTAATAGCTAATTATTAAATTAAACTGTGTGCACAACTGACCTTATTCTATAAATTGTGTACATAATTTTGCACGCTAATAATCAAAACTTAAACACATCTAAAAACCCGCCCAAGTCAGCACTTGGACGAAATACAAGACAGGTCATCCAAGTCCTGATAATCATACCAATTTTCTAGACATGTCGCAGGACTTGTTAGGCCTCTGAATCCCGCTGTGCACCCAGAGCTAAAAGGGGCATATCTGGAGGAGTGGTTAGGGCAGTATGTGGGCGGGTAGGTGGGATGGGGGCCAACCTAGACTTAGTTGTCCTGCAGGAATAATCAAATATTTTACTAGGCATCCTGGACAAACTTAAACATTATAAGTTAGATGATATAAAAATAGGTATAAATGCCAAAAAGGTATTCAAAGTGACCAGATAACCACTGTAGAGACATAGTAAAAAAAACCACACACTCCCCCAGTGTTCACTGAACCCCTCACACACCTACAAACATTGGAATAAAAAAGTACATACCTGTCTCCAGAACATCAGCATCTGATAGAGGAAGACTAGTAGAGTTGCAAAGAAGTGACTTAAATAGCCTGCCGGGGGGGGGGGGGGGTGCTAGTGAACCACAGAGAGGAGGACTCAGGACCACAAGCCACTCTAACCACTACATTTATGGTGCAACATGTGCGCCCATAACCCCCCAAACCCTACTCTACTGTCATATAAGTAACACCTGAGGCCTTAAGGGCTATTGGGGCTATAGACAGGTGGGTATAGTGGGTTTTGGGGGGGCTCACCATAACCTATAAGGGAATTCTGGTGATATGTTTATGTGGCACCCTTTTGTGAAGTTCACAGCAGTGCTTTCTAAGGTGCCCCACTGCTCTGTTGCCATTTCTGGGTGGCCAGTCCATTACAGGATGGCCTCTCCCATGTCCAAATGGTCTTGTTCTGGATGTTTGGGACTTGGATGAAATCTGGTCCAAAAAGTGGTATAAAGATGGATGTTCTGGTGGTCTGGACGAACAAAAACCTGGACATCCAGATAGACAATTTTTGGAGAGAAAAAATATTCTAGACGTATTTTTCAAAAATGGGCATTTTCCCATTGCTGACTTTGGGCGTCTAGCACCATATGTGCAAATCATACTTAGACATTTGTTTTGATTATGCCCCTCCATGCATAAAGTTGGGTGTCCAATTTATTTGAATTAAGGCATATATGTCCATAAATCATTCTAATGTATGCAAATCCGCATCAGTCCATAGGCTCACTTACATATCATTGATTTTGCATTTAAGGCTCCTAAATAAAATAAATACATACTAATGAATGCACATTCCAATTGCAAATATAACAGCTGTTAAGTCCTCAAAGTTGTATACAATAACCATACATATATATGCAATGAGTTTGACAAAGTTTCATCTTTCATTTTGATTTGAATTAGATGCATAGATATTAACAAGCTTCAGAGTATCTTTCCCCAAGCTCATATCCACCAGTACCCATCTCCCTGTCGGATCCACAGATATCAATTTGAATGTAGCCAAACACTTTCCACTAACTAAAATGGCCACCCCAGCTTTTTTCCCCCACTGCAGGAGCAAAAAAAACAATGTTTAACCCCTCCACCTTTTAGCTCTTTTGGTTCCGTGGCATTTAGATGGGTCTCTTGTATATAGTATATATCTGCGTTCTGGTTTTTTAAGAAGTTAAGTGTTTTTTCCCTCTTTATTGGATGATTGAGACCATTGACATTTAGAGAAAATATTTTCAGATAAATAATACTTTTTCAGAGCGTTTCTGTCTGGAGAGGGGAGTTAGACAAGGATGTCCGTTATCTCCTTTGCTGTTTGATATTGTTTTGGAACTCTTGTTATTAGCTATACAACAGGCAAAGGAGATCCAGGGTATTCCTTATGCAGGTCGGGAATACAAGGTCTCTGCTTATGCAGATGACATATTGCTTCATTTGAGGAATCCTGAAACAACCATTCCACATTTACTAGATTTGATTGAAAGATTTGGAAAATTTTCAGGATATAAAATAAATTGGAGTAAATCAGAGATTCTTCCGCTTAATGTACATTTCTTTGGAAGGAAGAGGGTATAAAGTATCTAGGAATTTGGATTTACAAAACGATGGAAGAGTAAATCAAAAATCTTTATTGCAAAAGGTCACACAGATGTGTGAACAATGGAACCCATTACATCTGTCTTGATGGGGGAGAGTTCAGATGGTGAAAATGATGATTTTGCCTGTGGTTTGTTACCAAATGGGTATGTTACCAGTGTTTTTTCAGGGGTCCTTTTATAAAAAAAATTAAATAGTATTCTTACAAAATTTATTTGGCTGGGGAAAGCAGCAAAAATTGCTTTAGTATCCTTACAAAAGTCAATTATGGAGGGTGGGGTAAATTTTCCAAATTTTTATAGGTACCATCAAGCCTATATAATGCATCAGGGTATGTATTGGGTCCTCCCTGAGCTCATGGAAAATCTTCCAGACTGGTTATGGTTGGAATGGCAACTCCTGTCTCCATTGAGATTGTCAGTCCATCCCTGCAAGAAGTTATCTTACAAGTCTACCAGACTCCATTTTAACATCCTTTGTTAAATGTTTTTATAGTTTAAAGATCCTCAGAGGGCCACCTCGCACTCAAATATATTTCATGGTGCGGGGCTTTATGCACCCTTTCGTCACTGGACCTGTTTTTTAAAGTGTGTATAACATACGTTTTTCAATTATGATTAAAGTATAAAGTATACCAAAAGTGTACCAAAAGTACTTAGCTTTTTAATTGACGCTAGTCGGGAGGGTGGAATCATAAATGTCCAACATGTTTCGCCCGTCTGTCTGCCAGGGCTTTATCAAGGCTCCCACTCCCGTTAAGTAACCACATTCACCAACCTATGCGTCGCCGACGAAATAGGTTGGTGAATGTGGTTACTTAACGGGAGTGGGAGCCTTGATAAAGCCCTGGCAGACAGACGGGCGAAACATGTTGGACATTTATGATTCCACCCTCCCGACTAGCGTCAATTAAAAAGCTAAGTACTTTTGGTACACTTTTGGTATACTTTATACTTTAATCATAATTGAAAAACGTATGTTATACACACTTTAAAAAACAGGTCCAGTGACGAAAGGGTGCATAAAGCCCCGCACCATGAAATATATTTGAGTGCGAGGTGGCCCTCTGAGGATCTTTAAACTATAAAAACATTTAACAAAGGATGTTAAAATGGAGTCTGGTAGACTTGTAAGATAACTTCTTGCAGGGATGGACTGATTATGCGAATAGTCTCCATTAAGAAAACTAGGTGCTGAGATTCACATTCCATTGAGATTGTGTCACATTTTGAGTATCAAGATGCCTAGGCATTATAAGGACAATAGAATTTTAATGGACACTTGGACGACATTAAAATTTATTACTAATTTAACAGATAATCCAATTCATAAATCCACTTGTCAGTCCCTTTGGTTGAACCCCAAGATTCAAATTGGCGGATTTAAGATCATCTGGAAGTACTGGATGAAAGCGGGCATACGTACTTTAGGAGGGGTTCCCTGACTGGAAAAATCTTAAAAATCAGTATAGTTTGCCATTCCTGTGCTCCCAGGCGGATTTCCTGGGTCACCAGGCTCCTCAGTGGTATAAATTAATATCTGGATTTTTGAATAAGAAACCAAAAACTGGTCTTTGTGACATTTGGAACATTGAGAAAAAGCATCAGATTACTGCGTCTCAATGGCCACAAATTTGAGACACGAATATGAGACAAACTTGTTTTTTGTTTTTGTTACATAGAGCAGTTTGGACCCCAGTTCAGTTACAGAAATTAGATAGTTCCAAATCTAATAGATGTTGGCACTGTCATCTCGAACCTGACCCACCCCCACCTCCCTGCCGCCTTCCCGGCCTTACCTGGTGGCCTAGAGGGCTTTCAGGGCAGGAGCGATCTTCCTACGCTCCTGCCCCGTGCAGATCGCCATTAGGAAATGGCTGTGGGAGTTCCCATCGTAGTCTCAAGTTATAAGTAAAATTGAACAGGTAATCTTTTACCCTTCCTTTTGTTTCAAATTCCTACCCTGTTATATTTACTTTATAATTGTATTTAATCCATTTTATTTTTTCCTCGTGTTTGGTTGGTCTATAGTTGTGTGAATGATTGTCTTAGCAAAATGTTATTCGTTTTTATGTCACCCTAATTTGCAACATTTTTTGTAAATTGCACTGAAGTAAGATTTTGCGATCAAATCAAAATTTTATTAAACTTGAAACTTGAAACATTAGATCATTTATTATTTTATTGTCCCTTGATACTTCAATTTTGGAGATCCATTTGGGGTCAAGTAAACAAAGTAATGGAAAATCCAGTGGCACTAACATATGACACTGTGCTATTTGGCACTATGATGAGGGCTAAAAGCCAAATATTATCCCATAATAATAAACTTCAAGTTTCAAGTTTATTAAAAATTTGTTTGACCGCTTAATCCAATTTCTAAGCGGTTAACATAATAAAATTACACAAAACAGATTAAACATATTAAAACAGGGAAGACAAATGACTTACACAAACATACGGCAACAAAGGACAGATGGGGAAGACCTACAATAAATATAGGATAGATAAGTCATAAAGGCTAAAACAGTAGGTTGGGTAAAAGATTGTCAAAAAGGAAAAAAAAAAAAAAGCAAGAGGCCATTTAACAAAAAGCATCTCGGAATAGAAATGTTTTTAATTCTATTTTAAATTGTTTTATATCTAATTCGTTACGGAGATATATAGGCAGTAAATTCCAAAGTGAAGGGGCAGTAACAGCAAAGTTGTTGGTGCGTAAAGTATTTATTGATTTTAATGATGGTTTAACTAAAAGATTTTGAGAAGTGGAACGAAGGGATTTTGTTGTTACATACGGGATTAAAAGACTGTTAATAAAATCAGGTTGGTTTTTCATTTTAGTTGTAAATGCTAAAAGTAAAATTTTATAATTAATTCTGTATTCAATTGGCAGCCAATGAGCGTCAACTAAAAGAGGGGTGACATGATCATATTTCTTTGCCCACTAATGATCTTAATAGCGGTATTTTGGATGATCTGTAATCGTCTGATCTCCTTTTTTGTGATACCCTTATAGAGGGCATTACAATAATCTAAAAACTTCTATTTATTATGACAGGGGTTGCCATACAGCTTATTCTACGGAATTGGAAAAACTGTGATAGACTGAACTATTCCTTTTGGTGGGAGTCTCTCTCATGTTTTTAAGATGGAACGTAATATGGCCATACATCAGGGACATTATAAGAAGTTTCTGAAGATTTGGGAGCCATTGCCAAAATTTTGCAAAAAGTGATTGGTGATTATGCCCTTTGGTTATACACGTCCAGGGTGGGTGGGTGGGAGGGCGGGTTGAAATGTATTTTTCAATTCTCAATTTGAGTGTAGTTCTTAGATATAATTATGGGGGGGGGGGGTGATAATCTTTTTGTCATAGATTATAATTATAATTGTATTTAAGTGCTTTTATAGAATTATATGATTGTATTTTATTTTGCACTTACATATGGCTTTAAAATGAATAAAGAAATTTTTTAAAAAAGTTTCATCTTTCAAGTTCACACATATATTTTTTTTTAAGTTCAAAAAGTTTTATTTATTTTCAAGTATGTAATAAACAACAAGTAAAGGTCATGTCACACAGAGCATCCACAGATAAACATAGTAATGGGTACTTTGAAAAGAACCATAAAGTCAGCAAAATGCTATGAGGCAAAGCAAGGATACATATGTAAATACATGGAATTTAAAACAATTCCAGCATTATAAATGATTTTTTTCCTAATTGTAGGAGACAATTGAAGGAATCCCTTTGTGACTACACTTCCCCCTCCGAATCCGCGGTTTCAGCATCTGCGGATTCGCTTATTCGTGATTTTAAAACAAACATTTATTTTTTATTTTGGGGGCTATTTTAAGCCCTTTAAGCCCCCCCCCTTAAGCCTTACCTAGTGGTCTAGTGGGTTTTTGGGGCAGGAGCAATCTTCCCACGCTCCTGCCTCGTGCAGATCGCTCATAGGAAATGGCTGCCTTGAGCTCCTGTAGTTTCTCGACAGGTGTGGGTTCTGGAAGTGATGTCAGAGAGAGCGCCAAGGCCGATATGGGCAGCAAGTTGGTGGATGCTTACGCCGAATTTAAAAATAATAATAATAATTTATTTCTTATATACCGCTATACCGTGAAGTTCAAAGCGGTTTACAGTAAAGATACGGAAGTGGAATGCACATGGCAGGGGGAGGGGTGGGAAGGGGGGCAGTGCCCCGAACAACATAAGAACATAAGAATTGCCACTGCTAGGTCAGACTGATGGTCCATCCTACCCAGCAGTCCGCTCACGCGGTGGCCCCAAGGTCAAGACCAATGCTCCAAATGAGTCCAGTTTCACCAGTTTATAAGGAACTTGTCCAACTTTGTCTTGAAACCCTGGAGGGTGTTTTTCTCTATAACAGACTCCAGAAGAGCGTTCCAGTTTTCTACCACTCTCTGGATGAAGAAGAATTTCCTTACGTTTGTACAGAATCTATCCCCTTTCAACTTTAGAGAGTGTCCTCTCATTCTCCCTACCTTGGAGAGGGTGAACAGTCTGTCTTTCTCTAATAAGTCTATTCCCTTCAGTATTTTGAATGTTTCGATCATGTCCCCTCACAGTCTCCTCTTTTCAAGGGAGAGGAGGCCAATCTCTCACTGTAAGGCAACTCCTCCAGCCCCTTAACCATTTTAGTCGCTCCTCTCTGAACCCTTTCGAGTAGTACTATGTCCTTTTTCATGTACGGCAACCAATGCTGGATGCAGTATTCCAGGTGGGGGCATATCATGGCCTGGTACAGTGGCATGATAACCTTCTCTGATTGAACCATATCCACATCATTATCTTCTATCTACGTGGGTGTAGTCTACAGACCTCCGACTCAATCGCAGCAAATTGATAAGGATCTGATTGTGGATATCCAAAAGTTTGGAAGGAAAGAGGAGGTTCTGCTGTTGGGAGATTTCAACCTGCCGGATGCGGACTGGAATGTTCCGTCTGCGGAATCGGAAAGAAGTAGGGAGATTGTGGATGCCTTTCAAGAGGCTCTGCTCAGACAAATGGTGACGGAACCCACAAGGGAAAAAGCGATATTGGATTCTCGCCCAGAAATAGCTAAGAAGAAAAAAGTAAAAATAATTTAAATTGAATCAGATTGGGCAGACTGGATGTACCATTCGGGTCTTTATCTGCCATCATCTACTATGTTACTATGTTACTTTGTTGGGCTGAGAACTTTTCAGCACCCCATAGCAGTAATAGTAATAGGTAACTCTGCTAAAAAGGTAATTAATTATTTTTCTTTCATTATCTTTTGTCTTTTTGAGGTTAAGAGAGGAAAATTGTGCCTATAAATGAGATTTTGAAAAGCATGTGCATTGCAGACCTCTCTCAACCACCTGCACAAAAAAAGCCAGTCTGAAGACATGAAGAATTTTAATGTCTCCCATAAGCAAATTTTCACATGACAAATGCCCCCCCCCCCCCCCCCAGTTTCCCTTTGAAAATTTGACTGAAGTACAAATTTTTATTTCACATAATTTAAAAATCATTTTGGGTGAGAATAATGTAAAAGAGAGGTAGCATAAGACTGACAGAGTGAAACAAAAAAACATTGGCAACAGTGATATTTTTTAAGGCTGTGAGGACTTTTAAACTGTTATAAATACAAGTGAGGTAATATCAGAATTCACAGAGAAGCTTGTTTTTCCCCTCTAAATGTGACATCTTTTTAGCCTTGGTTATCTGTAGCATGAAGGGATAGACAGTGCTGTTTATCATGCATTGATTTGTTGTCTTCAGGCCCATCATGGTGTTCCAATTATTTACAACTGGGTTCATGCTTATTTCTATGTACTTAAGTCCCAGAGATGGAGGCCATGAACTGCCATCAGTGGAAGGCAGCACTGATTCTCCTGAGGTTCAAAAATATAAAACAGAGCAAATAAGGAAAATGTTTCTTCATTGTGAATGTATTTGGGCTATCACTCTATTACAGGCAAATAATGTAAGTCGTCTTTTGAAATTTCAGTGGATTGGAATTTGGTCTCAGGCTGCTCCATTGATCTCAGGAATTATAAAAGTCGGGAACTGATGATCGCTTTGCACGGACACCTCCAAATTCTGTATAGGTCACCCAAAGCTAGACATGCAGTTTTGAGAACTGCAAGATACTGGAATAAAATGCTGCAGAAATTAGCAGGCAGGCTGCTCTCATTGACTAGAACAGCCCATAACAGATGGCTAGCTGCCATCTCTGCACCCAGTCCACTTCCCTCCCTGCCCTGCCAGGCTCTGCACCCAGCCCCCCTTACTCACTGCCAGGCTCTGCAACCTTTCCCCACTCCCTCCCTCCCTCCCTGCCTGTACCATCTCCCTCTCTCATGGTGGTCCAGCAGTGGACTGGAATATGAGAGAACCCCCATCTCCCATCCCAGCTGAACCCCTGCCTTTACCCCCCACCTCCCCTGTGCACCCCTGACTCCTCGGCGGCCTCACGGTGGATGGGACAGGAGGAATCCCTTCTGCCTCTTGTGCCTGCTGAAATTGACAGCCACACTGCCCTCCCATCTCCCACAAATACCTTTCAGGTCCCTGGTAGCCAGCCAGTGCATGGAGCAGGAGTAATCTTCCTGCCTTCCTACTCTATTTGAGATTGCTGGCTGATTGGCTGCTGCGAGTTCTCGACTCGTGAGAATTTGCAGCAGCCAATCAGCCAGTGGCCTCGAATGGAGCAGGAGGGCAGGAAGATTGCTCCTGCTTTGTGCACTGGCTGGCTACCAGGGACCTGAAAGATATGTGGGGGAGGTGGGAGGGAGGTGTGGTTGTCAATTTCGGCAGTCACAGGAGGCAAAAAGGATTCCTCTTGTCCTGCCAAAGAGTCGGGTGTGCGTGGATTTTTGGATTCAGCTGGGATGGGAGACAGGGGATCCCTCATGTCCTGGGCTACTGGGTCTTCCAACAGGCCCTGTGGAGGCCTGCAATAGGTCCGGGAGGGTGGCAGGTAGGTGATGGTCCAAATATAAGCCAAGATCCCAATTTTGGGCCCATTTTGGGGGACTCAAAAATCTTGGCTTATATTCGAGTATACAACAGGATTATTTTCCAGGTTTTTACAGCTGTGTCACACAAGAATAAGGATGGACTATGGATGGTGTCTCTGCCAGCCTGACTGCCTCAATCCCTTAACACATGAAAGGAATCTAACAGCTAGGGCAGGTAGAACCATAGAAACATGAAAGCGGATAAAGGCCAAATGGCCCATCCAGTCTGTCCATCCACATCATCTCTGCCTTTCCCTAAGAGATCCCTGTCCCATGCTTTCTTGAACTCAGACAAGGTCATTGTTTCTACCACCTCTACTGGGAGACTATTCCACATAGCATAGTAACATAGTAGATGACGGCAGATAAATACCCGAATGGTCCATCCAGCCTGCCCAACCTGATTCAATTTAAATTTTTTCTTCTTAGCTATTTCTGTGTAAGACTCCAAAGCTCTACCCGGTACTGTGCTTCAGTTCCAACTGCCGATATCTCCGTCAAAACCTACTGCAGTCCATCAACACCCTCCCAGCCATTGAAGCCCTCTCCAGCCCATCTTCCCCCAAACAGCCATATACAGACACAGACTGTGCAAGTCTGCCCAATACTGGCCTTAGTTCAATATTTAATATTATTTTCTGATTCTAGATTCTCTGTGTTCATCCCACACTTCTTTGAACTCAGTCACCATTTTCCTCTCCACCACCTCTCTCAGGAGCGCATTCCAGGCATCCACCACCCTTTCCGTAAAGTAGAATTTCCTAAGATTGCTCTTCAATCTACCACCCCTCAACCTCAAATTATGTCCTCTGGTTTTACCATTTTCCTTTCTCTGGAAAAGATTTTGTTCTACGTTAATACCCTTCAAGTATTTGAACGTCTGAATCATATCTCCCCTGTCCCTAGATTCTTGGTTTGGGGGGGATGTCAGTTGTCATACTAGGTGGAAAAGTTTTTTGTTGTCAGTTGTGTTGCCTCCTATTTTACTGGCGTTGTAGTTTTTCTTTGTTTCGGATATATTGTCCTTATATTTATTTACGGCTGCTTTCCATTGTGTTTTGTGTTCTGGTGTCTTGTTTTTCCTCCATTTCCTCTCTAGACGTCTGCATAGTTGTTTGTCTAGTCTTAAGGACTCCGTAAACCAGGGTGAAGTTCGGTTTGATTTTATTATGTGTGGGTGGAGGGGGGATACAGTATCCAGGGTTTTGGCTATGATTTTGTTCCAGATGGTTATCATGGAGGTGGTGTTATTCATGTGGAGAGGGAGTGATTTTGACACTAAGTTCCAGAAGAAATCAGATCTTGTTTTCCTGCGGATTAATCTTGTGTCTTTGGTGGCTTTGGAGTTCAGGTCTATGTCAGTTAAGTTTAGGCAGAATTCTAGGAGAAAGTGATCTGTCCATGGGACAGGGGACCACTTGGCCCAGCTGACTAGGATGCAAACAGGTCCAGGGAATGGCCTTTTTCATGGGTGGGGCCTGAAGGTATGATTGTGATTTGGCAGTCCTCGATAAGAGACTTGAGTTTAGTGACTTCTTTATTTTCTGAAGCTTCAAGGGTTAGGTTGATGTCACCGAGTATGATTAGTTTGTCATGTTGGCAAGTGAGGTTTGTTATTATTTCCATCGTTTTTGTGATGGAGTCTGAATTGGTGCTAGGGTTTCTGTAGAGTAGGAGGATTCCAACGCTCTTGTATTACGAGGTTGTGCTCGCTTTCGAGCTTACAGGTGATGTATTCTAGGTCATGTTGGGAGCTTGAATCTGTCTCGGTGATGGTGTATGAGTTTTGGTAGATTATTACCAGGCCACCTCCTCGTTTGAGCTTTCTTGGAAGATGAAGAATGTTGTGACCCTGTGGGCAGAGGTGTGGGAGTTCAGGGCTTTTGAGGTCTTTCAGTCATGTTTCTGTGATGAATGTCAGAGCAATGTCATTGGATGTGATTAGGTCATTTAGGATGAATGCTTGTTTACCACTGATCTAGCATTAAGGTATATGCAACGGATGGTGATTTCGTTAGGTTTTGTTGAGCATTTTGTAAGCAATGGGTTGTTGAAGGGTTTAGGATTCGTTTGTTTTCGATGTTTGTTGTGATTATGTTTGTTCCAGAGTATGGGAAGGATATGCCAAGATTGTCCATCCAGTTTTGTCGTCGTTCCTGTCCCATTCCTGTAAGCTCTGCCTTAACTGCACAAGCCTCGAACACTTATGATTTAAAAGTGTTTAAGGCTTGTGCAGATGAGGACAGAGCTTGTAGGAATGGGGCAGGGGCAGGAAAAGAACTTGCAGGGACGGGATGGGAAAATGAGTTCCTGCGGGGATGGGGGAAAATTTGTCCCCGTGTCATTCTCTAGCGTTAAGAAGAGATGTGGCTCAGTGGTTAAGGCTGCTTGCATTGTGTCCCCCAGGTAGAGGATTCTAATCCACAGGAAACAAATAAGAGGAGAGCGCGATGTAGTGGTTAGAGCCACAGCCTCAACACCCTGAGGTTGTGGGTTCAAACCCTGTGATGCTCCTTGTGACCCTAGGCAAATTGTTTAATCCTCCACTGCCCCAGCCAAGACAGATAAGGAAAATATTTGAGCATCTGAATGCAAATTACTTAGGCTATAAGCAGTATATAAATACTATAAAATAAATTTTAAAAAAGTGATTTGGGCACATGCATTTCAAGTTCTCTCCCATTTTTTTGTTTCTTGTGTTTTTAGCTTTATTTTGTTGATTTTTCGTAAGAGTTTTGTATATAAAAAGAAAGCTGTTCCTTTAGATTTCCTGGAAGTCTACAAATCATAGATAACATTTTTTCAAGCTGAGAACTCAGTGCATTTTTGTGAAACAACAAACATTCAATTCCAATTGGAAAGCGGGTGTTACTCGATCTACTTAAAGAAAATCTTTTCCCCCAGTGACTTGACCTGACCTTTGTGCACTCTTTATTCTCAGCTAACAGAAAGAAAATGTGCTGTTTTCTATCAGCAGACTGCTGTTTTGTCCTTGGCTTTCTGGCATTCAGAATAAGAACAGTTAGTATAAGCTACTTTCTGAAATTCTGTTTAGGCCTACATCAGCAGGAAAAGAGTTTTCCATTATCTCATTCTATACCTAGTCTTCAAAGGGATTGTTAACTTTGGCAGAAAGCCAAATGGGACAAAAAAAAACCAAAAACCTCGTATTGTTATTTTTGTATATATCTGCTCTTGATAAAATAACAAAAGTACATTGATAATAGTGCTGGTATATTTGTGAATTCCTTTAATCTCTTTAAAGATTTTTTTTTCAATAGTTTCAAATTAAATCCCTTTGGCCCTTTATCTCTTTATCCATCAGAAAATCCGTAGGGTATTTGGACTCGTATCTATTGCACCAAAGATCTTTCATTACATGCTACGAGCAGGCACCTTTATTGAACAAGAACCAATTACTTAGCTCAGCTTCAAATTTTATTCTGTTCTGCCTCTGCCACCCTGGTATGGGCATGCTAATCTCTCCTAACTGTGCTACTACTATCAGTTCTGATACAGAGAGATGATGTCTAAAGTCTCTTACAGAGAGTCATTGATTAAATAAGCTCAGACACCAGTTTCTTCTTTCTTGGACCAATGAATAACAATGAGACAAAAAGAAAAACTAATAAGATAAAGACCTTTTGCTTAAACAGGAGTCTTATTCAGAACTGCCAACAAACAAGGTGAGATTTCGTACAGCTCTGGAAAGCAGTTAGATGTTGGTATCACTGAAGTAACAGATTAGAGCAGTGGTTCTTAACCTGGGTTCGACCGAACCCCAGGGGTTCGGTGAGTCAGTCTCGCGGGTTCGGCGGAGGTCAAAACACACCTCCGACTCATATAGCGCTTCGGTCACGTTCAATCATCTATCAGTTATTCAGTGATTTTGATCAAGACTGATCGTGTACTCGGTTTCTTGATCTATCAATTCCTGATCAAATTCCTGATCAATTCCTGATCAAAATTTGTGATTTAACTGATAGATGATTGAACGTGACCGAAGCGCTTATGATTCGTGATGATACGCCCCGCTTGTCCACAGTTGGCTGTAGGTGATCACGCAACATCGCTTGGCCTATCTGTGCTGCAGGGGATTTGATGCGCACAGTAGTCGAATTGTAACTGTTGTGATGGTACGTCGTGTGATGCCTATCTTAATATTTTAATCCCTTACTAACTATGTCGAGCAAAATACGAAAGTGGTCGGACGAATATGTACAATATGGATTCACATATTGGAACGTGATGGGAGTCAGCGTCCTAATTGCATGATTTGCAATGCCAAGTTGAGTAATTCTAGTCTAGCTCCGGCAAAACTAAGGGAATAAAGAAGGGTTCGGTGAACAAGCATATGAAACTGGTGGGGTTCAGTACCTCCAACAAGTTTAAGAACCACTGGATTAGAGTGTGTTTTACTGGTTGCTTTCTTCCTTTTGCATTAATATATTCACTTTACTTTGAATGAAACACTGAGCTATGGCTTACTTCCAGGAGTTCATCAAGCCAGAGTTAAAAATTACCTAGTAGCATATAGCAGCTGTCAGCACCCGGTTTGGGCAATTGTCCTTGCTTACACTGGGACCAATTTCTAGACATTTCCAGGCACGGTAATTTCAGTTTAGCAGATCCTAAGTATTCACTAACCCCCACATTCTGTAGACTGCAACCAAAGTTGCAAGCGCAAATCTGTGTGCATTGTTGATTCATGCTTGTATCACAATTGTTTAACAGGCCAATCCATACCAATAATTGCCAATTAACAAACAATTATCAGCATTAATTAGCACTAATTAGAACTTATGTGCACAACTTTCTAAACATATTCTATATAGTGGTGTGTGTGTGTGTGTGTAGATTCTAGTAAACAGATCTCAAAAGGGGGTGTGGCCATGGGAGGGGAATGGGCGGGTCATTGGCATTCTTAAAAGTTAGGTGCACTGTTATAGAATATGCCAGATCCATGTACAACTTAGGCGCCGGCAATTAGGCCTGTTGTCATTAGAGAAAACACTCAAACTGGATACAATGTAAACAAGTCGCTCAGAGAGAAACTATCAAAAGTAAAGACTTGTGAGCATAGAGTACTGATGATAACTTATAGCAGTGCCCTCAGATACCTGTGCTGTTTTTCATCAACGAAGGCTTTTAAACAGCTTCGACAAGTTAGTGGTTATCTTTCATCGGGTTCTGCTTATAGTATAAAGTGCAAAACTAGTGCATATCTATAAAATCTTCTAGTATGAACTTTAAGAATAGAGACAGCACTTATCTTAAAGCGTTGTCTGTGCCCAACGGGACCCGTTTCGCCGGTCCTTCGGCTTCATCAGGGGTCGTGGTAAATTACTAGAATAAATATAGTGAAAGTGTGTTATTATATCATGCTAATACTCTTAGAAATAATGAACAAACGGCGGTACTTTGTCCTTTGTACCATCCACCCAGTTTGACATTTTTCAATTTAATATAGATCTGGAAAAATTCATCAGAAAACTACAATTGAAAATTTATTTCAATTCTGTTTCTCCCTCTTCTGATAAAACAATATTAACTCCAAAAAGCACTTGGTCTCCCCCTATACCCCTTGATCCTCTTGTCAATGCCTTTAAAACATGTGTCTTAAAAGATATAAGACAATTAGATGACACCTCAGGGAGGCATTTTGATAATCTAACAAAAACACAAAAAGAAGCGATAAAATCACTTAAATCAGATAAGACAATAATTATAAGAAAAGCCGATAAAGGAGGAGCCTTGGTAGTAATGGATTATGAACAATACGATAATGAAGTAACAAGACAACTGCAAGATATGGAAGTCTATGAGAAGTTAACCCTTGGTCCAACTCAGAAATCACAAAGAATGATTGATAACATCACCACTGAAGGATTAAGAGAAGGATTCATTACATCAAAAGATCATAAATTTTTAAATAATAGATTTCCCATAATTCCTGTCTTCTACACGCTCCTGAAAATCCACAAGCGGTTAGACAATCCACCAGGCAGACCAATAATTTTGTCCCGGGGTTCATTGCTTGAACCATTATCCATGTTCGTAGATGAATTTTTAAAGAATGAAGTTCAAAATATTACATCTTTCATTCAAAATTCTAGAGATCTAATGGTCAAATTAGAAGAGATCCATGAAGAAAATTTTCCATTTATTATTGTATCGCTAGATGTAACATCGTTGTACACCTCCATACCTCAAAACGAGGCGTTGGATATCTTAAAAAGAACCTTTGATAGACGAGTGAGACCGTTATCTATACCTTCTGAATTTCTATTAAAAATTGCCAGAATAGCCATGAAAGAAAATTTTTTCTTTTATAATGGAAATATTTTTAAACAGAAAAAAGGTGTAGCCATGGGTGCGACCTTTGCACCTTCCATCGCTAATTTATACATGGCAGAATTTGAAGCAGTGTGGATTGACAATTCACCTTTTGCTTCTTGCATTTTTAAATGGTATAGATTTATCGATGATATTCTTCTTTTGTGGAAAGGTACAACTCAAGAGTTAAAACGGTTTCTTGAATGGCTTAATAGCTGTGACCACAACATCCAATTCACAGCACAATTTTCGGACAAAAAATTAAACTATTTAGATATAGTAGTGGTACAAAATATTGATCATTTTGATTTTGATCTGTACATTAAATCAACAGATAGGAATACTTTCCTGGATTTCCACAGTTGCCATCCTGTTGCCCTGAAAAAGAATCTACCTTTTTCCCAATTTCTAAGATTGAAAAGGAACTGTACCACTAATAAAGATTTTAATACACATTCAAAAAATTTAATTCAAACACTGGAGGGCAGAGGTTATCTGAGAAATTTGCTCAAAAAGGCATACAAGAGAGCAAAATATTACCATCGGGAGTGGCTGCTACAAAAAAGAGACAAGAACGTGAGTGATGCGGCCATAGACAAAATAACATGCGTATTAAAATTTTCCACAGCAGGCAGAGATATTGCGAACATCATTAAGGAAAATTGGAATATCATTAGAACAAGTCCTCAGTTCACCAACACTGAGTTGCAAATCGCCTTTTCAAGAGGCAAAAATTTAAGAGATTCTCTCTCCAGCAGTACATTTAAGAACATAAGAACATAAGAACATAAGCAGTGCCTCTGCCGGGTCAGACCAGAGGTCCATCCCGCCCAGCAGTTTACCCACAACTGTTTCAAATCCTGTACCCAATGGATTCTTTAAATGTGGTAAATGCAATATGTGTCAGATCACATTACCCGCGAAAGAATTTACTAGTCCCAAGGATGGTAAGATCTATAAGATCCAACATTTTCTCACCTGCTCTTCTGACCACATAGTATATGCCATCATTTGTCCGTGTGGCATGTGGTATGTTGGCATGTCCACAAGATCGTTTAAAACAAGACTTAGCGAACACAAGTCTAATTTAAAATGTGGCAGAATGACAGCACCAATAGTGGAACATTGTGTACAGAAGCAACACAGATTCCTGGATCTTAGAGCTTTCTGTTTTGATAAGGTCATATTAAACAGAAGAGGAGGAGATCGAAAAAGATTACTCTTACAGCATGAGTCCCGATGGATTTTTAAACTATATGAAGCTGGCTGGACTCAACAGCATAGTGGAGCGGAATTCCTTCTTCTAGAATTTAATCTAAGAATATATTCTAAGAATATAAGTCTGCTTCTTATCTTTTATCCCACGATAATTTTAATAATCTTAATATTATATTTTTGAGTTTCAAATCATTTAAACACACAGCTTGAATAGCGCATGAATCTTATGAATAATTAATGAAGTACCTTTAAAAGCGCATCCATGGCGTTCTCACTCTGCAAACGCCATTTTCAATTTAGAACAGAAAGCTGCGAATCAAGCTGCCCAGTAAGTACCGCCGTTTGTTCATTATTTCTAAGAGTATTAGCATGATATAATAACACACTTTCACTATATTTATTCTAGTAATTTACCACGATCCCTGATGAAGCCGAAGGACCGGCGAAACGGGTCCCGTTGGGCACAGACAACGCTTTAAGATAAGTGCTGTCTCTATTCTTAAAGTTCATACTAGAAGATTTTATAGATATGCACTAGTTTTGCACTTTATACTATAAGCAGAACCCGATGAAAGATAACCACTAACCTGTCGAAGCTGTTTAAAAGCCTTCGTTGATGAAAAACAGCACAGGTATCTGAGGGCACTGCTATAAGTTATCATCAGTACTCTATGCTCACAAGTCTTTACTTTTGACTGTTGTCATTAGAGCCTAACTCTGGAGGTGGTTTATAGAATCACGCTAAGTGCCAACCTCTTCAGCACTGATTTCATAGGCAATCTACTGTATATAGAATTTACTCTTACCTTAACTTGTGCACTAAACACTTGATAATATTTTGGAGGAGGGGGTAATTTTATAAAGGATTTTTCCCATATAAATCTTCCTTTAAGCAAATAAAAAGCCTCTTATAAAATAATCCTTAAAGGTAGTGCTTGATTGTACTTTGTTTTTGAATAATATAAGAAGGAAAAAAAATTACCCCAAGAGTTATGAAAGGAAAAATATGCACATTGACAAGATTTACACACTGGAGGGAATTTCATAAATGGCATTAAAAAAAAACCCCAGCATTATTCTATAAAAGGAGTGTTCCCTTTTCAGAATAGTGTTTGGCATGGATCTGGCACTTAACTTTTGAGTGCCATCTTTAAGCCTGCTAAAAGCAGATGTGAATGCCGGCACCCAACTTACACCAAGTGTTGTAATATATGATTCAACCACTCTTAATAGCTATACATTGCATAACTTTACTGAATCTTTGGACCTCAGAAACCACCACTTGTCGCTCAAATATTTATCATAGTGATAAGCTTAACGTGCTGTCTCCTCACTGGATTTCAATGTTTAAAGTGCAATAGTTTCAAAGTGCTTAAAAAGTGCCACTAGTCAAATGCTTTTACATATGAACTAAATTTTTATGACTAGTAGCACTTTAAGGTACTTTTTAAGCACTTTGAAACTATTGCTTTCCACATTTTAACACCAGCAATACAGAACCCTGGAACCCTGACAAAAGGCCTTAAAGTGGCCGGAAGCCAGTGGCGGTGTTGTAGCAAGGGTGTGACATGGTCTTTCACACATGAATGTGTTAGCCAATGAATGCTTTAGCTGTTTTCTGAAAAGTCTGGGGTCTCTTGCTTGTGGATTTCACCGTACCAAGGAGCATGGCTCTCTCTCTCTCTCTCTCTGACCTCTCTCTCTTTGACTTACCACCCTAGACAGACAAACAAAATATAAATAAACCCTGTCCCTAGGATAGCTACTCCGTGGAAGGTTTTATCTCCCTCACAGCTTGCTCCAGCTCTAATTAGCAAGCCTTTGGCAGTTTCCTTGCTTAGTGAAGGTTGGGCATCTTAGGATGCCCTGCCAGGCAGAAAAGCACAGAGAGCATTAGTCATGCACTCATGGTGAGAGCCTTGTGCAAAGATAGTGGCAAGAATGTTATATCAAAGCAGAAGAAAAGCCGCCTTCTTTGCCAAACAACTAAATGATGACATGGGATGGGAAGTTTGTCATGCTCAGGCACTGACAGGGTAGGAAATATTTGACTTTTAATGCACCAAATGGTTGCATAGTACTGAGGCGTAGCGCACTGTTTTTATCGGACTGTTATAATTTGCATGCCATTAGTTTACTGCATCAGTGTGCGCATTACAACACTGTGCAGTGGAGCTTTATATTGAGCCTCAGTAAGTGTCATTTTAATGTGGATATTACATTTTCTAGTGGTCTTGCAAAATGCTTTTTTTTTTTTTTTTTAATCGGGAGCTTTATTACATGAGCCATAAGAACATAAGAAGGTGCCTCCGCTGGGACAGACCAGAGGTCCATCCTGCCCAGCAGTCCGCCCACGCGGCGGCCCATCAGGCCTATCGCCTGAACAGTGGTCCCAGACTAATTTTGTAACTTACCTCTAATCCTATCCTTATAACCTACCTCTACTCCTATCTGTACCCCTCAATCCCTTTGTCCTCTAGGTACCTATCCAAACCTTCTTTGAAGCCCTGTAGCCCCTTAACATTAATTCAAAATGTGTGTATGCTGTTTTAATTACCTAATTTACCTTAGTTACCTATCTTTAATATAAGAGAAGCTTGAAATTCAGACATTGTGAGAAAAAAAAAACTCATTTAGAGACGCTCAAGCATAAAGGAGTCATCCAGTTTCAAAACAAAAAAAAAATAAGGAAAAAGCTTAGACCTATGATCATATAGATAATAATATATACAAAACATCTCACTTAGGAGTGCCCCAGGTTTGGACCGAGGGCATCATAACATGGCCAAGCCAAACACTGGGAAGCAGGGTGATGTAGGGTATGCAGTATTTATTTTATTATTTAGAAAATTTCTTACTCGCCTATACCTAGGCGGCTTACAAAACTTCAATCATAATATTAAAACATACATGCAATCACATACAATAATTTCTTCCATAAAACAAATGCATCCTCTTAAACATTTACATATAGTAATGGCAGTATCCTCATTAATTTTCAATAGTTATTCATTTAAATGCCTTCACAAATAAAGTGGGTTTCAATGTTTTCTTAAACTTTTGTAAGTCTAAGAGTGTTCTTAATGGTCATAGAAACATAGAAGATGACGGCAGAAAAGGGCTACAGTCCATCAAGTCTGCCCACTCTGCTTACCCACCCCCTGTCTATGCCCTAATGACCCAATTTCCTTATCTTTACCCTCGTAGGGATCCCACATGGGTATCCCATTTATTCTTAAAGTCTGGCATGCTGTCTGCCTCGATCACCTGCACTGGAAGCTTGTTCCAATGATCAACCACTCTCTCTGTGAAGAAATACTTTCTGGTGTCGCCATGAAATTTTCCGCCCCTGAGTTTGAGCGGGTGCCCTCTTGTGGCCGAGGGTCCCTTGAGAAAGAAAATATAATCTTCCACTTCGACACGTCCCGTGAGGTACTTAAATGTTTCGATCATGTCTCCCCTCTTCCTACACTCTTCCTCAAGAGTGTAGAGCTGCAATTTGTTCAGTCTCTCTTCGTACGAGAGACACTTGAGCCCCGAGATCATCCTGGTGGCCGTCCGTTGAACCGATTCAATTCTGCGCACATCTTTACTGTAATGTGGCCTCCAGAATTGCACACAGTACTCCAGATGAGGTCTCACCATGGCCCTGTACAACGGCATTATGACTTCAGGCTTTCAGCTGACGAAACTTCTATTGATACAACCCAATATCTGCCTTGCCTTAGATGAAGCCTTCTCCACTTGATTGGCAGTTTTCATGCCTGCACTGATGATTACTCCTAAATCTCATTCTGCTGAAGTCCTAGTTAAAGTTTCTCCTTTCAAGAAGTACGTCCTGCATGGATTTCCGCTTCCGAGGTGCATGACCTTACATTTCTTAGCATTGAAGCCTAGCTGCCAGGTAGAGGACCAACTTTCCAATGTAAGCAGGTCCTGCGCCATATAATTCTGTAAACTGCATTCACTTACTATATTACATAGTTTGGCGTCATCGGCGAATAGTGTTATTTTACCTTGAAGCCCTTGAGTCAGATCCCCTATGAATGGTCCTGTCAGTTTATTCCATAATGTCACACCTGCTAATGAAATCACAGATGCCCTTGTGCTTTCATAATGTACTTGTGAAAATTCCATCAAAAACAGTTGCATTGCCCCTTCTGACCTTAAAGTTATTAATGGACAATAGAGTGTCATTACTGTGTTAGATGCCAAGGGATGCTTTGATGAATAACCGACACTAGAATTTTAAAGATGATTCAAAATCTGACAGGCAACCAATGAAGTTTTTTTCAGCCACGGTATTATATGATCAAATTTTCTCACACCACATATCATATGTGCCGCAGCATTTTGGGTCATTTTAGTGCTGACACTATCCCCAGATAATGGGCATTGCAGTAATCTAGCTTCAGAATAATTATGGTCTGCACAACTATCAGAAAGTCATACACTGACATCATCGATTTCAAAGTACTCAGTAATTGCATGTGGGGAAAAATGCAGATTTAACCACAGCTAATACCTGATCCTTCATGCTAATTTTCAGCTTTTTATGTACCACAAGCGCCTGGCTGTTCACCACAATATTCTTAGGCCATTACGGATCTTTCCTCCTCCCTATCAGTAGCACATCTGACTTTGCCAAATTTAACACTACCGTATTTTCACGCAAATAACGCGCACCCGTATAAAACGCGCACACGGGTATAGCGCGCAGAAATCACGATGATATGTACAAAAACTTTGGTATACCGCGCTCACGGGTATACCGTGCATGCTGCCCGACGCTCCTTTCGCCCGCCCTGACTTTCCGTGCGCTGTCCCGACTCTCCGTTCACCCCCCCTGACTTCCGTGCACTGTCCCCCCTTGAAGGTCTGTCCCCATCCTGAAAGCCTGATGCCCCCCCCCGACGTCCGATACATCCCTCCCTCCGAAGGACCGCCGACTCCCCAACAATATCGGGCCAGGAGGGAGCCCAAATCCTCCTGGCCACG
This sequence comes from Geotrypetes seraphini, assembly GCF_902459505.1. Classification (NCBI taxonomy): domain Eukaryota; kingdom Metazoa; phylum Chordata; class Amphibia; order Gymnophiona; family Dermophiidae; genus Geotrypetes; species Geotrypetes seraphini. The sequence goes on from NC_047101.1 coordinate 35,429,198, forward strand.
GCGACCCCCTAACCCCACCCCGCACTACATTATGGGCAGGAGGGATCCCAGGCCCTCCTGCCCTCGACGCAAACCCCCCTCCCCCCAACGACCGCCCCCCCCCAAGAACCTCCGACCGCCCCCCCCACCCCCCTTACCTTTGGTAGTTGGGCCAGAAGGGAGCCCAAACCCTCCTGGCCACGGCGACCCCCTAACCCCACCCTGCACTACATTACGGGCAGGAGGGATCCCAGGCCCTCCTGCCCTCGACGCAAACCCCCCTCCCCCCCAACGACCGCCCCCCCCAAGAACCTCCGACCGCCCCCCCAGCCGACCCGCGACCCCCCTGGCGACCCCCCCACCCCCTTCCCCGTACCTTTGGTAGTTGGCCGGACAGACGGGAGCCAAACCCGCCTGTCCGGCAGGCAGCCAACGAAGGAATGAGGCCGGATTGGCCCATCCATCCTAAAGCTCCGCCTACTGGTGGGGCCTAAGGCGCGTGGGCCAATCAGAATAGGCCCTGGAGCCTTAGGTCCCACCTGGGGGCGCGGCCTGAGGCACATGGTCGGGTTGGGGCCATGTGCCTCAGGCCGCGCCCCCAGGTGGGACCTAAGGCTCCAGGGCCTATTCTGATTGGCCCACGCGCCTTAGGCCCCACCAGTAGGCGGAGCTTTAGGATGGATGGGCCAATCCGGCCTCATTCCTTCGTTGGCTGCCTGCCGGACAGTCGGGTTTGGCTCCCGTCTGTCCGGCCAACTACCAAAGGTACGGGGAAGGGGGGTGGGGGGGTCGTGGGGGTCGCCAGGGGGATCGCGGGTCGGCTGGGGGGCGGTCGGAGGTTCTTGGGGGGGACGGTCATTGGGGGGGGGGGGGGTTTGCGTCGAGGGCAGGAGGGCCTGGGATCCCTCCTGCCCGTAATGTAGTGCGGGGTGGGGTTAGGGGGTCGCCGTGGCCAGGAGGGTTTGGGCTCCCTTCTGGCCCGATATTGTCGGGAAGTCGGCGGTCCTTCGGGGTGGGGGTGCGAGTGGTCCTGCCGGGGGGGGGGGATGTATCGGACGTCGGGGAGTCGGCCGGGCAAGAGGGCTTGGGCTCCCTCTTGCTCCGATCGTGGATGCGGGTGCGGGTGGGAGCGCGTGCGAGCGGTCGTTCGGGGTGGGGGTGCGAGCGGTCCTGCTGGGGGGGTGAATCGGGCGTCGGGCGGGGTGGGAACTATGTTTTAAAACTTTTGTATACCGCGCTCACGCATATAACGCGCGAGGGGTATGCGCGGTAGGTAAAAACGCGTATAACGCACGCGTTATATGCGTGAAAATACGGTAGTTTATAAGCCACCATCCAGTCATTCACAGCTTTCATACATAATGATAACCTCTCTTGCAACTCATTTCTCCTGTATAAGAAACAGGGGTTAGTGATAACAAGGGGTTACTAGGTGACAGGATGTAATAGAATGCGGCTGTGCAGAAGTTAAAGGGATGAGGGTTGAGGGGTTGCAGGAGAGTAAACTGATGCTAAAGCTGACTGGGGTTTGACAGAGAGTCAGCGCCAATCAGTGTCAGCCAGAAGATGGCAAACTGTGTGTGAGGCTAAGGCGTGAGAAATGTTTGTTGAGGGAGCAGGGCAGTGAGGATGGTGTTGCCCACCTACCTGCTATGGGTTGGGTCTAGAGCAGGGGTGGACAACGCTGGTCCTTGTGGGCCGGAATCCAGTCGGGTTTTCAGGATTTCCCCAATGAATGTACATTGAAAGCAGTGCATGCAAAGAGATCTCATGCATATTGTCACACTCCCGGTACCGGCTCCGCACCTGGGCTACCGGACAGTGTGCAGAATAATAGTCCCGGTCATGCCTTCATAAAGTTGAAAGGTCCTGCTGGCTGCAATAATGCAAGTGACAAAGTTAAAGTCAGGAAAACCAAGTGTTCATAATGAAAACAAAACTTTTAATTATGCAGTACCACTGGCTGAGCAACACTGCCAGAACTCATGAATTCAGTTCACACAAACTTGTGCACAAAACAACAAAAAAGGAAAAATGGTTTTGCCAAAAGGCAGACCTTCACCTTACTCTCGGGTAAGTATGAAACAGTTTCACTCTGCTCTCTATGTTATGGCTAAATAGTCTTTGCTTCACAGTTCAAAACAAAATACCACATCACTGGGTGCAAACACTTCACAGTCCTTATATTAATCCTTCCAATGAGTTCCTCGGTTTCAGTCCAGTCCACTGGATTTGCTTGGCTTAAAACAGGTTTCCCACACCAGTTCAATAAGCAGGTGGGGGAGGGGTGTAGCTGAGTCCACAATATTCAGAACTGCCAAAACTGGCCCGATCCCAAACCCAAAAGATCTTCAGGGGACTCACCCCACACTACCCTCAATTAACCTCAGAGTTTCATATAAGCAGGAACAAAAAGGAAAAAACAAGCTCGCAGAAAAGTCCCAAAAATAAAGGCGCTGATATCCAGCAGTGAGACATGCACTGCTCACACTTGTCAGCAAAAACCCCAATCTTCCAGTTATCCAAAAAGGATTCAACAAATGCAAAACCACTTAACTCTCATCCATGTAAACTTCAGCCAATTCAATCCATGTCTTCTACTGTTTGTAGGCTGGTTGTCTGGCTTGCCTTAGGAAAAGCTTCCACTTCTTCCATCTCAACCTCATTATCCTGCCTATCTTCAGGAGGGCTGGCCCTAGTGATCTCTCTCTTCCCCAGCTCAGGACTCACTGACTTAAACTTCCTGGGCCCTGACCTGTGTGGGGGAAGGGCAAACTGCTGCTTCTGTTGGGCTTTCTCCTGAGCTTTAATTAGCTTCAGCAGCTGAACACTTCCAGAGTTAGGCTGACTTCTGGGCTGTTCTTTTCTACAGGCAGTCTCAGGCTACATAGTAACATAGTAGATGACGGCAGATAAAGACCCGAACTATAGTGTTCCCCCTCCTCCCCGAGCTCCTGCATTCGGGCAGACTTCCTAGGCTCAGAGTCTGAGGAATTGTGGGCAGCAGAACTAACACACTGGTCTGCTCTTTTTAGCTGAATGCTAGGACTCTGTGGCTTTCTGTCCAGAACAAGCCTAGCTCTAGGGCTGGGGTTGTGACAATATTCATGGGGAAATCTTGAAAACCTGACTGGATTCCGGCCCACAAGGTCTGGAGTTGCCCACCCCTGGTCTAGAGAGTTCAGAAGTTAGGTGGGGTGGGAGTGGTACTTGTTGCAGCTTTGGGGTCAGTGATGAATGATAATGGCAGTAGTTAGGGTAAATGGGTGGGGGGAGGGGGCACAAGGGAAGAGGGTTAAATGATGGTTCATTTGCAACTCCATTATGGACCGGTCAAGGGGAAACAGAAGCCAGGATCTTGTGTCACCCACATCCTGACAGTGACGTGTTCAATGTATTAATCAAACAGAAAATCTGGTAACCCTACTTACACCTCCCAGGCAACTGCCCAAGGGATGTTGACACAGCAAATGACACAGCAAGCCTCCCTGGAATCACAGCCAGATCGATCATGGGCAGGGGAGTTAGGTGAAGAGGTATGTTTTTAATGCTTTCCTAAAGTTGAGGAGTCCTCCAAGGGATCTGATCTGCAGGGGCAGTCGATTCCAGTGGCTCGGTATGAAGTGGGAGTAGGAATATCTTCACTGTGGATATCCAGAATATCTGATGGAACTTGGTATGCTCCAAAGGCTGGGTTGAGAAGGCCTATCCTAGAGGACAAGAAGGGGTAAGAGTGGAGAGTGATGTTGGGATCATGGTATTTTGTTAGTTGCAGCTCCATGCATGTTTTCAAGGGTCCTTACAGACTTTTTAAAATTTGATCTCTTTATATCTCCTGTACTAAAATGGGGTGCCTCCTTACCTATTGCAGCTTTCATCTTGTTTTTGTTTTGTTTCATCTTGTTTGCCATACACCAGGTAAGCTTTTTAAAAAGCATGATCATACTGTAATGTGTTACACAAACTATACCAGTACAAGGTTTCCAAACTAAACCTATTTATGGTTGAGATTAGACTCTAGTCTTCAATTTCTTAGTTCCACCCAAGGACACTTTAGCCACTACTGTACAATGGCTACCAGAATACTGGGTGATCATTTTCAATGAGTATTTGAATCTTATGTTGAGCAAGTAACTCCATAGATCAATGGTTCTCAACCCTGTCCTGGGAACCCCCCAGCCAGTCGGGTTTTCAAGATATCCCTAATGAATATGCATGAGAGAGATTTGCATATAATGGAAGTGACAGATACGCAAATCTCTCTCATACATATTCATTAGGGATATCTTGAAAACCCGACTGGCTGGGGGGGTCCCCAGGACAGGGTTGAGAACCACTGCCATAGATGAAGTCAGCCTCAACATGAAGAGTTAACCGAGGATTGTGTGGAGAGACACAATATGTATGACAGAAAGTTCAGCGGCTCTCAATTCAAAATTTGAAATTAAAAAATGACTGGAACTGGGACAGAGCTTGTGTAGCAGTTAAATATAGCTGTCATGTTGATTTTTACAGAACTAATCAAGAGAACTCATCAGTCACAACAATTTTCCGCTTTACCCATCACACTGTTTATTTCCAGTAGTAATTATAATAAAAATGTGCATTTATCTTGCCAGTGTTAAAGTGTTTCTGACATTATAAGCATACTTTGAAATTACAGTATGTAGATGCAGCTCAACTTATGCGGTGCTTTAATCTTATATTATCTATAATGATCCTCTTTGTTTCTAGTGAAGATAAAATATCTTTCTGGTCTCTCTTAGTAATATGTCATCCATTCCTTTTACTTATTCTAAATTCTGAGTTGTTCTAATAACAACAAACTCCATGCCAGAATGCATAAGAATGGATGGACAAGCATGAAAAATAGCTGAATTATTCAAAATAAAGATGCAGTTACTGTAGAGCATTGTGCTTTCAAGGTACGTTTACAGAGTAGAAGGTCCCACAAGTTGCCAGGGCTCATCTAGAAACATACAGTAGAAAAAAGTACATCATTCGGGGCAAGTGGATCACATGGGTACAAGTGGACCAATTTTTCACTCCGTCAAAAATTACAAAAACTAGGGGCACTCGATGAAACTGCAGGGAAATACATTGTTCCCATTACCTCACTCACTCTAGAAACGGAAAAACTCATCGCATCTATCCTCACTAAGTTAGAACTATGGACCTCAAAACTCAAATTAAAATTGAACTCTGAAAAAACCAAAATCTTCCTAGCGAGTCCCAACCACAAATTAACAAACACCTCCCTCAGATTGAATGGGCTAGATTACCCTATCTTACCCACCATAAAAATCCTTGGAGTCATCCTGGACCGCACCCTAACCTTCGATGACCATACCAGTGCCCAGGTGAAAAAATGTTTCTGTACCCTCTGGAAACTGCGCACCATCAAACGCTACTTCGACCACCAAGCCTTCCGTCTACTCGTTCAATCTCTGGTATTAAGCATATTAGACTACTGCAACATTATTTACCTGGGATCCTATAAAAATACCATCAAACGTCTTAGAACAATCCAAAATGCGGCCGTCCGCCTCATCTATGATCTCAAAAAATATGACCATGTTAGCCCCTACTACACCAAACTCCTTTGGCTTCCAGTAGAGGCAAGGATCATCTTTAAGTTCGCCTGCCTCTGTTTCAAAACTCTAACAGGATCTTCCCCAATCTACTTGTCTGAGCACCTTGAAATAGCAGGCCCCTCTCGCACACGAAACGCCCACCTATTCACCTTTCCCTCCCTAAAAGGCTGCCTCTACAAGAGATTCATTGATAGAACCCTAGCATTCCAAGGGGGCAAATGGAACAGTTGCCTTACCGCCCTCATCTCCAACTCCCCACCCTACCACCTGTTCAGGAAGTCACTAAAAACCTACCTCTTTGACAAATTCCGCTAACGCTGCCTTCCCTCCTTCCCTGCACCCTCCTGTCCTCGATATGCCTCCATTCCCTCTGACTACGCCCCCCTCCCAAGCCACTATGGCCTCTCTTTCTCAATCTCTGTTTTATCTAATTGCCCTGCCTTTTCATTGCCTCATATTTAACATCACTGTAAATGTATCACCGCTATAACATGTAATATCGCTGTATACGTACAGTCTCTTCTTTAGTATATGCCTTTTTATTACTGCTATTTATGTAACATCTCTGTAAATGTAACAACACTGTAATATGTATCATCGCTGTAAATGTACAGTCTCTTCTATTGTTAACCGCATTGAACTTCCATGGTATTGCGGTATACAAGAATAAAGTTATTATTATTATTATTATTACTTTTAAAACCTATAGGAGGAAACATTTTTTTAACTTAGAGAATAGTTAAGCTCTGGAATGCATTGCTAGAGGTTGTAGTAAGAGCTGATAGCATAGCTAGTTTTAAGAAAGGTTTGGACAATTTCCTGGAGGAAAAGTCCATAGTCTGTTATTGAGAAAGATATGGGGGAAGCCACTGCTTGCCCTGGATTGTTAGCATGGAATGTTACTACTCTTTGGGTTTTGGCCAGGTACTAGTGACTTGGATTGGCCACTGGGCTTGATGGACCTTTGGTCTGACCCCAGTAAGGCTATACTTATGTTAATTCTTTAAAAGGGTGCCAAAGGTTGAGTGCCAAGATATGCTAATTCTCTATTGGCATCTGGGTGTCCAGATTACATGATAGAATGCTAGTATACTGTACATCTGTGTTTATGCACCAAAATTTAAACACACCCACTAGGATGATTCATCATGGTTGATTAGCGTGGACATTTCAGCGCTGAACTGTCCCATGAACCGTCCCATGATAAAACCAACAACCTTCCCATCAAACCCTCCAATCAGCAAGCCTCTTCATTCCAGCACGAAATACCCCACTTCCTTATTCTGTGCTTCAGATCATGGCTTAAAAATAAATGCCAGCAATTTGGAGTTGGAAATGAAGGACTTGTTCAGGAATACAGTATATTGCTTTCTACCACACTGTTTGGTTAGCTTTATACATGCAACCAGTGGCGTACCTAGGGTATGTGGCACCCGGGGCCCATAATTTTTTGACACCCCCCCATGTAAAAAAATATTTTTTGTACTAACCATGAAACTGAATAAATGGTCATAATAGAAACAGGCAGTGAAAATTTTCTTTTATTGAACCTCATATATGTAACCATTATTCCAAACATACCATAACATAACATAAATTATGTCTGAATTGTCATGACATCAGAAGTACATATGAAGTAGTTGCAGGTGATGCTTGGGACAGTTCTGATTGTGTTAGTTCGGTTTTATGTGTTTTTTGAATAGAAGGGTTTTTATTTCTTTTTTGAAGGTTTTGTAGTTTGTGGTCGAGGTCAATATGTTGTAGAGTTGGGGGACGAGTGTTGCAGCTCGAATGGCTAGGAAGTTGTCGAACTGTTTTTTTCTTTTGACGTTTTTGGTTGGAGGGTGTGTGAATGGTGCGTGAGTTCTCCTATGTCTGGTTGAGGTGGATTGAATTATTTAGCTGAAGAAATTAGTTACCCCCCCCCCATTCCACACACATTAATTCTCTTCCATTTTTGTTCCCATTATAAAAAACACTGATAAGTTCTCAGAAAAAAAATACATTAAAATAAGAAGTGAAAACAAAGGCCCCTACAGATGAGAACATAACATAAGAATAGCCTAACTGGGTCAGACCAATGGTCCATCATGCCCAGTAACCCATTCTCATGGAAGCCAATCCAGGTCACCAGTACCTGGCCAAAACCCAAAGAGTAGCAACATTCCATGATACCGATCCAGGGCAAGCAGATGTTTCCCCCATGTCTTAATAACAGACTATGGACTTTTCCTCCAGGAATTTGTCCAAACCTTTCTTAAAACCAGCTATGCTATCTGCTTTTACCATAACTTCTGGCCACTTCATTTTTAAGCTGAGATCTTTCCTTCCAAACAGAGACTTTGCTAGATGTCAAATACAGCACAAGGTAACTTCACATGGACTTAGCTGTGCAGGAAATGTGATTCTCCTCATACACCCACCATATAGTGCAAAAATATGCAAAGGTCTGTTTTTTTCTTTCGATCACTACATAGCCTAATGCCACACAAGCAGCGCTGTTACAAACATATTCTGAAGGTCAATGCTAAGGTTAACAAAGTTTCCTTCCTTGGACCACAAGAAGATACTGACAAACCATTAGAAAAGATCCCAAAACAACTACCCAGGCACAACACCCAAAGACCCATTCAGTGTGTGAACCAGTTGAGTGGAGTGGACTAACTGGGTGGTGGAAATAGGCCCGGAGTTTGCTCAGCAGAATTTCCTAGACCACCTCTTCCTCTCAACACATTGACATGCTGCCACCACCACCACCACCACCACCACTAGGAACACCTCACCGGGTAGGCCAGCAATGCGTATAAACTTTATAAAACACATTATTATATTTTCTTATTAAGCACATATTTTAACTGAACTCTCTGACATCCTCAGCCTTGCCATTCACAAAAACAGAAGGAAGAAAAGTTCCCATTTCCTGCTGTCTCATGTCCCCGGCCTATACAATATTTTTCTTCTGCAGACCCTTCAAAAGTCTGACCAAATCCTCATTTCATTTGCATTATAAAGTACTGAGGATGCCATCTCTCCCCATTCCCAGATCCTAAAGTCTAAGACAGTAGCGCAAGCTAGTGCTGCCCGATTCAGGAAAAAAAAATGTGATTCGATTCAGCCTATTGAATTGGTTTTTCAATTCGATTCGATTTTCCTGCCCAATTGGGTGCTTTTTTCAAACATCCTGGTGGGTTTATTTTATAACTTTTTCACCCCCTTTGGCTTCTCCTAACCACACTGGCGTTGTGGTGTAAACCAGTGGTTCCCAACCCTGTCCTGGAGGACTACCAGACCAATCAGGTTTCCAGGATAGCCCTAATGAATATGCTGGAGCAGATTTGCATGCCTCTCACTCCCATTATAATAATAATAATAATAACAGTTTATATACCGCAGGACCGTAAAGTTCTATGCGATTTACAATTTTTAGAAATGTTACAGATTAGAAATGTTACAGATTAAATGGAATAAACAAAGTACAGACTTAATTATTGGTAATTCTAGCGATCATTTGTTGAGGATTGAGATTGTATAGGTTGGTTTCCTAAGTATTTCAGGAACAGATGTGTTTTTAGGCGTTTCCTGAATTTCACATAGGTAGTGGGCACAAGCAATTGTTCGAGGTCTTTACCCCATAAAGCTGTTTGATGTGCGAGAAGATGTTGGTAATGACTTTTAAATTTACAGCCTCTGACCGGTGGAGAGACAAAGTTCAGATGTGAGCTTCGTTTGTGTCTGTTGGTTGTGAAGGAGAAAAGGTCTGTTTTGTATTTAGGGGCTAGGCTGTAGAGTACCTTGAAGCAGAAACAACCAAACTTGAATTTCACACGTGCCTCCATCGGCAGCCAGTGTAAAAGTCGATAGGAAGGTGTCACGTGATCAAACTTTTTCAGGCCACAGAGTAGTCTGATCGCTGCATTTTGAACTATTTGCAATCGTTGCATATACTTTTGGGGGAGTACCAAGTAGGCGATGTTACAATAGTCTAGTTCAGTGATTCCCAACCCTGTCCTGGAGGAACACCAGGCCAATCGGGTTTTCAGGCTAGCCCTAATGAATATGCATGAGAGAGATTTGCATATGATGAAAGTGATAGGCATGCAAATTTGCTTCATGCATATTCATTAGGGCTAGCCTGAAAACCCAATTGGCCTGGTGTTCCTCCAGGACAGGGTTGGGAACCACTGGTCTAGTTGACTCAGTATAAGGGATTGTACCAGAATACGGAATGATAAGCCATCGAAGTAAGCTCTGATGGACCGAAGCTTCCAAAGGGTGTGAAAGAGTTTTCTGATCAAGGAGTCTACCTGGTTTTTCATGGTCAGGTTCTGGTCCAGTGTTACTCCCAATATCTTCATAGTGGGTTGAATGGGATATATAAGGTTATTGATGTACATTGGTGCTTTAGTGTCTAGTGGGTATGGCGATGCTATGAAAAATTTTGTTTTCTCTGGGTTTAGTTTTAGTCTGAATTCAGTCATCCATTGCTCCATCTGATTTAGTACTTCTGTTGTTTTGGGGGTGACTTCTGAGACAGAGTTGGTGAATGGGATAATTATTGTAAAGTCGTCAGCGTAGATAAATAGTTTTATCCCTAGTTGGGACAGTTGTGCACCCAATGAGGACATGTAGACATTGAAGAGCAGAGGGGATAGTGGTGATCCTTGTGGCACGCCAGATGGATTGCTCCATGTGTTTGAGAGATCATGATTAAAGCGGACTTGGTAGGTGCGTGAAATAAGGAAACCTTGGAACCAGTTCAGTACTTCTCCTTTGATTCAGATTGCGTCTAGGCATTGTAGCAGTTTTCCATGGTCCACCAGATCAAAGGCGGAACTCATGTCAAATTGAGGCCTATGCTGAATAAGTAGCGCAAATTGTCCAGAATAGCTGCAATTACTGTTTCAGTGCTAAATAGAGGCCTAAAACCAGATTGAGTTTCGTGAAGAGAGAATTGGTCAAGATATTCCATTAGTTGGGTGTATACCAATCCTTCTATGATTTTTACCATAAATGGAATAGATGCTACTGGTCTATAGTTGGTTATTGATGTTGCCGGTTTATATGCAAATCTCTCTCATGCATATTCATTAGGGCTAGCCTGAAAACCCGATTGGCCTGGTAGGCCTCCAGGACAAGGTTGGGAACCAGTGGTGTAAACAAAATAAAGAAAGAAAAAGGAATTTTCCTCTCTCTGTTAAATCCTAGCTCACGTTTGCGGTCTAACACTAGCTCTGGCAGGATACACTTTTCAAATCTGACATATTGTAATCACAAAACAGAAAAAAAAATTATTTTTTCTACCTTTTGTTGTCTGGTCAATATTCAAATTTTGTTGGTCTCAGGCTCTGGTTGTCTTCTGATAACTTGCTTGCCAGGGTCTTTTTCTTTCTTCTTTCTCCCTGTTAACCATCCATCTGCCATCTCTGCCCTCCACTTCCGTTTCCCTTCCCTCCCCCGGAGGTCTGGCATCTTTCCTTTTTTTTCGTCTCCATCACAGATTCACCTTTTCTCAACTACCCTTTCATCCAGCATCTCTCCCTCCTTCCCCACCACCCCAGGGTCCACAATCTCTCCCTTTCTCTTCCCAACTATCCTCTTATCCAGTATCTCTATTCCCCTCCACACCATCCCTTGTGTCCAACTTCTCTCCCTTTCTGTTCCTTCCCTCCCTAAATCCCATTATCCACCATATTTCTCCCACTCCTCTGTTTTTAGACCCATTATTTCTTCCTCCCCCCCCCAAAGTCCGGCATATGCACGTATCTTTGAATCCCCCCTTCCCTCCCTCCATCCATGTACTTCTACACCAGGACCCCCTCCCCTGGAGGTCTGTCATCCCCCCGAAGGACTGCACCCCCCCCCCGAAGGTCTGTCCCCCCTGAAGACCTGCACCCACCCTGAAGGCCTGCATCCCCTCCCTGAAGGACTGTACATCTCCCCCCACAGGTCTGTCCCCCCCTGAAGGCCTGCACCCCCCTGAAGGCCTACACCCCATCTCTAAAGGCCTACACCCCATCCCTGAAGGCCTGCACCCCCACATGAAGGCCTATCCCTCCCCGAAGGTCTGTCCCCCCCTGAAGGCCTGCCCCTCCCAGACTGCACCTCCCCCGAAGGTCTGTCCCCCCTGAAGGCCTGTCCCCCCTGAACCCCTGAAGGCCTGCACCACCCTGGCCTGTACCTCCCCCCCTTCTCCCGAAGGACTGTTCCCCCTCCCCCCGGGAAGGCCTGTGTGTTTCCCTCTGGCCTCCCGTGCCTCCCTTTACCCGATTCCTGCAGAAAGCAACCTGCAGAAAGGATCGCGGGTACTTCAGCGATCCTTGCAGGTTGCCATAGGCCTCCTGAGTTGTCGTCCCTCTGCCGCGGTCCCACCCCTCCTCTGACATCAGAGGAGGGGCGGGACCGCGGCAGAGGGATGACAACTCAGGAGGTCTATGGCAACTTGCAAGGATCACTGAAGTACCCGCGATCCTTTCTGCAGGTTGCTTTGTACAGGAATCGGGTATAGGGAGGCGAAAACTTTGGGGTCAGGCCATGAGAAGGGAAGTTCCCAGGCCATGACTCCAAGGCCAGGAGCACCCCCCTCATGGCTGCACCCGGGGCGGACCTCCCCCCCCCCTTGTTACGCAACTGCTCCCCTTGAGAGAAAGGTTTCTGATAGCCATGTTTTGTTAGATCTTCATGCCCATTTTGCTTTGCTCTGTTTGCTGGAGTCAGGTATGGCTCTCTGAGTCTACCTGTCAATAATTCCCCTCCAGCGCTGCAATTTCAAAACCTCAGGCAGTCAGCAGCATTAGCAACATGATCCTGCTGCTGTCAGCCTGCCCGAGACTGCAGCACTTCCTGCTTCCCCTTAGGTCATAGATCCAGAATAGACGACCAAATTTTGGTTTTACTACTACTACTTATTTCTATAGCACTGCTAGACATACGCAGAAATAATCCCTGCTCAATAGAGTTTACAATCTAATTAAAACAAACAGGACAAGTAGGGGATTAGGAAATTTCTCACAGATAAAAGAAACATCGATTGCCATTGTTGAAAATAGGATACTGGGCTTGATGGAACATAAGAACATAATTGCCGCTGCTGGGTCAGACCAGTGGTACATCACTGCATGCCATTATATTTATGAAATTCCAATAGCAAAGCATATTTTTTATGTTATGAGCCTACTAGGGAATATTACTCACCTTGGAAAAAGGCATGAGCTAAATGCATTTATAAAGAAAGAAAGAAAAGAAAGAATTAATATTCATCAACCAATGCTGAAGTTAAAGCGTGCAATTTAGCAGAAATTTTGAATTTTAAGTTAAATAAATGATCTTGATTAACTCAGTACATTGTATAGCTGCCAGTGGCAAAAAAAAAAATCATATGCTACCATCTTTGTTTCATTATTTTCAGCTGAAATCCAGTACTATGGTCGCTCAGTTATAGAAGTAACTATAATCATTCTTACTAAAATGCCCAAATAAGATGGAGCAAAGGGATTACATTTATAGAGGGGAAACATAGTTAAGGCAGATCAAAGGACAGGAAGATAAACTTCTGTCCTAACACTTCCCAAAAACAGTGCTACTCTTTTTAATTTATACCTTCAATCTTACTTTACCTTTCTTATTAAATTTAGGAAAGATATAACTATGATGGAGTGAGTAGAATAAATACAATTCCTCTTAACAGCACTCTTCACAAGGCCACTTAAAAGAAAGCAAGATAGGCTGTTGAGCCAGAAGATCAAGGTACATCTAGAGCAGGGATGCCAAAGTCCCTCCTCTAGGGCCACAATCCAGTTGAGTTTTCAGGATTTCCTCAATGAATATGCATGAGATCTATTTGCATGCACTGCTTTCATTGTATGCTAATAGATCTCATGTATATTCATTGGGGAAATCCGGAACACTCGACTGGATTGCGGTCCTCGAGGAGGGACTTTGACACCCCTGACCTAGAGGGAATGAAACCCCCAGAAGATGAACAAGATAGAAGGGTCCCATGCAAGAACAGAAAGCTTGTGAAGGATCTCAACGATGGAGGTATTGAAGATTTGAAAATTGACTGAAGTAGGAAAAAGTGTTTCCTTGTAACACTGGCTAAAGTCTAATTCTGAGGCTTGAATGGAGCTGGGCTTCTGTCAGTTTGATATTACTTTCAAACTATAGGTGTGGCAAGTGCTACCCCTAGAATATAGTTTGCTACCCCAAATTAGGCACCAGTTTGGGGGAAAAGGAGCTAAATAGGGTGTCTCTCTCCCTACCATGTCTTCTTATCTCTGTTTCTCCACCCACCCACCCTCTTCTGGTTGAGCAGTTCCTTTCAAACCTGTTTCCATGGCATGACTTCCTTATAGTGCTAGACAGTACCCCGAAAACACTAGGAAATGTGTGTCAGAGCATGACCATGAAAGGACGGCAGCTTTTATTACCAGTCTTCTTAAGGCTGCTGAAGCTGCCACTTCCCAGAATGATCAAGGAGTAATGCTAAGGAAGAAGGACTGAAAGGAGATGCTGGATCCCTGGGAGGGGAAAGGAAGGGAGAGAGGATATGAAGTAAGAGAGAAGAAAGAGGAAAATGCTTGATGGTAGAAGAGAAGGGAGGAGCTGAACTGGGTAATAGGTATTTATATAAAATATGACTGAAAATATTAAGTCAAAATGGGTGGCAAGGATTGGGTTCTGTGGCTTTTTCCTCCTCTAAGTTTTTGAATAAGCCTGTGCGAGTATGTTATGTTGCATTAAACATTTCATGTTTAGTAGCTAGCACGTTTGTAGTGGAGGAATTATACTCTATATTAGTTAGTTGAATTTCACTATACTTGTATCGATTTAGGTTTACTATAAAATTATAACATATGGAGGAGCATTTTCAATATGACATCCAAATTCGAGATTGGACATTTTGTGGACCGTGCCCAAAAATCCAGTAGCGAACATGACCATTTCCGAAACAGAAAAATGTTTTTATCTTTCTATGTTTATCCCCAACACTCTTCAATCTCTACATTGCATCCCTTGGCACCTGCGTAGATAAACTAGGCTTAACTTCTTTTAGCTATGCAGACGACATCACCATCCTCCTTCCTTTTGATCAACCAACACCCTTCATGACAGACACATTACATAGAACACTAGAAGCAGTGGCTACATAGATGAAAGAACACAAACTAAAACTGAACCCAGACAAAGCAAAATTTATACTCCTCAAAAAAACCAAAACCCCAACCATAACAAACTTAGTAATAAACTCAATCACATACCCCATTCAGCCCACCCTAAGACTACTGGGAGTGATGATAGACAGAGGCTGCATCATGCAACCATAAATCAACAAAACAATACAGAAATCATTCACGGTCATGCGAAACTTAAGGCAAATCCGAAAATTCCTCGACAGAAAACAATCCCAGCTCATGGTCCAATCCCTATTCCTAGGACTTCTAGACTACTGCAACATCCTCTATCTCCCCTGCCCCACAGTCATGATAAAACAACTACAAACAGTACAAAACACAGCCTTGAGACCGATCTATTCACTGAAGAAATATGACCATATCACTGTTGCATACCTCGACTCACACTTGCTCCCAATACAAGCAAGAATACTATTCAAATTTTACTGTCTACTATTTAAAGCCATGAATGGAGACAGCCCAGCTTATATAAACAACCGCCTTATCAGAACCACCACAACCAGGCAAAGAAAAACCCAGACACCACTCATACACCCCCCAATCAGAGGCGTCAAATGAAAAAAAATGTATGAAGGCCTACTGGCCACGCAGACAGCAAAACTAGACCACCAACTATCCAATCTACTGACCATGATTCCAGACTACAAAACTTTCAGAAAGAAATAAAAACCCTGATGTTCAAGAAATTCATCAAAACAAACTAACACCACAGTCCCCCGAAGTAACCCGTTCAACTCTGTAACTCTTCTGGAAATGTCCAGATAACCTCTTATGTAATCCGCCTTGAACCGTAAGGTAATGGCGGAATAAAAGTCACTAATGTAATGTATTTTTTTCTATAAGAAAAGGAAGGGAAAAGGGCATTCAGGGCATGGATAGCTGTCATACTCGGTGCCTAAACCACAGTACTTAGCGCATGTCAGTCTTAAGTTAGAAACATAGAAACATAGAAAAAAACAGCAGAAAAGGGCTATAGCCCACCAAGTCTGCCCATTCCAAGTATCCCCTCCCCTGAATTTACTCCCTTAAAGATCCCACGTGAGTATCCCATTTTCTCTTAAAATCCGTCACGCTGCTGGCCTTTATCACCTGGAGTGGGAGTCTGTTTCTATAACCATAAAGCCCTATGACCTCACAATGCAGATGTAAAGAGCTTTAGCCAATAGGAAGAGGAGATGCAAATGTTAAGAGCCTTAGCCAATAGGGAGAGGAGGAGATAGTGGATGCTCTGGATGGGCCATTTGGCCTTTATCTGCCATCATGTTTCTATGTTTCTATAACCATAAAGTTCTATGACATCACAATGCAGGTGTAAAGAGCCTTAGCCTATAGGAAGAGGAGATGCAAATGTTAAGAGCCTTAGCCAATAGGGAGAGGAGGAGATAGTGGATGCTGTGGCCATTTGGCCTTTATCTGCCATCATAGAAACATAGAAACATAGAAAAAAGCAGCAGAAAAGGGCTATAGCCCACCAAGTCTGCCCATTCCAAGTATCCCCTCCCCTGAATTTACTCCCTTAAAGATCCCACGTGAGTATCCCATTTTCTCTTAAAATCCGTCACGCTGCTGGCCTTTATCACCTGGAGTGGGAGTCTGTTCCAATGATCCACTACTCTTTCGTTGAAGAAGTACTTCCTGGAGTCGCCATGAAACTTCCCTCCCCTGATCTTCAGCGGATGCCCTCTGGTGGTCGAGGGTCCCATGAGCCAGAAGATATCATCTTCTGACTCGATGCGTCCCGTGATGTACTTATATGTTTCAATCATATCTCCCCGTTCTCTTCTTTCCTCAAGTGAGTACAGCCGCAATTTCTTTAGTCTTTCTTCATACATGAGATCCTCGAGTCCCATGACCATCCTGGTGGCCATTCTCTGAACCGACTCGATCCTCAGCATGTCCTTTCGGTAGTGTGGTCTCCAAAACTGAACACAGTACTCCAAGTGAGGCCTCACCATGGCTCTGTACAACGGCATCATAACTTCAGGTCATTTATAGAATTGCGCCTAGCAGTTCCTAAAGTGGACTTAAGTACCAGTTGCTGGTTTTCTTGGGCTAAATACCGCCGTCTAAGTTAGGTACCTACAGATGGCTAAGTCCCCAACAGACATCTACATGCAAAACATGCCCACAATATGCCCCTAACCATGTCTACTTTCCAGTAGGCGCCTTGGCCTAGGCGCCTACCTGGAAGTGGCAGGTGCCTACCAAGTTAAGCACCTACCACCCAATTAATTTAAATTTAAGCTAATTAAGAAGTGCTAATTGCTTATTATTGGCTCCAATTACGCTTTTTAAATAATTGTTAGGCATCTAGATCGGCTAGGCACACTTTAATAAAAGTGCTTTAAAAACCCATTGGTGTTATTTCTGTTGGTCATCTCTGTTGTGTTGCTGCTGTTCTCTCTTCTGCAGAGATCCCGTGTTACTTTTGTCCCTTCAGTACATAAATGCCGACATCTGCAAGTTTTCAATAATGGAATCTGGGTGCCAGATTCCGTTATAGAATTCACGCTCAGTATGCTGTTTTTCGGTGCCTAAACTTGGTCACACTTTATATAATTGACACCTATATACTAAGTACATAGGTATTAGGTCATATCAATCTTTAGCTTCCCCATTAGTGCGAGTATACAGCTTCATTTTTCTCTTTACTGTATCACTCATGGCTTTCCACTTTTACAGACGATGTAGCACAAGACACTAATGGGGTTAAAAAATGGAGACAGAACAATAAAATTAGATTCAATGTGACCCAAGATATTTATATAGGGAAATGAGCTTTTGTATAACTATAAAATTACCAAACAGCAAATACAACCTCTGGGATGCTATCAAACAATAGAGCTGGTCATGGATTATAATGTGCTCTGTGGTCCTATCTAATGAAGCTTACCAGTGAGGTTAATTCTCATCAAGTTCTGCTTTTATGATACAATAAAATTTAGATCCTGGCACCAGACATGCACTTTGCAAAGCCTCATCCAGTACTAGTCCCTGTAGAGAAAGATTTACTGAAGCAGCATAAAGCAATTATGGGCTTGAAGATCTGAGGAAAAGATAGATCAGCTTTCAAAGTTTATGTTTTTATTGCATTAATCCAGAAAATGTGTTTGTGCATTAAAAAAAACACATTCACCCATACAAATTAAGATGTGCACCCCTCTGCTTTTTAACTCAGTTTATGGCACTGACTTCACATCAAGTGCTAATTTATGTTTAATGCCCTGCAAATTAATTACAGTGAAGAGAGATAATTGCAGTGCCCATCCCTTTTCCTCACACAAATGCATGAATAAATGTACTTCTAATGCAGATAATTTTAGTACTGTGAAACAAGAAACTGGTGTTTGATTTAATGTACAATGTGAAGACCACTAGCAGCCGGCATAAAATTGTTGCTGCATTAAAACTTTTTCTATCTCAGAACCTGGATGTGTGGCCCATATTCTCTATAGGGTGCCAATATCGCTGGCCACTTAAAAAGCGGCTGCTGATTGCATATCAATCACACGATGATACCCTATAGAAAAACACGCTTCTGCGAATGATAGAGCATACGAACATAAGATTTGCCACTGATGGGTCAGACCAGTGGTCCATCGTGCCCAGCAGTCCGCTTACGCGGCAACCCTTAGGTCAAAGACCAGAGCCCTATTTGAGTCTAGCCTTACCTGCATATGTTCTGGTCCAGCAGGAACTTATCTAACCATTTCTTGAATCACTGAAGTGTACTTTCCCCTATAACAGCCTCTGGAAGAGCGTTCCAGATTTCTACCACTCTCTGGGTGAAGAAGAACTTCCTTACGTTTGTATGGAATCTATCCCTTTTTAACTTTAGAGAGTGCCCTCTCGTTCTCTCCACCTTGGAGAGGGTGAACAATCTCTCTTTCTCTACTAAGTCAATGTAGGCCATGGTTTCCTGGGTCTACATTTTCCACACCTGTCTTTGTTGTGAATTAGAGAATGACACGGTGAAAAAATTGGTCCCCGTCACCGCCCCGTCCCCGTCTCACCATCCCCGTCACCGCCCCGTCCCCGTCTCACCATCCCCGTCACCGCCCCGTCCCCGTCTCACCATCCTCTTCACCGCCCCGTCACCGCCACTGCCACCCCATTCACCGCCCCGTCACCGCCAATGCGATCCCATTCACTTTTCTTTATTTACGTATAAAGGAAACATTCTTTAAAACTTTAAAACTTAGTTAAATATTAGTTAATAACTATACAAAAACAAAACACGCAGAGAAAAAATTAATTAATATAAATTCTCAAAACTGACACATTTTGATCACTAAATTTAAAATAGTTATTTTTCATACAGTTTTTCAATCACTAATCTTCCACCACCCCTGGGGCTAGCAATGCAAAAACAAACACGACATGTACTTTAAATGCTGCCGTGATTAGCATAGTGACCGCGGCTACGGCTGCAAGTCTCCCCTCCCCCCAGCGATCACGGCAGGAGGGCACCCAACCCCTCCTGTAGACCCCCCCAACGGCCCTCCCGACAATCGCAGCAGAAGGGTACCCAACCCCTCCTGCCGGTCCTCCCAATGGCCTCCCCTAAGATCGCCGGCAGGAGGGTACCCAACCCCTCCTGCTGGACCCCCCCCCCCAACGAACCCTCCCACCCCGGAACCCCCTTAGTCTTACTTTCCAAGTTGGACCGGACGGCTCCTCACACGTATGGCCAGCAGGCTTGCCTCCGTCCAAATGAGGCGGGCCCGCCCCTACCCTGCCCAACCCACAGGATCCTAGGGCCTGATTGGTCTAGGCACCTAAAGCCACTCCCGCTATAGGAGGGGCCTTAGGTGCTTGGGCCAATCAGGCCCTAGGATCCTGTGGGTTAGGCAGGGGAGGGGAGGGGCGGGCCCACCTCATTTGGACGGAGGCAGGCCTGCTGGCCAGACGAGCGAGGAGCTGTCCGGTCCAACTTGGAAAGTAAGACTAAGGGGGTTCCGGGGTGGGAGGGTTCGTTGGGGGGGGGTCCAGCAGGAGGGGTTGGGTACCCTCCTGCCGGCGATCTTAGGGGAGGCCATTGGGAGGACCGGCAGGAGGGGTTGGGTACCCTTCTGCTGCGATTGGCAGGAAGGGTTGATCTGACAAATGAAGAGCACGGTGAAACACAGGTAAATAGCGGTTCCTAGAAGGGGGTACATTGGCCCGCGGGGACAAACCTGTTCACCGTTTCCGCGGTCGGTGAATGGCCTTGTCCCCGTCACCGCAGCGACTGCTAGTTTTCTTCCCCGTTTTCGGCGGTGACCCGCGGCTTAAATGCGGTGGCCGCGGGTAAACCATCACCGTGTCATTCTCTATTGTGAATCATGTCTACAGAGGCACTTTAAGCCGCCTAATACCACTTCTGGTTTAAGCCACGCCCATAGTGATATTCAGCAGCCTAAAGCACCTACGTAGGCATGATTCTGGCATGTTTTATTTAGGCCCTGGTAAGCATTTAACAATGCTGTTTTTTGCCATTTTTAATGGCATTTGTTAATTTACTTAGGTGCCGGTAGGGCGCCTACCGGCACCTAAATTTAGGCACCATTTCTAGAATTCTCCTCTTGTGTATGTTTACCATTTTTGAAACCTACACATCAACTAGAAGCTATATTTCTTCACTCAATGTGTAATTAAACTCTGGAATTTGTTGCTAGATAATGTGGTGAAAGAAGTTAGCTTAGCAGGGTTTAAAAATAAAACACTTTAGTATACAAGTCATTTATTAAGATGGACTTGGGAAAATCTACTGCTTATTTCTAAGGTAAGCATCATATAATCAGTTTTATTCTTTTGAAATCTTGCCAGGTACTTATGACCTGGATTAGCCACTATACATTTTAAGAATGATATCAAAATGTGTTTTTTTTTTTTAAGAACATCCATTTTGAAAGATGTTAAATGCCAGATTTAAATGTCAGGTCCCGATGATAAATAATGTGTAATTGTTGCTAACATGTGTTAATGTATTAGCATTCTTATCAAATCTTTCTTACCCGATTGATCTCAGTACTGAACATGCAGCAGGTATATAGGCTCTTAATGTCGTTATTCTCAATCCACAATCATACTAAATAAGTATCACCAAAATTCAGAAACATTTTTTTGAAGTGTACAAAATTGCTAGTATTTCACCTTAGGGTCTTCAGAAGGCCAGCTGGATCATGAGACTCAAGCTGGCCGGGCTCCTCATTAGTCCCATTGTCAGTGTTTAAATACTATTTCATTTATCTTTTCTTCTTTGTGCTTAATTCGTTCTTTTCTTGTGATTTTTTTTTTCTTTTATAACTATACGCCTTATTCATTTCAGTAATAAAACTACTAAATACACTCTAATTTATAAAATGTGTACTTAGCTTTCTTAGCAACAACACCTCTCCGACGAGATATCCGTTTCAACCCTTTCTTCAGGGAGTAGGTGAGCTGTTAGAATAGAATGCTGCAAAGCCAAAATGAAAATTGCATTAGTGACCCAAATACAATCCCCCCAAAAAACTTATATAAAAAATCTGTAGTCATGTTCCATATCAATCCCTGTGAATTGAATTCATAAAACTAAGCCACTCACTAGATAAACGCTAACTGAAACTTGGCGCTTCAGGCATAACTGGTGAATGAAAATGGCTGCGGCATCTCTCCTGCTTATCATAATAGAGGAGCCACCCACTTTGTTCGTGAGCCGCAAGTATATAGGGCCATATTCTGTAATGGTGCCTACATTAGGTGCCTTTAGGCACCCTAATTGCAGCTGCCTGATAATGCCTAAGTTTATCCATACTTTTTTTTATTGGCTTAATTGGTGTAGTAATTGACCATGCTGGTGTGAGGAGGGGGATTCCCATGTTCACTGCATCTCTGAGATTCAGCAAACAAGCCTCAGATGTCATAGCAACAGGAAGGCTATCATGCACTGTCTGGACTCCTCCTACTTCTTAGAGTAGAGAGCTACCATTGGCTCTTTTGAAAGAATCAGAGTTTTTCCGTCTGAAAACAGTGTGCAGAGCTCAGAAGGCAGTTGGAGTCAGAAGGGGAAGCTTTACTATCGGGCCTGTTCTCCACAGAAATGGGGCACATTGCCTTATCCCCTCTTCTGAAAAAAGCCGATCTAGACCCCTCCTTACCATCGAACTACCGCCCCATAGCTAACATCCCTCTCTTAACAAAACTTCTAGAGACCATAGTCGCTACTCAACTTTCCTCTTACCTAGAGAGATTCTCCATTCTCCAACACTTCCAATACGGATTTAGACCCAATTTCAGCACCGAGTCCCTCCTAGTTTCCTTAATTTCAAAGGCGCAACAACTACACGCTCGAAACAAATTTGCCGTTCTTCTACAGTTCAATCTCTCTGCGGCTTTCGATGTAGTGCACCATGACATACTAATCTACCAACTTTCTGAGATAGGAATAGACTCCTTTGTCCTAAAGTGGTTCTCTAACTTCCTTCGCGCTCGCTCCTACACTGTCAACGCAAACGGCTCCAAATCTGCTTCGTGGACACCTTCCTGTGGTGTCCCACAGGGTTCTCCCCTATCTCCTATTCTCTTCAACATGTATATGACCTCCCTGAAGCTCCTCAAACTATCCCCCCTTGAAACACTATATACATATGCAGACGATATCCTTATCCTCCTCGAAACAGATCAGAACCTTACAAACCTCCAAGAGAACATCACTTCATGCATAATGAGACTTCATGCCTGGTCCCTCTCTGTACAGATAAAATTAAATGAATCAAAAACAAAATTACTCTGGCTCGGCCCAAAATTAGTTCACCTGCCCACCCTCTTCACACTACCCACAGGCCCTGCTCTGCACCTTGATTTCTCAAGCAAGGTCCTCGGCATCACTATCGATTCCTCCCTCTCCTTCAGCAATCACCTGAATTTCCTGGCAAAATCATGTTTTTTCAACCTCCACATGCTGAGGAGAGTTAGATCCTATTTTCACCAAAAACATTTCACCATCCTTGTACAATCCATTATCCTATCCAAACTCAATTACTGTAATGCCATTTATTTATGCCTAACAAAAAAAAGTCTTTGCAGACTCCAGCTTATCCAGAATACTGCAGCCAAACTGATTTTTGCTAAACGCAAATTTGATCACGTCTCCCAACTACTTACCAATCTTCACTGGCTCCCAGTACTTTCCAGAATTCATTTCAAATGCTCCTGCCTGGCGTTCAAGATCATTCACGGCATCCTTCCGCCCCTAATCCCCCTATCCTTCCTCGCCCTGACGCCTGCTACCACCAGATCAGCCCACAGACATAAACTATCCTTCCCCTCTCTACACGGCATCCTCCACGCAGGAAAACTGGGAAGATCCCTCCTCTCCAAAATCACGGGCCTTTGGAACGATCTCACTATCCCGCTGCGGAACCTAGGCTCCCTCCAACTGTTCCGAAAACAACTGAAAACCTGGCTTTTCTCTAACATATAACATCTCTTCCTCTGTTTCATCCCCTCTTTATTTATCCCCTTGTAAATCTTTCCCCTCTCTCTTCCTATATTTTTAGCTTTGTAAACCGTGTCGAGCTCCACTCCCGTGGAGATGATGCGGTATATAAACTTAAGGTTTAGTTTAGTTTAGTTTAGTTTAGTAGGGAGAAACAGTTTGTCTCTCTCTAGTTAATAGCTTTGTGGGATCTGGCAGAAAATTTCTCTAAGCAGCTAGCTACCTCTAGGCATATAGCTCTGGGGATCAGTGTGTCCCAGAACCCTGAATATACTGGTAAAGGGTAAAGTGACCATTTATTTTTTTCATCAAAATGGGACATCTATTAATATTCAGACCCGCCCCCCAATCCCGCCCTAGACCTGCCCCAATCCCGCCCTAGCCCCACCCCCAATCCCACCCTAGCCCCGCCCCCAATTTCTTCTATTCATTTTTCATTTACACACAATATCTTATTAATTCATAATGGTAAACATAAAATTTTAAAAAACCACAAAGCACACTACACAGAGAAAATGTTAATTATCATTTATGAGTTTCAGATTTTTTTCAAAGATGTCAAGGCAGATGACTTTAAAATATGCAATGTCACCTCAGTAACTATAAAAAAATAGACAAATATAGTGCAAAATATAGACAGCAGATATAAATTCTCAAAATGGACACATTTTGATCACTAAATTTAAAATAAAATAATTTTTCCTACCTTTGTTGTCTGGTGATTTCAGGAGTCTCTGGTTGCACTTCCTTCTGACTGTGCATTCAATCTTTCTTTCTTTCGCATCCAACATTTCTTTCACAATCCAGCCCCATCCCCTTTGGGTCCAGTTCTCTCTCTCTTTTCCCTCTTACCCTCTTCAGATCCAGTGTCAGTTCTCATTTGTACCTTTGTTCCAGGGCTCCCTCTCGCTCTCTCCTCTGTTATGATCTTAAATCTCCCTGTTCTTCCCCAGGGTCTCTCCCTCTCTGTCTGAACTTCCCATAGTACTGCATCTGCTTCCTGTCTTTCCCCTGTGGTCCAGGCCTTTCTCTCTCTAGTCTTTCTAATCTGCTTACAACCACCCCCCTTTCTCTGCCTCTTTCTCACCTTCCTCCCTCCCTCCTTCCCTCCCAGCAGATTTTAGCTTATCTCTCTCCTCCTTTTCTCCTCTCAGATCTGGTATCTGTCTCCTTCCTCTTTTCATCCTCCCAGGTCTGGTATCTGTCTCCTCCCCTTCCCCCCTGCTCAGGCATCTCTCTCTCTCCGCTCCCTTCCTCCTGTTCTTCCTTCTCAATTTATTTTCTGCCTATGTCTAAATTCTTTCTTACTATTCAGTCCTCAATTTCCCTCTTTCATTGTGTCTACCTATAGCTTGCCATCTCTTTCCCTCACCCCTTCCAGTATCTAACTCTATCCTCTTCCCTCAAACCAGCATGTGCCCTTTTTTCTTTCTTCTCCCCACTTCCTTCCAGTTTCTGCTCCCCCTCTCCCCCACTTCCATTCAGTCTGCCCCCCTCTCCCCCACACTTCCATTCAGTGTCTGTCCCCCTCTCTCTATCCCTTCCATCTACTGTTCACCCTTTGTCTCGCCCCTTCCATTCTCTGCCCTCTCTGCCCTTTCCATCCAGTGCCTGCCCTCTCTCTCTTCTATATGGTATCTTCCCTCTTTCTATGCTCCTTCCATAAACTGTCTCCTTTGTACATGATTCATTTCAGCTTCCCCCCCCCTCTCCATTTTTTCTGTCTACCTATGCTCTGGAATCTCTCTTTGCTCTTTTCCTTCCTTCCTTCTCACTTCACCCTATGGTCTGACGTCTCTATCTCCTTCCTTCCCCTCCCCAGGCCCTAGCATCTCTCCCTCCCCCTCCATGGCCTGGTATCTCCTTTCCTTTCCCTCCCTCCCATGGACTTGCATCTCTCATTCCTCTCCCTTTTCCTTTTCTCTCCTTTTGTGTCCAGCATCTCCCACCTGCCTTTCTACTCGTCATGTCTGGATTTTTTCCTTCACCTTACAACCTTCATGTCCAGCATCTTCCTGTGTTCCTTTTTTTCTTCCTTATCTGATTTAGCAGCTTTCTCCCCTTTCCTGAGCCAGCCAACCCACCATCTTCCCACATCTCATTCAAGTACTTCTCCTCCTTACCCACAGGGAATCAGCTCTTAGCTTAATTTAGAGGCGAGTGTTCCAGTGCTGCTGCGAGACTGAAGGCGATTCTTAGCTGCCATCAGTCCTGCCTTCGGCTGTGCTGGTAATGCTAAACTGCACAGTAAAACCAAAGAGAGAAGCTGCAGGACTTTCCCACTTGCCTGCATCGCTCGAAGTTCTGCCGCTCTCGATCCCGCCCCTCAAAAACAGGAAGTCACTTCAGAGGGGGGCGGGATCAAAAGCGTCAGAACTTCGAGCGATGCAGGCAAGTGGGAAAGTCCCGCAGCTTCTCTCTTTGGTTTTACTGTGCAGTTTAGCATTACCGGCGCAGCCGAAGGTAGGGCTGATGGCAGCTAAGTGAGCTGCCTGGATCGCAGGGCCCCTTGCCATCCCCTAATGCTGGCCCTGAGAATAG
This sequence comes from Geotrypetes seraphini, assembly GCF_902459505.1. NCBI lineage: Eukaryota > Metazoa > Chordata > Amphibia > Gymnophiona > Dermophiidae > Geotrypetes > Geotrypetes seraphini. The sequence continues at coordinate 35,454,964 of NC_047101.1, forward strand.
GGAGGATGATTTTGGACCTGGCAGGCCCCCCCTGACCATTTCAGCGCTGTAGGGAGGGAAGGAGGGAGGCAGGCTTTAGAGCGGGAGGGGAAGCGATCGCCGGTCCGTTGTCCCCGCGCACAGCTTCTGGACGTTGTCCTTGAAAAAGGGACATTTCAGCGTCCCAAAGCAGTGGGTCGGGACAACGGGACGGTAGGTCCCATAATGGGACTGTCCCGTTGAAAACCTTAGTAAAGGGGGAATTTCTATTTGTCCTTTTTACTCTCCTTTACCTGATAGTGTTCTTCTGGCCTGCCTCCTGTGCACATAACCAGGCACAGGGTACTTACTATAGGACAGTGTTTCTCAACTCAGTCCTGGAGTACCCCCTTGCCAGTCAGGTTTTCAGGATATCCACAATGAATATGCAAGAAAAAAATTTGCATATAATGGAGGCAGTGTATGCAAATCAAGTTTATGCATATTCATTGTGGATATCTTGAAAACCTGACTGGCAAGGGGGTACTCCAGGACCGACGTGAAAAACACAGCTATAGGAGGCCAGGGGCTACACAAATGGCACCTGAACTACAAGGACCTATCACAAAAAGCTTATCTTAATTTTGGTGTATTTTGCTGCATTTCACTCTAGCCACTTTGCAACACATTGGTTGTTGTGTCAGCATGGCAGGGATTTGAAAACAAACACAAGAAAAGATCTGAAATAAAAACTGGTTTGTGTGCTTTATTTTGAAAATTGCAATGCAAACTTTACTGAATTAGAGTTCAGGAGGGCAAATTAGATCCCAAGAAATTTAGACTGTACTAGAGAGAAACACAAAAGTAGAAGGTATAAAATCCTAGGAAGGATGAGAGACTCCACACAGGAAAAATTACTAGTCCTGTGTGTATGCCCTTATGACACAGACTCTAGGACACTTCCAGAGGAAATTATACTATACACTGCCACTCTATGAAGGATTCTGTCAGTGAAGGAAGCTATTGACCCCTCAGAACAGACAGAAGATAACAATCTAGAGAAGGAACTCCTTGAATGTTTAAATCAGCAAGTTAGAACACTAGCTGACATTAAACCAATGCTCAGTCTCAGAGAAACTATTTCTAGTGACAATTCCTCTATTAATCTAGCAATAGGAAAGGTGCTAAAAAATACTGTATTTTTCGCTCCATTAGATGCACCTGACCATAAGACGTACCCTAGGTTTAGAGGAGGAAAACAAGAAAAAAAACATTCTGAACCAAATTCTCCCTGCCAGGCTCTGCACCCAACCCCACACTCCTTGCCAAGCTCTGCACCCTGTCCCCCTCCCTGCCAGACTCTGTACTCTGTCCCCACTCTGGTGGTCTAGTGGTAGGCCGGGACAGGGAAGGCAGGGACAAGGCACAGGGCAGGCATGCCTAGTGGCTGGCAGGCAGGTAGGGACAGGGGACAAGTCATGTAGGTAGGTAGGTAGGCAGGCGGGCAGGCAGCAGGACAGCACTGTCCTCTCCCTCCTCCCTCTCTATTTTTATTTCGGCAGGGTGGGCATGCAGGCAGGCCCCAGCCTCTCCCTCCCAGGCAGGCATCAGGCAGGCCCCGGCCTCTCCCTTCTCCCTCCCTACCCCCCAGGCAGGTAGCAGGCAGGCCCTGGCTTCTCCCTGCTCACTCCCCAGGCAGGCAGGTGGCAAACAGCAGGCAGGTCCTGACCTTCTTCCTCCTCCCCCCGTTGGCCCTCTTCCTCTTCTCTCCCCCCTACCCTCCTCCCCCCCCACACATGCCTTTTTTTAAACTTCTGGTGCCTCACTCGCTGAGAATGGCACACAAGAGTTGCTGGCTGCCTGGTCCCCGCCACTTCCACAAAGAACAGCAGACGCGGCTGCCTCCTCTTCTGTTCTCTTGCGGCATAGTGGCACAACAGGTTGCCTGCCTTGTCCCGCGCTACTTCTCGCTAACGGATGGGTATTCGCTCCATTAGACGCACCCTTATTTCCACCCACTTGGGGGGGGGAAGTGTGTCTAATGGAGCGAAAAATATGGTAATCAAAAGACTCAGAGAGAAAACTTCCTGTGCCTGGAGGGGAAGATGATTATGAAAATTGGATGGAACAAGCTATGCAGATGGTGGAGGACTAGGAATGAATGCCCTGCCATTGAAAAAAAAATGTGAATGGGTAAAAACCTTGAGGAACGTAGGGAGAGGGGAGACATGATCGAAACATTTAAGTACCTCACGGGACGTGTCGAAGTGGAAGATGATATTTTCTTTCTCAAGGGACCCTCGGCCACAAGAGGGCACCCGCTCAAACTTAGGGGCGGAAAATTTCATGGCGACACCAGAAAGTATTTCTTCACAGAGAGAGTGGTTGATCATTGGAACAAGCTTCCAGTGCAGGTGATCGAAGCAGACAGCGTGCCAGACTTTAAGAATAAATGGGATACCCATGTGGGATCCCTACGAGGGTCAAGATAAGGAAATTGGGTCATTGGGGCATAGACAGGGGGTGGGTAAGCAGAGTGGGCAGACTTGATGGGCTATAGCCCTTTTCTGCCGTCATCTTCTATGTTTCTATGTTTCTAAGCCTAAGGGCCCAGCTCTACAGATTTTGGGGGCTGTAAAAGCTGAAACCCCCCAAGCCTCAGCTGAGGAGTGCCTAGAAGCATTAGAAAATGCATTTGATACTGCAGAAAGTGGGCCTGATCTGTATTTTTTAATTTAGAAGCACATGTCAAAAAGATGGAGAAAAACGTTCAGATTATCTCTGGAGGCTAGAAACTCTGCTCAGGACAGTAGTCAGAAAGAATGGCCTAGCACCCTCAAGAAAAAACTTGTCATGATAGAACAACTAGTAAGAGGTGCTCCCCATGCTTTCAGAATGATCATGCATCTGAGGCTCCGTGAGAGGAAAACAAATCCTCCTGAATTTTTACAGTTGCTCAAAGAGGAAGAGGAGCAGGAGACAGTAAGTCTGGCTTTGGTAGGGGCAAAGAAAATCCGTGAACCACCTGCCAGGTCTTTGCCCAGATGAATGAAGTGTCTTGCTTAACATAGTCTATCAGGCATTTATAACAAGAAATTTGCTCCTTGAGAACACAGGATAATGCTATGCCTATTCCAAAGGTTGAGGGAGAAGCAGTGGCTACTGTGGTGACTATGGACCAAGAGAAGGATTTGCAGGCCATAGCGGCTGAGCTGTGCCAGGAGGTTTCAACTCTGAAGGAGGCACAATTGCACAAATAAGAGAGAAAAGCCAGAGAGAAAGAACTCTAGAAATGACAAGAAGTACAAGGAGACTCAAACATCTTCCAATACACACTATCCCAGCAGTAAGGAAAGGGCTAGGCCTACTTCTCACTACAGGTATGCAGAAGGAAGCCACTGGCAAAACAGTAATCCTACTAGCTGGAGAGTGCAGCTTAGAGCCCCACATGAAACTAAGCTCACCAAACTACAGGGAAACTTCAGGGGGATCTGCAAGGCAAACAGCTCCAGTTCCAAACCAACGGGTAAAACAGTTACCTTACTGGGAGTGTCTGCCACTGTCCTACCTATGGCTTATACCAATGTCCCCAGCCTAAGTGAAGGTTTACCTTCTTTAAGTAAATCTGACCTGCAGAAGGTCCAGAGAAATGATCTAGGTTTAGAGCCAACGTGGAAAGCATAAAAGTACCACAAACCTATTGAGTCTATAATGTCAAATCATCCAGAAGTACCTCTTCTATATTGTGAATGGGACTGTCTGGTTATGTCAGATGATTTGTTATATCAAACCACCCAAGATGCCACCAGCTGCCCCCAAAACTCAATTGGTACTGCTATAGAAATTTTGTAGTTCTGTATTGAGGAGTTTACATGATGAGACCAGCCATATGGGTGAGGATCGCACCACTGAGCTGATGGAGGCCAGGTTGTTCAAATTTTATTAAAATTTTGATTCATTCACAATATCTTAATTCAAAGTGATGTACAGTTAAAAAGGGGAAATCCAACATGTTTAAATATTGCGAAAAACAAAGACATTAACGACCTTACACACGTGGCTCGGGGCCTCCGAGCATGTGCAGATCGTATGCATGTGTGTATGCATGCGAGCATGATGACATTGTATGCATGCATGTATGTATGCGTGCAGTGTCATCTCATCAACATTCGTGCATGCTCAGAGGCCCTCCAGACACAGCCCTGAACTCAGGGGACACAAGATGAGGTTTGTGTAGGGCCGGGGAGTGGAGTAGAGTGGGGCGGGGCGGGGCTGAGGTTGGGAGAGCGGAGCAGAGCAGGGTTGTGGGTATGCCACCAGTGACATAGTAAGTGGGGTGCAGGGGGGCAGTCTGCCCCAGGTGTGATCTTCCTAAGGATGTGGAACCCTTCCTCCTCTCTGCCCCTGCTTCTCCTTGCTGTATGTGGGCTCCCCTTGTCTTCCCCCGTACCTTTTTTACTTCCCCGGTGTGATATTTCTGCCCACTTCCCTGACCCGCACCTAGAAAGTGACGTCAAATGGTGAGATGACACCAACGTGGGCATGCTGCTCAGGAAGGGGTGTGGGGGAGGGGCACCACCACCTCAGACGCAGTCATAGAAAAAAACCATTTGCTCCATTAGTGTGACGGAGCAAAAAAAGTTTGCAGGTACTGATCTACATAATGGGCCTCTTTTTTAAGGGTGCCATTCCTATTTGTTGTGTGAAAGCACTTGGAGAGAATAATGCTGAGTAAATTATATAGACTTTTTTCCCCTGAAGTAGCCTTGATAAGGCGAAACAGAAGTGTTTTCTGTCGGGAATAGGAATAAGCATTTTGGAATATTGGAGGAAGAAACTACCTCTGCTTTCCAAGATAAGTTTACCAAAGCCTTCAAAAGCTTTTTTATGAAATTGAAATAATTTTATTGCTCCTGGCTGTAGTCATTGCAATTTGTTTTATGCAGAATTAACCCTGTGCTCATACACAGTGATGAATACAACAGAAAATGAATTTTGAAAAATAAGTTTATGAAGTGAAATGAAAGATTGATTGAATATATATTGTGACAAACCCAGCACCAGCTCTAGTTTTGCCCCTGGTAAGATCTGGTGCAGAAGAGCTGACCAGGTGGATTCTGGCAGTCAATTTGAGGCTGACCTCTCTTGCCCCTATATTCAGAGTAATAGTGGTATGGGACAGAGGCAGGCAGACTGGCAACAGCAGCCTATAGGCTATAGGCTATAGGGCAGCTAGAGAAGCCACAAGGAATGTAGATGCACTGAATAAACCCAGGCAGAGAAAAGCTGCTTTAGAACCAAAGCCCATCCCCCGCTACAGGCTGAAGGGGATTGACTCTGAGCTGCTTAAGCGCAGGCTAAGGCAAGCAGGAGGAGGAGGAGGAGCGAGTGATCAGGGTGAGTCACTCCTACAGCCCAAGGCAGGGCAGGAGCCATGGAGTCAGGCAGCAGAGCCAGAAGTTCCAGATTGGCTTATGCAGGAGGTGGAAGAGTTCCTCCCCACCTCAGGCTTCCAGTTTCCTAATGGTGTGGAAAGCATGGAGGTACAAACCGCTGGTCCTGTGACATTGAATGAGAAGCCATGGACATTGAATGAGAACGAGAGAGAGTGAGTAACTGTGAAACAGTTGGTGGTTTGTTTTTTTTCTCTCTCATGCTTTCTTTCTGTGTGAGAAAAAGCCTGAAGAATTTGCTATGTGTTTGGGCTGTATTATGATTTTTGGTTTAAGTACAATACTTACCTGAATACTGACTACTGGATTTACTTAAAGCCAAGTTTGAGCAAAAGAACCTAAAGGTTGAATGTTTAAGTTTATTTTTGAACTGTGAAAATCCTGCTGTGGCTCCCGTTCCTGGGAAGCTAATTAGCTTATCTCCCTCAGCTGTTTGTTTTTGCCTTCCATGAGGTAGCTGAAGAAACGCTGGGCTGTTTGCAAGGCTGTGCTGTGGCTTACTGCCTAAGGAGGTATCTAATATTGTTTGTAACAAGGGTTTGTTCTGAGCGTTGCCTGACTGCTGAAAGACAGCTGTTTCATGCCTCTAACAAATATTGCTGGGAGAGAATTTAACTTGTGTTTGAACACCATTATAAAGTGCATTTCTGAATCAGAGTACAAGGTCTCAGGCAAAACCACTTGTATGAGATTTCTGTTTTGATATTTCTTTATTTTTGCAATGGACTTTGTTTTGAATGAAATGCTACAGTGACTTTGTTTTATGTTGCACCTTTTTGACCACTGGGGTCAGAATAAACACCTTATTTTTTGCCTTGGAGCATTTTGTCTGAGTGGTGGTGTTTTATGAGGTCATACTTACCTTTCTCTCCCCAGCCTAGGCAGTCGCCTAGTGCCAACCAAAAAGTCCTGAAGATACCCCTGGTTAAAGGGGACACGCCAGAATCCCAGTGTTTGTCACACGATAGCTCTGCGTTGAGGAGTGTTGGCGACAATATATGTACGGAGTTTTTTTCAGACCAGTGATGATACGGATGGTTTAGGGTACTGTGTAGTCCCGGCTGCCCGTGTATGAGGCCTGTTTTTCTCAGGTTTTTTGTACCTATTATATTTCTGTCTTTTTTGCTTTTGATTTGGTATGAATGTGGTTTTTCTGCTAAACTAATATACAGTACGTTTTCTTTTTGTACTTTTTGTTTGGTTTATATGACTGTATCCTTATATTTATTGCCTCTTTTTTAAAAGCCATTTAATGTGGGCCACTGCGGTAACTGACCTGAAGAGCTTGCAGGGATTTTATAGGGCTTCAGGGCTTTTGTTGTATAGTAACATAGTAGATGACGGCAGATAAAGACCCGAATGGTCCATCCAGTCTGCCCAACCTGATTCAATTTAAATTTTTGTGTTTTTTTTTTATTTTTTTTTCTTCTTAGCTATTTCTGGGCAAGAATCCAAAGCTTTACCCGGTACTGTGCTTGGGTTCCAACTGCTGAAATCCCTGTTAAAACTTACTCCAGCCCATCTACACCCTCCCAGCCATTGAAGCCCTCCCCAGCCCATCCTCCACCAAATGGCCATGCATAGACACAGACCATACAAGTCTGCCCAGTACTGGCCTTAGTTCAATATTTAATATTATTTTCTGATTCTAAATCTTCTGTGTTCATCCCACGCTTCTTTGAACTCAGTCACAGTTTTACTCTCCACCACCTTTGTAAAAGGGAGGAGGGGTATATGTGATGACAATCTAAGAAATAACTGATATATTTATGTTTGGCACCATTAATTTTCTCCTCTTAGAATTTCAGTTGTGAAGGCCGCACTATTTAAGGTTCAAAAGATCACCAATTTGTCCCTTAATAGTTAAGCAGAGTGAAAGGAAAGAAAGTACTGTATATTGAAAAAGTCATTTTTCGGTGTAATTCCTATATGAATATTAAAAAAAACAACCCACTAAGATAGCCTACAACAGGGGTGTCCAACCTGTGGCCCTGTGACGTATTTTGTGCGGCCCCGGTCAAGGGCGATGCAGTGTTTTCCTCTGCTGCCCAGGGTGTTTACCGTCTTGCAAGCTCCCTCCTCTGTCTTGCTGCAGCGTTTGCGCATTTGTGTGGCCCCAGAAAATTTTGGGGGAGCCAATGCGGCCCAGGGAAGCCAAAAGGTTGGACACCCCTGGCCTACAGTGTTATAAATGGTATTTCTTAATGCAAGCAAAATGTATACTGTTTGCATGAAATGAAACGGACTCTGGTTTACAAATCTCTTTCTTCTAAGGGTTAATTTGATAAAGCCAACTTAGAAAAGAAAAAAATCACCTTTTTTTTGCTGATCTGCCATCATGATTCAAATTGTATTCAATTCTCAAGAGTCTGAAACAACATCATTCTGTTAATTCCTTGAGTGCAAATAGTTTTTACTGGCAAAAGAAAATGTTATTCTTTGGAGAACAGTGAAACATACTTTGCAGTGCCATAATGTACTGAAGATGCTTGTAGGTAGCTCTATTATAAGACAGAAAGACAATGACATCCCTGACCACATAAGCAGTTAAGTAGCTACCTGTCTATTCATTCCAAGTAATCCAGAATCTATATCGGTGTCAATTTAAACTATTCATGTCCATATGCATCTTTCATGGAGAGGAAATTTTCATGTTGCATGTGTCAAATTGTTCAATTAATATCCAGCTTTCAATGACATACTGTATAACATGGGAGCCAAAAAGGGGTGAATTGGCCACTTACTGAAAAACCGGTTATTTACAACTGTATTTTCTCAAAAAATTTGATCATAAGAATATTTATGAAAGTCAGTCATCATAGCCTGTTTTTGTTGCACAGCAGTTTTGGCAATTTTCACAGAATGTACCAAAAAGCTCCATGAATTGAATGATGTCATTATTTATAGATCTTGGAGTAGTGATGGGATATGATACATTGTTAAAAAGTTATTTTTTTCCCTTGGCAATGATGATTATCACAAAGAGCAGGGGTGCCCACGCTTTTTTGGCTTGCGAGCTACTTTAAAAATGACCAAGTCAAAATGATCTACCAACAATAAAATTCTAAAAAACACAAAGCTAAATGTTTTGGGACATTGCTGTGCGAGGCTGCCCTGTGAACATCTAAAAGCTAAGTTACTCAGCATTTCATATTCTGCTCTTTTAACTGGTTTTCAGCATTATATCTGCTTAATTTCTCTTCTCCTCCATGTTTCTTACTAAAAAATATAAAAAAGCACAAAAAAATAAATCCTTCTCTTTCCTCTGTTAAATCTTATTTCCTCTTCCTGCATTTTTGTTTAAAATACTGTGTTTTAGGTGGTATAGAGCCTATATTTCTGGTGTCTGGCTCAGGGTGACTAAAGTAGGAAAATCCTGTTATAAATCCTGTGTTTTAGGGTAGCACTGATAGAACCTGCATTTTTGTTTAAAATACTGTGTTTTAGGTGGTATAGAGCCTATATTTCTGGTGCCTGTGGCTCAGGGTGACTAAAGTAGGGAAAATCCTGTGTTTTAGGGTAGCACTGATAGAACCTGCAGTTTTGTTTAAAATATTGTGTTTTAGGTGGTATAGAGCCTATATTTCGGTCTTACTAGTATTCAGCCATTGTTTTCTGCTGATTAGGTGGTGAAGGGAGGGGCTCTAGTTTACTTCTAAGGTTAATTGCATTATCTTTGGGACATTGCTGTGCAAGGCTGCCCTGTGAACTTCTAAAAGCTAAGTTACTCAGCATTTCATATTCTGCTCTTTTGACTGGTTTTCAGCATTATATCTGCTTAATTTCTCTTCTCCTCCCTGTTTCTTACTAAAAAAAATATAAAAAAGCATAAAAAAATAAATCCTTCTCTTTCCTCTGTTAAATCTTATTTCCTCTTCCTGCATTTTTGTTTAAAATACTGTGTTTTAGGTGGTATAGAGCCTATATTTCTGGTGCCTGTGGCTCAGGGTGACTAAAGTAGGGAAAATCCTGTTATAAATCCTGTGTTTTAGGGTAGCACTGATAGAACCTGCAGTTTTGTTTAAAATACTGTGTTTTAGGTGGTATAGAGCCTATATTTCTGGTGCCTATGGCTCAGGGTGACTAAAGTAGGGAAAATCCTGTTATAAATCCTGTGTTTTAGGGTAGCACTGATAGAACCTGCATTTTTGTTTAAAATACTGTGCTTTAGGTGGTATAGAGCCTATATTTCTGGTGCCTGTGGCTCAGGGTGACTAAAGTAGGGAAAATCCTGTTATAAATCCTGTGTTTTAGGGTAGCACTGAATGAACCTGCATTTTTGTTTAAAATACTGTGTTTTAGGTGGTATAGAGCCTATATTTCTGGTGCCTGTGGCTCAGGGTGACTAAAGTAGGGAAAATCCTGTTATAAATCCTGTGTTTTAGGGTAGCACTGATAGAACCTGCAATTTTGTTTAAAATACTGTGTTTTGGGTGGTATAGAGCCTATATTTCAGTCTTACTAGTGTTCAGCCATTGTTTTCTGCTGATTAGGTGGTGAAGGGAGGGGCTCTAGTTTACTTCTAAGGTTAATTGCATTATCTTTGGGACATTGCTGTGCAAGGCTGCCCTGTGAACTTCTAAAAGCTAAGTTACTCAGCATTTCATATTCTGCTCTTTTGACTGGTTTTCAGCATTATATCTGCTTAATTTCTCTTCTCCTCCCTGTTTCTTACTAAAAAAAATATAAAAAAGCACAAAAAAATAAATCCTTCTCTTTCCTCTGTTAAATCTTATTTCCTCTTCCTGCATTTTTGTTTAAAATACTGTGTTTTAGGTGGTATAGAGCCTATATTTCTGGTGCCTATGGCTCAGGGTGACTAAAGTAGGGAAAATCCTGTTATAAATCCTGTGTTTTAGGGTAGCACTGATAGAACCTGCATTTTTGTTTAAAATACTGTGCTTTAGGTGGTATAGAGCCTATATTTCTGGTGCCTGTGGCTCAGGGTGACTAAAGTAGGGAAAATCCTGTTATAAATCCTGTGTTTTAGGGTAGCACTGAATGAACCTGCATTTTTGTTTAAAATACTGTGTTTTAGGTGGTATAGAGCCTATATTTCTGGTGCCTGTGGCTCAGGGTGACTAAAGTAGGGAAAATCCTGTTATAAATCCTGTGTTTTAGGGTAGCACTGATAGAACCTGCAATTTTGTTTAAAATACTGTGTTTTGGGTGGTATAGAGCCTATATTTCAGTCTTACTAGTGTTCAGCCATTGTTTTCTGCTGATTAGGTGGTGAAGGGAGGGGCTCTAGTTTACTTCTAAGGTTAATTGCATTATCTTTGGGACATTGCTGTGCAAGGCTGCCCTGTGAACTTCTAAAAGCTAAGTTACTCAGCATTTCATATTCTGCTCTTTTGACTGGTTTTCAGCATTATATCTGCTTAATTTCTCTTCTCCTCCCTGTTTCTTACTAAAAAAAATATAAAAAAGCAAAAAAAAATAAATCCTTCTCTTTCCTCTGTTAAATCTTATTTCCTCTTCCTGCATTTTTGTTTAAAATACTGTGTTTTAGGTGGTATAGAGCCTATATTTCTGGTGCCTGTGGCTCAGGGTGACTAAAGTAGGGAAAATCCTGTTATAAATCCTGTGTTTTAGGGTAGCACTGATAGAACCTGCATTTTTGTTTAAAATACTGTGTTTTAGGTGGTATAGAGCCTATATTTCTGGTGCCTGTGGCTCAGGGTGACTAAAGTAGGGAAAATCCTGTTATAAATCCTGTGTTTTAGGGTAGCACTGATAGAACCTGCATTTTTGTTTAAAATACTGTGTTTTAGGTGGTATAGAGCCTATATTTCTGGTGCCTGTGGCTCAGGGTGACTAAAGTAGGGAAAATCCTGTTATGAATCCTGTGTTTTAGGGTAGCACTGAATGAACCTGCATTTTTGTTTAAAATACTGTGTTTTAGGTGGTATAGAGCCTATATTTATCCCAGGACAAGCAGGCAGCATATTCTTGACTGATGGGTGACGGCACCGACGGAGCCCCGGTACGGACAATTTTAGAGTGATTGCACTCTAAGAACTTTTAGAAAGTTCTAGCTCGGCCGCACCGCGCACGCGCGAGTGCCTTCCCGCCCGACAGAGGCGCGCGGTCCCTCAGTTTCTTAGTTTCCGCGGAGCTAAGAAGACGCGTTTTTTTCAACGGCTGTTGAAACTTTTTTTCTATTGCCTTCCCGCTCGCGTAAACTTTTTGGCTTTTGCCTTATTTCGTTTCTTTTTTTCTTTTGTAAAAAAAAAAAAAAAAAAAATATTTTTTCCTTTTCTTAATTTGATTTTCCCCGGCGGGGCCTTCTGCCACCATCGAAGCCTCGGCCTTCGATTTGGCGGAAGCCGTTTTTCCTTTCATGCCCCCTCAACCGGGTTTTAAAAAGTGCCAGCGGTGTGCTAGGCCTATATCTCTCACGGACCCACACAACTGGTGTTTACAGTGTTTGGGTCCTGAGCATCAGGCCTCTACTTGCACCCGCTGTGCTACTCTAAAAAAAACGGACATTAAAAAATCGCCAGATACAGCAGCGATTACTGTTCGGTACCGAGATGTCCGACCCCGTTCCTTCGACTCCGGCTTCGGCACCGATTCAGTCGGCACCCTCGTCTTCGACGCCGCGTGATTCCACACCGGCATCTCAACAGTCAGGTAAGCCGGCTAAGAAGCCTTCCCCGCTGGAACGTCTTCCGGCCTCGAGTGCAGTGAGTCCAATCCTGCCGCCTGTAAGACGCCAGCGGAAGCGCTCCGCCCCTATAGAGGTGAGTCCCTCGACATCGGGCTCCTCATCTCCGGGGCGTCGAGCGGCACCGCAGGTACCGCAGAAGAAAAAAGCGGTACCGGTGCCATCCCTCGATGACCGCATTACGGCCATCCTTCAGATGCAGCTTAAGGAGCAATTAGAAAGACTCCTTCCTGCTATCATGACACCGAACCTTCCGGTGCCGGCCCGCACCGAGCTATCGGTACCAGTTGTGGAACAACCCGTATCGATACCGATTGTGGAACCCGTATTACCTGCTTCCACTGTTTCGGTACCGCTTCACCTAACCTCATCGGTATCGATGCCAGTTCTTGCACCGGAGCCGAGAGCTCACCATCAATCGGTACAGACTTCGGCACCGGTGCGACCGATAACATCTCCTGACTCGGTATCGATGAGGTCGGGTAAGTCGGTACGCAAAACCCGACACATTCAAACGTCGACACCGGAGTCTCAGGACCATGCTTCCCATGTCAGGGATCCTGATCTGTGGGGGGACTCAGAGGAACCCTTTCTTTCTGAAGGCGAATGTTCCTCAGAGGAGGAGGATTCGGCTGTCCCTGACCCATCCTCCAAACAGGTCACTTCCTCTTTCTCCTGTTTTTTGAAAGAGATGTGTGAATCCTTGTCCATTCCTTTGGAGGCTGAATCCAAAAAGTCTAAAGCTTTTTTGGATGCCCTTGATTTTGATCAGCCTCCAAAGGAATTTTTGAAACTTCCCCTTCATGACATCTTGAGGGAAACTTTCTATAAAAATTTAGAGACTCCTTTAACTGTCCCAGGGGCCCCACGTAAACTGGATTCTCTATATAAAGTAATTCCCATTCCTGGGTTCGACAAACCTCAACTTCCACACGAGTCATTATTTGTCGAATCCACCCTTAAAAAGACTTCAGGAGCCATTGTATATGCATCTGTCCCTCCTGGCAGAGAAGGAAGGGCCATGGATAAATTTGGTAAGAGGCTCTACCAAAATGCTATGTTAGCAAATAGGGCTAGTAATTATGCTTTTCATTTCTCTTTTTATTTAAAGCATCTCCTTACCACCATGGCTTCTTTCGAAAAGTATCTTCCTTCACGAAAGCATTCCTCTTTTCACACCTGCTTGTCGTCTCTTTTCCAATTGCGTAAGTTTATGGTTAGATCCATATATGACACCTTTGAACTTACATCCAGAGCGACAGCAATGTCGGTGGCTATGCGCCGTTTGGCCTGGCTTCGGGTATCCGAGCTTGATGTTAACCATCAAGATCGGTTAGCCAACGCCCCATGCCTAGGGGATGAGCTCTTTGGGGATTCCATGGACTCAACCACACAAAAGCTCTCGGCTCATGAGACGCGCTGGGATACTTTGCTTAAAAATAAAAAGAAGCCTCCTCCACCAAAACCATATAGACAGCAGTCGGCCTATCAACGCCGCTTCACAGCTCGTCCATTAACTACCACTGCTCAGCAACCCAGGCGTCAGAGGCAACAACAACGTCAGCCTCCCAGACAGCAGCAGCAACAACAATCTGTGAAACAACCTCCTCAGCAGAAGTCACAGCCCTTTTGACTTCATTCTCCACAGTATAGCCAGTATCCCTATTCCTGCTCTCCTGCCTCAGCCTATAGGAGGTCGACTTTCTCTGTTCCTCAGCCGGTGGGAAGTAATCACGTCGGACCAATGGGTCCTCAACATCATCCGCCACGGCTACTCTCTCAACTTTCAGACTCTTCCACCTCAAAGCCTGCCAAAAGAGTCTGCTTTGAACAGTCCTCAATCGGCCCTCCTTATTCAGGAGGTCCAATCCCTCCTCCTTCTGAACGCTATAGAAGAAGTTCCTCTAGATCAAAAGGGGCAGGGATTCTACTCCCGTTATTTTCTAGTCCCCAAAAAAACTGGAGATCTCAGACCCATCCTAGATCTTCGCGATCTCAACAAACATCTGGTAAAAGAAAAATTCAAGATGCTTTCTTTAGCCATCCTTTATCCCCTTCTAAATCAAAACGACTGGCTATGCTCCCTCGATCTCAAAGAGGCTTACACTCACATACCGATCAATGTAACCTCAAGACCATATCTCCGATTCATGATCAATCATTGTCATTACCAATACAAGGTACTGCCCTTCGGTCTAGCCTCATCTCCAAGGGTATTCACCAAATGTCTCATTGTGGTAGCGGCATTTCTACGCTCTCACTACCTTCAGGTATTCCCTTACCTGGACGACTGGTTGATCAAAGCCACATCCGCTCAAGCAGTTCTCCTGGCCACCAACCAAACCATCCAGTTTCTACAAATTCTGGGGTTCGAGATCAATCTACCCAAATCTCATATCATCCCCACTCAAAGACTTCAATTCATTGGAGCGATCCTAGATACACTCCACATGAGAGCTTTCCTACCATCCAATCGTCTTCAGACCCTTCAGTCTCTATGTCAGCAGGTGCTTCCACTACCTTCCATCTCAGCCAGACAGATGATGGTACTCTTGGGGCACATGGCATCCACAGTTCATGTCACACCTCACGCACGTCTTCACCTGCGCACTCCTCAATGGACCCTTGCTACTCAGTGGTCCCAAGCGTCGGATCCTTGCTCACGACACATATCTGTGACATTATCTCTGCGTCAGTCTCTTCAATGGTGGTTGGTATCCTCAAATCTATCCAGAGGTCTTCTGTTCCATCAGCCTCCTCATCAACTAGTCATCACCACCGACGCCTCTCTGTATGCATGGGGAGCTCACTTGAACGAGTTCCAGACTCAAGGTTTTTGGACAGCCCAGGAAAAGAAGCATCAAATCAATTTCCTGGAACTCAGAGCGATGTTTTATGCCCTCAAGGCCTTCCAACATCTTCTCTTTCCTCAGGTCCTTCTGTTGTGCACAGACAATCAGGTTGCGATGTACTACATCAACAAACAGGGTGGGACAGGCTCTCGCCTTTTATGCCAGGAAGCCCAGAAGATCTGGACTTGGGCCATAGATCACCATCTCTTCCTGAAAGCTATATACATTCAGGGGGCACAGAATTCTTTAGCGGACAAACTCAGCAGAATTCTCCAACCTCACGAGTGGACACTCGATCCTGTAACTCTGCAGTCTATCTTCACTCAATGGGGCACTCCTCAGATAGACCTCTTTGCAGCTCCTCACAATCATCAGCTGCCCCTATTCTGCTCCAGACTTTACTCTCCGCACCGTCTAGCAGCAGATGCTTTTCTCCTCGACTGGTCGAATCTGTTCCTGTACGCCTTCCCTCCTCTGCCTCTCATGTTGAGAACCTTGTTCAAGCTCAAGAGGGAAAGAGCCACCATGATTCTAATTGCTCCGAGGTGGCCCAGGCAGCATTGGTTCTCCCTTCTACTTCAACTCAGTTCCAGGGAACCTTTTCTTCTTCCTCTGTTTCCAGCTCTGCTTACGCAACAGCAGGAAACCCTTCTACATCCCAACCTCCAGTCTCTGCACCTGACAGCTTGGTATCTCTCGGGCTGACTTCGACTGATACTCTTTTGTCGCAGCCCGTTCGTTCCATTCTGGATGCCTCCAGGAAACCAGCCACTCTGCAATGTTACCATCAAAAGTGGACGAGATTTTCTTCCTGGTGTCTTCTTCATCATCTTGATCCCACTTCCCTGGCAGTGGAGACGTTGTTGGATTATTTGCTTTCTTTGTCTGACTCTGGCCTTAAGTCCTCTTCCATCAGAGTCCACCTCAGTGCCATTGCAGCTTTTCATGAGCCAGTCCATGGAAAACTTCTTTCAGCTCATCCCCTGGTATCCAGGTTCATGCGTGGACTTTTCAATGTGAAACCACCTCTTAAAGCCCCTCCTGTTCTCTGGGATCTCAATGTGGTTCTTTCCGCCTTGATGAAGCCTCCATTTGAACCATTGGCTACATCTCCTTTCAAGTTTCTCACTTGGAAAGTGCTTTTCCTTATTGCTCTTACCTCTGCCAGGAGGGTCAGTGAGCTTCATGCACTTGTCGCAGATCCACCTTTTACGGTTTTTCACCATGACAAGGTGGTTTTGCGTACACATCCAAAGTTTCTCCCTAAGGTTGTCTCTGAATTCCATCTCAACCAATCCATTGTTCTACCGGTTTTCTTTCCAAAACCTCATTCTCAAGGTGCTACTTGGTCCTCAGTTCACACTTTTACATCTCATTATTGTCTGGATGCTTTCTCCAGACGGGATGGACACTTCGGCCAATCTGTTTTGCAAAATTTGTTTTCCTAATGGCCAACCTTCCCTCCATCCCTCTTTTTGTTAGCTTGGAGGTCACCCATCAGTCAAGAATATGCTGCCTGCTTGCGTCCCACCCACCTCCCCGGGTTGGCTTCTTAGCTGGCTTATACTAACTGAGGGACTGCGCGCCTCTGTCGGGCGGGAAGGCACTCGCGCGTGCGCGGTGCGGCCGAGCTAGAACTTTCTAAAAGTTCTTAGAGTGCAATCACTCTAAAATTGTCCGTACCGGGGCTCCGTCGGTGCCGTCACCCATCAGTCAAGAATATCTGCCTGCTGTCCCTGGATAACACCTGTTACGGTAAGTAACTGTGCTTTCTGGTGCCTGTGGCTCAGGGTGACTAAAGTAGGGAAAATCCTGTTATAAATCCTGTGTTTTAGGGTAGCACTGATAGAACCTGCAGTTTTGTTTAAAATACTGTGTTTTGGGTGGTATAGAGCCTATATTTCAGTCTTACTAGTGTTCAGCCATTGTTTTCTGCTGATTAGGTGGTGAAGGGAGGGGCTCTAGTTTACTTCTAAGGTTAATTGCATTATCTTTGGGACATTGCTGTGCAAGGCTGCCCTGTGAACATCTAAAAGCTAAGTTACTCAGCATTTCATATTCTGCTCTTTTAACTGGTTTTCAGCATTATATCTGCTTAATTTCTCTTCTCCTCCATGTTTCTTACTAAAAAATATAAAAAAGCACAAAAAAATAAATCCTTCTCTTTCCTCTGTTAAATCTTATTTCCTCTTCCTGCATTTTTGTTTAAAATACTGTGTTTTAGGTGGTATAGAGCCTATATTTCTGGTGCCTGTGGCTCAGGGTGACTAAAGTAGGGAAAATCCTGTTATAAATCCTGTGTTTTAGGGTAGCACTGATAGAACCTGCATTTTTGTTTAAAATACTGTATTTTAGGTGGTATAGAGCCTATATTTCTGGTGCCTGTGGCTCAGGGTGACTAAAGTAGGGAAAATCCTGTGTTTTAGGGTAGCACTGATAGAACCTGCAGTTTTGTTTAAAATACTGTGTTTTAGGTGGTATAGAGCCTATATTTCTGACTTACTAGTTTTTAGCCATTGTGTCTGATTAGGTGGAGAAGGGAGGGGCTCGTTTACTTTTACTTCTAAGGTTAATTGCATTATCTTTGGGACATTGCTGTGTAAGGCTGCCCTGTGAACATCTAAAAGCTAAGTTACTCAGCATTTCATATTCTGCTCTTTTAACTGGTTTTCAGCATTATATCTGCTTAATTTCTCTTCTCTTCTCCCTGTTTCTTACTAAAAAATATAAAAAAGCACAAAAAAATAAATCCTTCTCTTTCCTCTGTTAAATCTTATTTCCTCTTCCTGCATATTTGTTTAAAATACTGTGTTTTAGGTGGTATAGAGCCTATATTTCTGCCTTACTAGTAGTCCCACCAATCCCAGGGACCACTATTCATATATAGAGACCCATATAATCAGGACTACTCAAATCAAGTCACTTCACAACCAATCAAGATGACCTTTATTCTATGCAATCACTGTGGTGCTTTAATTCCAAGACATACTATTTGGAGGCTTAAGGCTTGCCCCATCTGTCTTCAACTTGCCAGTATTAAGGAGGAGCTCTGCAAACTTAAACAGGAATTGAATACAATTAAAGCAGCTTCCATCACTCCACAAAATCATACCAACTTACCACCTCTACCTCAAAGAATAAAACAGCCCAGGAATAAATGGGTCACAGTAGGCTCAGGAAGACTGCGAAATGTAACACAGAAACATCCACCTTCACTAATATTACCTCTACAGAATTCCTTCGCTCCACTAGTGCACTGCGATACTCAGGAAAACAGAAGGGAGGTGGGACTGGAACCAATGAAGGTAACTCAAGAGAACAAGCGCACCCTAAGTACAAATAAAAAAGCCAAAAACAGAAAACTAATACTGTTGGGGGATTCCATCATCAGAGGCATTAACCTTGGAACACAGGGCGAGGAGACCAAAATAGTGAAATGTCTTCCAGGATCCTCAGCTACCAGGAGTTCCAGGCAAATACTGACTATAATTAAGGAAGAAACTAAGGATTTTAACACTGATGTTGTTATCCATCTAGGAACAAATGACCTGGCCAACAACTCCACACTTGCAGCACAGAAAGCTTTTCGGGAGCTTGGTGAGGGCGTGAAACCTTTTGTAAAGACTTTAGCTTTTTCTGAAATACTGCCTGCATATGGAAAAGGAGAGCAAAGAGTGAAAAACACAGAGGACTTTAATAGATGGCTCAGAGCCTGGTGTCATCAAGAAGGCTTCAGGACGATGGGGAAATACATGGAAGGACAAGAAGCTATATTGCACTGATGGGCTACATATTACTACAGCAGGAAAAAGAAACTTTCCAGAGAAATTTAGACAATATTTTTCTAGACATTTAAACTAGAAGGTGGGGGTGGTGTATGTACAAAGGACAATTATAGAGACCACCCCCGGCAAAAGAAAAGATGTGATAGTAGTAAAGGCTGCAACATAAGCAATATCAGCAACTCATTTCTTAGTATTGCAACGGAAAGTGAAACGACACAAAAATCCATACGAAAAAGGAGATTATCGCTGAAAAATAGCTGGAAAGCGATGACCACAAATGCTCGCAGTCTAAGCAACAAAGTTCATGATCTGCAAGCCCTGATATTAGAGGCAGATCTAGATATTGTTGCTATCACAGAGACATGGTTCAGTGAATCACATGGATGGGATGCAAACATACCGGGATATAATCTTTTTAGGAAGGACAGAGATGGTCATAAAGGTGGAGGAGTAGCTCTCTATGTAAAGATCAATATCCAAGCGACCGAAATGCAAGGGACTTGGGGAGAGGAAGAAGCGATATGGATTGCTCTGAAAAGAGAAGATGGAACTTCTATCTACGTGGGTGTAGTCTACAGACCTCCGACTCAATCGCAGCAAATTGATAAGGATCTGATTGTGGATATCCAAAAGTTTGGAAGGAAAGAGGAGGTTCTGCTGTTGGGAGATTTCAACCTGCCGGATGCGGACTGGAATGTTCCGTCTGTGGAATCGGAAAGAAGTAGGGAGATTGTGGATGCCTTTCAAGAGGCTCTGCTCAGACAAATGGTGACGGAACCCACAAGGGAAAAAGCGATATTGGATCTGGTCCTTACAAATGGAAAGAGTATCTCTAATGTTCGAATGGGTGCTCACCTGGGTAGTAGCGATCATCAAACGGTTTGGTTTGATATAACGGCTAAAGTGGAGAGCGGCCGCACGATACTTAAAGTCCTAGATTTCAAACGTACGGACTTTAATGCAATGGGAAAGTACCTGAAGAAAGAGCTGTTAGGATGGGAGGACATAAGAGAAGTGGAAAGACAGTGGTCTAAGCTGAAAGGAGCGATAAAAATGGCTACGGACCTTTATGTGAAGAAAATCAATAAAAACAAGAGAAAAAGGAAGCCGATATGGTTCTCCAACCTAGTGGCTGAGAAAATAAAGGCGAAAGAGTTGGCGTTCATGAAATATAAAAAAATCCCAAGAAGAGGAGAGCAGAAAGGAGTTCTTCAGTTTACAGGGTAAAACTGAAAGAAGCCAAGAGAGAGATACGTTTGGCGAAGGCACAGGCGGAAGAACAAATGGCTAAAAATGTAAAAAAGGGAGATAAAAATTTTTTCAGATATATTAGTGAAAGGAGGAAGATAAAAAATGGAATTGCTAGGCTAAAAGATGCTGGGAACAAATATGTGGAGAGTGATGAGGAGAAAGCAAATGTGCTAAACAAATACTTCTGTTCTGTGTTCACAGAAGAAAATCCTGGAGAAGGACCGAGATTGTCTGGCAAAGTTACATGAGAAAATGGAGTAGATTCTGCACCGTTCACGGAGGAGGGTGTTTATGAGCAACTTGAAAAACTGAAGGTGGACAAAGCGATGGGACCAGACGGGATCCATCCCAGGATACTAAGGGAACTCAGAGAGGTTCTGGCGAGTCCTATTAATGACTTGTTCAACAAATCTCTGGAGACGGGAGTGATTCCTGGGGATTGGAGGAGAGCGGATGTGGTCCCTATTCATAAAAGTGGTCACAGGGATGAAGCAGGAAACTACAGGCCGGTGAGCCTCACTTCAGTTGTTGGAAAAATAATGGAAGTGTTGCTGAAAGAAAGAATAGTGTATTTCCTTGAATCTAATGGGCTACAGGATCCGAGGCAACATGGCTTTACAAAAGGTAAATCGTGCCAAACGAACCTGATTGAATTTTTTGATTGGGTGACCAGAGAGCTGGATCAAGGACATATGCTAGATGTAATTTACTTGGATTTCAGCAAAGCCTTTGATACAGTTCCTCATAGGAGGCTGTTGAACAAACTTGAAGGGCTGAAGTTAGGACCCAAAGTGGTGAACTGGGTCAGAAACTGGCTGTCGGACAGACGCCAGAGGGTGGTGGTTAATGGAAGTCGCTCGAAGGAAGGAAAGGTGACTAGTGGAGTCCCTCAGGGTTCGGTGCTGGGGCCAATCCTGTTCAATATGTATGTAAGTGACATTGCTGAAGGGTTAGAAGGAAAAGTGTGCCTTTTTGCAGATGATACCAAGATTTGTAACAGAGTAGACACCGAAGAGGGAGTGGAAAATATGAAAAAGGATCTGCAAAAGTTAGAGGAATGGTCTAATGCCTGGCAACTAAAATTCAATGCAAAGAAATGCAGAGTAATGCATTTGGGGATTAATAATAGGAAGGAACCGTATATGCTGGGAGGAGAGAAGCTGATATGCACGGACGGGGAGAGGGACCTTGGGGTTATAGTGTCCGAAGATCTAAAGGAGAAAAAACAGTGTGACAAGGCAGTGGCTGCTGCCAGAAGGATTCTGGGCTGTATGAAAAGAGGCGTAGTCAGTAGAAGGAAGAAGGTGTTGATGCCCCTGTACAGGTCATTGGTGAGGCCCCACTTGGAGTATTGTGTTCAGTTTTGGAGACCGTATCTGGCAAAAGACATAAGAAGACTTGAGGCAGTCCAGAGGAGGGCGACAAAAATGATAGCAGGCTTGCGCCAGAAGACGTATGAGGAGAGACTGGAAGCCCTGAATATGTACACCCTAGAGAAAAGGAGAGACAGGGGAGATATGATTCAGACGTTCAAATACTTAAAGGGTATTAACGTAGAACAAAATCTTTTCCAGAGAAAGGAAAATGGTAAAACCAGAGGACATAATTTGAGGTTGAGGGGTGGTAGATTCAGGGGCAATGTTAGGAAATTCTACTTTACGGAGAGGGTAGTGGATGCCTGGAATGCGCTCCCGAGAGAGGTGGTGGAGAGTAAAACTGTGACTGCGTTCAAAGAAGCGTGGGATGGACACAGAAGATTTAGAATCAGAAAATAATATTAAATATTGAACTAGGCCAGTTACTGGGCAGACTTGCACGGTCTGTGTCTGTGTATGGCCGTTTGGTGGAGGATGGGCAGGGGAGGGCTTCAATGGCTGGGAGGGTGTAGATGGGCTGGAGTAAGTCTTAACAGAGATTTTGGCAGTTGGAACCCAAGCATAGTACCGGGTAAAGCTTTGAATTCTTGCCCAGAAATAGCTAAGAAGAAAAAAAAAAAAAAATTTAAATTGAATCAGGTTGGGCAGACTGGATGGACCATTCGGGTCTTTATCTGCCGTCATCTACTATGTTACTATGTTACTCCTTTGGACAAATATAAAAGTAAATTATTTGCTATATTGAATAGGATTGCCATGCAAATGGTTACCAAAAAACTGGAAAAATTGGGATCCGCTTAATTTCACCTTTTGGTGGGATTCTTTATGTTTATGCTACAAATATGAGAAAATGAAATCAGAAATTGTGGGTAATAATAAGTTATTAAAATTAACCTGGAGTCCATTGACAAATTTTGTTAAAGTTGATTAGCTGGATTATTCTCCTGATTTCTCATTTGAGTTACACATCCAGGGAGGGTGGGTGGGTGTGCGGAGGGATATTTTATTTGATGTCATCAATAAGTTCAATATGGTTTTCACTATGTCTGAAATAATGCATTGGGGTGGGAGGGGGGAGGAAATGTTTTTGAAATATTTCTATGATTAATAAAAATGCAATTTTGAAGTTGTTTTTAATCGCCATATTTATAAACGACATGGAAATTGGAACGATGAGTGAGGTGATTAAATTTGCAGACGATACGAAGTTATTCAAAGTAGTGAAGATGCAGGAGCATTGCGATGACCTGCAATAGGACATAAACATGCTTAAGAAATGGGCCGCAACATGGCAAATGAAGTTTAATGTGGATAAGTATAAGGTGATGCATGTTGGTAACAAAAATCTTGTACACGAATACAGGATGTCTGATGCAGTACTCGGAGAGACCCTCCAGGAAAGAGACTTGAGAGTTCTGGTTGACAAGTCGATGAAGCCATCCATGCAATGTGCGGTGATGGCAAAAAGGGTGAACAGAATGCTTGGAATGATTAAGAAGGGGATCATGAACAGATTGGAGAAGGTTATCATGCCGCTGCACCAGGCCATGGTACGCCCTCACTTGGAATACTGCGTCCAATACTGGTCGCCGTACATGAAGAAAGACACAGTACTACTCGAAAGGGTCCAGAGAAGAGCGACTACAGGAGGAGTTGTCGTACAGTGAGAGATTAGAGAAACTGGACCTCCTCTCCCTTGAAAAGAAGAGACTGAGAGGGCACATGATTGAAATGTTCAAGATAATGAAGGGAATAGACTTAGTAGATAAAGACAGGTTGTTCACCCTCTCCAAAGTTGGGAGAACGAGAGGGCACTCTCTAAAGTTAAAAGGGGATAGATTCCGTACAAACGTAAGGAAGTTCTTTTTCACCCAGAGAGTAGTGGAAAACTGGAACGTTCTTCCGGAGGCTGTCATAGGGGAAAACACCCTCCAGGGATTCAAGACAAAGTTAGACAAGTTCCTGCTGAACCAGGTAAGGCAAGACTCAGTTAGGACTCTGGTCCTTTACCTAAGGGCCACTGCGGGAGAGGACTGCTGGGCACTATGGACCACTGGTCTGACCCAGCAGTGGCAATTCTTATGTTCTTAATGCATTGTTTTTGAATGAAAAATTAATAAAGATTTACAAATAAAAAATAAAAAACACAAAACACACTGTACGCAGAGAAATTGTTAATTATCATTTATATTCAGGGGGTTTCAAAGAGGTCAAGGCAAATGACTTTAAAATATGCAACTATACAAAAATAGATAAATATACCCCCTCCCTTTTTACTAAACCGCAATAGTAGTTTTTAGCGCAGGGAGCTGCGCTGAATGCCCCACGCTGCTCTCAACACTCATAGGCTCCCTGCGTTAAAATCCACTACTGCGGTTTAGTAAAAGGGGGCCATAGTGTAAAATATAGACAGCAGATATAAATTCTCAAAATGGACACTTTTTGATCACTAAATTTAAAATAAAATAATTTTTCCTACCTTTACTGTCTGGTGATTTAATGAGTCTCTGGTTGCACTTTCTTCTTCTGACTGTAAATACAATATTTCTTCCCTCCTTTCTGCCTCCTGTATGCTTTGTCTCCTCCAGACCTCATTCCATTCCCCAACCAACATCTCTGACCTTCTACGAGTCCAACATTTTCTTCCTCTCTCCCTGTCTGCCCCCTGCCACCCGACACATTCTATTCCCTCCCCATTTTCCTTCCTCTTTCCCTGTCCCCCTCCCCTTTCTTTCTTTCTGTCTCCCTGCCCCTTTCTTACTTTCTTTCTCTCTACTGTCTTTCTTTCTGCCTCCATGCCCCCCTTTCCTTCTTTCTGTCTCCCTACCCCCCTTTCATTCTTTCTGCCTCCATGCCCCCCTTTCTTTCTTTCTGTCTCCCTGTCTGTCTTTCTTTCTCCCTGTTCTGCCTCCCTGTCTTTTTGTCTCCCCTTTCTTTCTCCTCAAGCCAGCACCAGGGCTGTTGTCTGGAAACAGGCTCCACAAGCCACTGCCAATGTCTGGGAAAAGGCCCCCAAACCACCACCACCATTGCCACCGAGTTCTCCCTGTTTCCCAACCCTGCAACAGGCCAGCAGCCTCATGTCAATTCTTACGTCAGAGAGGAAGTTCCGGGCCAGCCAGGCAGCAATTGGTTGGCCTGGAACTTCCTCTCTGACATCAGAATTGACGTGGGGAGGGGGGGGCTGGCTTGCCCAGCGCTTCTGTAGTCGCTGCTGACCTGTTGTGGCATTGGGGAACAAGAAGAATGCATAAGCAACACGAGTCGACTCACGTTGCCTTTGCAATCGACTGGTCAATTGCAATCGACCTTTTGGGCACCCCTGACAAAGAGTATTTCTGGATCTTACTGGTGGTTTTATTGATTCGTGGACTTTTTTTTTTTTTTTTAAGTTCAAACAACTTTTGTGGAATTTTCAAAATACAACTGAAAAAGGCTAAAATGGACAATACAATCAAAACAATAACAGTATATCACCTTCCAAGATATAATATGTAACCATATAAATTAAATGATAATACAAAAATGAATAATGTATGTAGGTATAACGGAATATAGTAGAAAGAAGAAAAGAGAAGTAATAATAAAGGCCCAGTAACTGAATAATCGTATCCTAAGTTATAACAGTCCTGATAAAAGGTATGGAAAACCTTTCATACACTGCAACATTAGAGAGACTGGGGCTTTTTTCGCTGGAGAAGCGGAGACTTAGAGGGTATATGATAGAGACTTATAAGATCACAAAGGGCATAGAGAAAGTGGAGAGGGACAGATTCTTCAAACTTTCGACAACTACAAGAATGAGAGGGCATTCCAAAAAATTAAAAGGGGACAGATTCAGAACCAATGTTAGGAAGTTCTTCACCCAACAGGTGGTGGACACCTGGAACGCGCTTCCAGAGGGAGTGATAGGACAGGGTACGTTATTGGAGTTCAAGAAGGGATTGGACAATTTTCTGAAGGAAAAGGGGATAGAAGAGTATAGACTGCTGGGCATGATGGACCTCAGGTCTGACCCAGCAGCGGCACAGCTTATGTTCTTATGTTCTTAAGCCCTTTAAATCTCTATGGGCTTCGGGGCCGTTACCACAAAGCTTTGTAAAACAGGCCCTATGGCCCATATTAGAATTCACTATCCATGTATTTCCACTATCCATGTATTTCCTTTCTTTGTCATCTGTATGTATCATCAATGGTTTCATACTGAAGCTAGAATTTGTTTTAAATTGTATTGTTTACAAGTCAAGATCTGTAATGGGGAAGTGCCAGATATACAGTTTATTGAAGGGACATAGAAAGAGGGAAGATGCCATATGGAAGAGAGAAAGGGACAGTAGATGGAAGGGGCATAGAGAGTGTGGGCAGTAGATGAAAGGGGTAGAGAGAGAGGGCAGAAGCTGGGTGGAAGGGGCAAAGAGAGGGCAGATGTTGCATGGAAGGGAGAGAGGACAAGCGCTGTATAGAAAGAAGAGAGCAGCACTGCAGGATCGCGAGAATGTGATTGCTTTGCAGACTCAAGTGGCAGCATTGACAACACGATTGGATGATCAGGAGAACCGTCAACGCCGCAATAATCTACGAGTTGTGGGGCTACCTGAACTCCAAGCTGACCAAGATCTCTACCACTTTTTTCAGATTTGGCTCCCAAAGCAGCTTGGCCTGGTGACCCCAGTGACTGGATTTCTTTGCGAGCGGGCACACCGCTTGGGCCAACGTATGGAGGATAACAACCGCTCGCGAGCAGCAATTGCTAGATATATAAACTGGAAAGACAAAGAGCTCATCAGGCAAGCCTTTCGGAAATCTGGTCGACTTGAATATGAAGGTCAAAAACTGCTACTATTCAATGACTATTCCTTACATGTAGCCACCCTTCGCAAGGCGATGGTGCCGCTATGTTCCACGCTTCACCGTCGGGGAGTGCGGTTTGCACTTGTATATCCGGCGTATCTACGCATATGGAGTGATGGGAAACCACATACCTTCACAGACAGAGTAGCTGCACAACAATTTATAGACTCTATGCCTGTGATAGTGGCTAGTGGTACCCCAGTGATGGATCCAGCGGTTTAATTCTACTTGACATCAACCGTGCAGTTTCCTTTGAGGTCTCTGCTTGCTCAAATCAATTCCAGACTTGGTACTCCAGATTGTGCCAAGAAGCTCTTATCTCACCATGCTATGTAATGAAATACATATATTGCATAGTCTGCTAAGTTAAGCACATTAATCTCATGTTTTCTATTATTGATTAGGTGTGGATTTTGCTAGTTGTTCCATATGTGTTACTCTTCCATGCTCACAGGAGCACCCTTAAAATGTTTTAAAATATGCATGATAATGTGGTCTATTTCTTTTATGACCATACATTATGCTGATATTACTGACTTCTTTTCTCTTATTTTCATGCTCTTTCTATTTTTCTTCTTAGACAGGAGTGTCTGCCTGACCTTACAATTATATCAGTTATCTTTTCTAGACAGAGGAGATATACTCTGTTTCACCACTGCATATCATATACCATGGCTGATTTACATGTTTTCTCCTTTAATGTGAATGGTCTGAACCATCCCATTAAAAGAAAAAAGATAGCTAATTATGTGTCCAACAAACACCCTGATGTAGTTTTCTTGCAAGAAACCCACCTCCCACCCGCTGCTGCCACGAAATTCCAACTAAAGGGATTTTCCACTCACTTATATTCCCCTGCAACTCATCAAAAGAAAAATGGTGTTTCAATATTTCTCAATGATAAACTTTCTCCCGTTATTCATTCTTTTAAAACAGACACGGAGGGAAGATGGTGTCTGGTACATGCTGCGGTGCACTCAGTGAATTTTGTTTTTCTCAATATATATGGCCCGGTTAAAGATCACCCAGATTTTTTCAAAGAGATTCAGCTGGCGCTGGTTGAATTTGGTTCTTGTTCTCTGATATTGGGAGGAGATTTTAATCAAATCCAAGACTTATATATTGATAGATCTTCTTCTTGCAAACCCTCCAAATCCAAGTCTTTCACAGCTCTTCATGCTCTAAATGATGCCTTCTCCCTTGTGGATCCTTGGCGCTTACTTCACCCAAAAGGCAGAGAATACACACACTTTTCACCACCACATAATACCTACTCGAGAATTGATTTCTTTCTCCTATCCTCTTCTCTTATTCAAGATCTTACCAATACTATCATACATCCAATCTCTCTCACGGATCATGCTGCCGTCTCTTTATATATTTCCATCTCGGCTCCACGCAAAGAATCCCCCTCTTGGCGGCTGAACAACGCTTTACTCCTAGATGAGGAAACTGTTGAAAAAAATCAATTCTTTCACAGCGGAATTTTTTGAAAATAACTCTAAAGATCCTGAAGTCTGTCCTTCCATTGTCTGGGAAGTATACAAAGCAACCCTTAGAGGTGAATTGATAAAAATTGCCTCTTGGAAAAAGAAACAGTCCATGATAAAGGAAAAAGACTTAGAAAATTCTATTAAAACATTAGAATTACAACATATGTCTAATCGCCTACATGACCCAGCTACTCTTCAACGTATCCAAAAACTTAAATATGAATATAATACTTTAGTTTCATGTACAGCCAGGCGTGATATCTTCATTTCCAATTCTGGTCATTATATGGGAGATAATCTTATGGGTCGCCCTTTGGCCAGATACCTTAAAATTAAATCCAAAAGACTACATATCACGGCTATTCAAGATCCATCAGGTCAATTAGTCAAAACCAGATCTTTAATCTCCTCTCAATTCGAAAATTTTTATGCTTCATTATACCAATCCGAATTTGCTGCTCCTGAATCAGATATAGACTCCTTTCTTTCCTCCTTAACTCATCCGACCATATCGGATTCTGTTAAATTGGAACTAGATTCCCCGATAACTATATCAGAAATAGAAGCTGCCATATCTTCCCTACCTGCTGGGAAAGCCCCCGGCCCGGACGGCTTTACTAACGAATTCTTTAAACAATTTCGCACCATCTTAGCCCCTCATCTCCTTACATATTATGATTTCCTCCATTCCACTCCGGACAAACAATTCAGTTTCACTGAAGCCACCATTGTAGTAATTCCTAAACCTGACAGAGACGCCACCTTGGTTAAAAACTTCCGCCCTATCTCTCTCCTTAACTTAGATTACAAGATAATGGCAAAATTACTTGCATTAAGACTTACCAAAGTGATTCCATCTCTTATACATAAAGATCAAACAGGGTTCATTAAACAAAGATATATAGGAGATAACCTGCGCCTCTTTCACCATATTAACGCTCACGCTAAAACAATGTCAGACCCTGTAATAGGCCTAGCTATTGATGCTGAAAAAGCCTTTGACCGGGTGGAGTGGCCTTTTCTTTTCCGTGTCCTGAAATGGTATAATTTTGGCTCATTCTTCACGAATTGGATAGAAGCGTTATATCACCAACCCACAGCTCGTATTCTGATTAACAACTCTTTATCCAATAAATTTTCCCTTCAAAGAGGCACTCGACAGGGCTGTCCTCTCTCACCATTGCTATTTAATTTAGTGTTGGAGCCTCTTCTTTCTGCTATTAGACAAAGCCCCTTAATTAACAGTATTCCCTCCTCTGATCAAGACTTCAAATTAGCAGCCTATGCTGATGATGTTTTAATTTTTCTTAGGAACCCTCTATCCTCTCTTCCTCATCTTATACATATTGTCAAACAATATTCCCTCCTATCCGGATACTCTGTCAATTGGGAGAAATCAGAGATCTTCCCTCTGAATGATAACATTCTTCAATCAGATCTGGCTCATTTTCCCTTCTCATGGTCACATGAAGCTGTGAAATACTTGGGGATTTTAATACATAAGGATCCGGTTCTTGCTCAAGATCTTAATATATCTAAAATCAAAAATCTAGTTCTAAATACTACATCTTGATGGTCTCAAGTTTCAAGTTTTAATTTATTTGATGTATCGCTTATTACAAACTAAGCGATTAACAAAGTATAACAAACATTGTTAAAATTATATATTATTAAACATTAAAGGGGTAAGATTAACAATATTAATACTACTTTAACAGAAAGGGAATTGGACACACAAAACAATATAACCATACTATGACACATAAGGAATGAACATGAGGACTAAAAGTTACAAAAATATTGTTTCCCTAAAGGGAGAGAGAGTGGTCTGAGAGGGGAGGGAGGAAACATTTAGGAAGGGAATGAAAGTTCTAAAATAGAATTTAGCAATGAAGTGAATTTAGAGGTCAAAAGAGATTTTAAAAAGAAATGATTTTAAATTAGTTTTAAATTGATTTAAATTTTTATTATTTCTGATATATAGAGGAAGAGTATTCCAAGTGAGAGGAGCTACTACTGAGAAAATATCGTGGCGTTTTGTCCCTACTATTTTTAAAGAGGGAACCATTAGTAATTCTTGGGTTTCGGATCGTAAAGAACGATTTGAGGAATGGGGGATTAATAGACGATCTATAAATTGTGGTTCATTAGTATTTAATGTTTTAAAAATCAGTAGAGCTATTTTATAAATTATTCGGTTATTTATGGGCAGCCAGTGTGATTTGATTAGAAGAGGTGTTACGTGGTCATATTTTTTACCATTATGAATTATTTTAATTGCTATGTTCTGAACAATTTGTAAACGTTTTTTTTCTTTTTGAGTGATATTTTGTAGAAGAGAGTTGCAGTAGTCTAGTTTTGATATGACAAGAGAGTGCATTAAAATATTTAAGGATTGCGGTTCTAAATATTTTGTCATTGAACGAATTAAACGAAGACGATAGAAGCAGCATTTAACAATGTTATTAACATGTTCTTGATAAGTAAACTTATCATCTATGATTACACCTAGTATTTTGAGTGAAGTCACTGATTCAATTGTTATATCATCTATCAGGAAAGGAGAAGATAATTGTATTCCTTGTTTTGAAGGAAAAAGTAGGACCTTTGTCTTTGGAATGTTAAGAGCGAGTTTATTATAAGTGAGCCATTCTTTAATTTTGACTAATTTTTGGTTGACTTGAGCTATTTCATTTGGGTTTTCTGGATTACATGGATGTAATAATTGTATATCGTCCGCATAAGCATATGCGGAGAAGCCTATAGATTGGCTAAGACTGAGTAAAGGAGAGAGAAAGATGTTGAAAAGTAAGGGGGAAAGAATTGAACCCTGAGGAATTCCAAAGCTTGGTGAGTATGGTGTAGATTTAGTATCATTGAATTGGACGCTAGAAGACCGTTCCGATAAGAAGGAATTAAACCATTGTAAGGCTATATCATTGATACCGATTGATTGAAGTCTGTCTAGTAAAAGAGAATGATCAATAGTGTCAAATGCCGCGGAGAGATCAAGAGAAAATAGAATGACGGAATTGTGATGATCGAGATTATGTATAATGTTAGTAGTGAGACCTATTAATGAGTATTCTGTACTGTGGTTTTTTCTAAAGCCAGTTTGGTTGGGGTGTAGAACATTTGTAGATTCAACGAATTCTGATATTTGGTTAAAAATTATTTTTTCTGTAATTTTTGCTAGAAAAGGAATATTTGCGATTGGGCGGTAATTCAGAGGATTTTCAGTACTTATTTTGTGGTCTTTTATTATGGGAATTATTGTAGCTGTTTTCCAAGATTTGGGTACAATACCGGAGTTAAGGCTTTTTTTAACAAAAGAGTATATATATGGTCCAAAACAAGAGAAATATTTCTTTAAAACGACAGGAGGAATGATCTCAGAGGGGGAATTTTTTAAGTTAATATTTTGTAACATTAACTTAATTTGTGATAGGGAAGGAATGTTAAAGTTAGAGCATTTCGTGCAAGGAAGTTTATAATCGTTAGAAGTTTGGTAAATAGGGGACTTGTTATCAATGATAGTTGCAAATTTCTTTCGTATATTTTCGATTTTATTGCAAAAGGTGTCTGCTAAGTTTTGTGC
This sequence comes from Geotrypetes seraphini, assembly GCF_902459505.1. NCBI lineage: Eukaryota > Metazoa > Chordata > Amphibia > Gymnophiona > Dermophiidae > Geotrypetes > Geotrypetes seraphini. Next base: position 35,486,251 of record NC_047101.1, read on the forward strand.
TGAAAGTGTTAAAGAACGAGCTTGTTTGTGTGTATTTGATTTGAAAGATTTTATAATAGAGAAAAGAATTGATGAGTTTTTTGCCGTTTTAATCTTTTTGGTGTAATAATTTCTTTTTGCTTCGTTGATTTTACCTTTATAGAATAGGGATTGCTCTTTGAATGATGCTAAATTTTCCATTGTTTTATTTTTACGCCATTTTCTCTCACAAGATCTAAGTTGTTTTTTGATCAGTGAAAGTTCTGGCGAGTACCATGGGTTATGAGCTTTACGGTTATAAATAATTTTATTAATCAAGGGGGTCTCTTTATCTAATAGAAGTTGAATTGAATATTTCCAAGTAGAAAGTTGATCTTCTAAGGAGTCTGACTCTGATATTGGGGGTCTAGAGCTCATAAAAGAGGAAATGGTAGAAAGTTCAAGTTTATTGTAATCACGATAAACTATTTTTTTAGGTGGAGGAACAGATTCATTTTTCTTTATAGATATTAAATTAAATGAAATGATATGGTGATCAGACCAAGGAACTGGTGTGTTTCGAATTTTGGAAAATGAAAAGAGGTCGATATTGGGAGTAAAAATCATGTCTAGTGTGTGCTCTGCCTGATGAGTTGAATCGTGAATAAGGGGTAAGTAATTTAGCATTTTAGTGTAAGCTAATAGTTCTTTAGCTAAAGAATTTGTACTATCGTCAAAATGAAAATTAAAGTCTCCTAAAATCAAAGGGTGTTCAGTAGATGAACTGAAGTCAAAAATTAAGTTTTGTAGGAGAGAAAGAGTGTTCGAAATAATTGGTGGAGGAATATAGAGAAGTAATATATCTATTTTTGGAATGGTATTGAGTTGGATTTGAAGAAATTCAATTGTCGTATTATCATTGGAATGATCTGTAAACTTTATAGTGTCGTCTAGGTAAATAATGGCCAAGCCACCTCCTTTACGTTTTTTGCGATGATTATATAGGAATGAATAATGTGGGGGACAGCAATAAGACAAATAGGCTTCTTCACCTTCTGTTAGCCATGTTTCTATTAAACATATAATGTGAAATCCTTCTGCGGTAATTTTTTCTTTTATTAAATGATATTTTCCTTTGATGGATCTAACGTTGATTAGTCTTATTTTTAATTTTGTAATACTAGAGTGGGTGTTGGAGTTTTTGGATGGAAGTTGGTTGTATATAATTGGTGTAATTGTATTGGGACGTAATTCGTTAGATTTTTTACTAGGGGGACGCCTACCCCAATGCGTTGGTATGTTAAAAAATGGGTTTATATCTGAATTAGGTTGGTTTGAAACTTGGGCAAGCATAGTTATCAAGAGAAAAAGGCCTATTAAGGTGAAATTATTTATGTGAGAGACCCTACTAGTGGGTTGTTGATTTAACTTTTGTTTTGTCTTGGTGGGGTAGAATAGCATCCATCAAAATGACCCTAGCACCTCAAATTAATTACACTCTCTCTATGCTTCCTCTTCTATGCCGGAAGTCATTTTTTCATTGGCTAAATAGGAAGCTATCTAAATTCATTTGGAACAAGAAAAAACCTCGAATTGCTCTCGCCAAGCTGAAAGCCTCTAAGATTAACGGTGGTCTTAACTTCCCGGATTTCTATCATTATTATATTGCTTCACTAGCTAAATATGGAGCTTACTGGGTTACTGACTCCTATCCCTAAGATCCTCCTGCTTGGTTTGAAATGGAGTGCTTTTTATGCACGCCTTTACACATCTCCTGCTTACTAATGGTGTCAGTACCCAGACATTTGAGAAGGTACTCTTTGTTGGGTTCAACGCAGCATGCTCTTCATCTTTTAGATACATTAGCTGAGATCTCAGTTAATGTTAGCCCACTCGTGTCTCTTTGGAATAATCCCAAAATCCAAAACCATGGCAAATCCCTCTCATGGGAACGGTGGAAGCGGGCAGGTATATGGTTTGCCCATCAATTGTCTACTCTTACTGCGTCAGTTCCTTTTGATATACTTTGCTCCACATACCTGCTGCCTTCTTCTGTTTATTCACAGTGGCTCTCACTCATTGGAGTGCTGTCTTCTGTGCATATACGTTTTGACTTCATGACTTCCAAAAATACTATCCGCCATTGGTCTTTATTGACTCTATTAAAAGGCAAGGCTATATCTTTTTTCTATAATATTTTGAGAGATCGTTCCTTCACTTTTTCACCTCAATCTATGAAACACTGGGATATTATACTCACCACTCCGCTTTCTGACATTGATTGGGAACTCTTTTGGTCTTCAACAAACCGACCGCTTTTATCTTCTAGAGTTTCACAATCAATGTTCTTTATTATGTGGAATGCAGTATGGACCCCATTTCGCATGTGGAAAGCCAACTTAAAGCAAGACTCTATTTGCTGGAACTGTTTGAAAGAAGAGGGAACTCTTGATCATATGTTTTTTCATTGTACTTTGGTCCGCTCCTTTTGGTCTCAAATTTGGAACACCATACAATCTATCACTAACTGCTCGGAAGAGATCTCTATAGACATTATAATCCTTCGCTCTCAACATCCCTGTTTCGCACAATCAAACTGTCCTCCTAAGCTCATCAATACCATGTTTGTGACTGCTCTCATGCACATTCTGAAAAATTGGAAATCATCTTCGCTACTAGACTATACTTTTTGGTAGAACTCTCTGTGTATGTATCATAGATTTGAATCCTATGCATATGAGAATAAAATTACACTCCGAACCTCCATGAATTTGAAGAGCAAAAAATCACCCTGGTCATTCCTGGATTCCTATGTACGCTCTGCTTCGTAGACACTCCTGTCTTTCCTTCCTTTTCTTCTCTTTTCTTCTTTCTTTCCTTTCTCTTTTAATTTCTATTTCTGTTCTCCCTCATCTTTTTCTCATATAGTCTTCACAAGCAGTTCCAATACTTGGAGCTTTTCTTACTGCTATGGTCCTCTACAGTTAAATATATATTTGCAGATTCTTTATACACAAAGCTTTATTTTGTTTTTATGTATTTGAAATGCCTCCTGTATTTTTCAAAATACTCAATAAAAATTATTGAACTAAAAAAAAAAAAAAAAAAGAAAGAAGAGAGCAAAGAGAAGATGATTAAAGCAGAAACGACAAAAGGTAGAAAGATTTTTTTGTTGCTTTACTTAGAATCAAATAGTATTGTAACTGTATTGATAAAATTTTATAAATAGGAAATGGAAATAAGGCAATTTTTTGGACTAAACCCTTTTCCTCAGGTCAGGACAGGATACCATAAAAGTACTGTTCTGAAGAAAGATTTGGCCTCTGAAATCTAATTGAAAAATGGATTAGTCCAATAAAATGGTATTTTCTTATTTCTCATTATTTGTTTTATTTTTGTTAATTTGTAAAGTGGTGATTGTTATGTATCAGTTTTTTCAAATTTACATCTACTGTCTTTATATTTTGCACAGTATTAGAGGACATGTGTTACTGTTTTGTGGTATTGCATTGTATGCAGAGTCTGGTTTCTTGGCGGTTCAGTTTAACTTTTGTCTACATATTTCTATTTTTAGTTTGGGTGAGGGTGTATCTATGTTCTGTATGAAAAGAACATAGTTTTCAGTTGGCATTGACTGCAGGATCAATTGACTGTGCGGGATCTGGCTTGTTTAGTTTTACAATGTATGTGTTGGTGTTCTAGTACTCACTGCAGTGTTTAAGATGCTGCCTTTTCCTAGGTACACTCTTGTTGTGCGATATGTGGATTGTTACTAAAATCATATTTTTGATCATATTAAAAATCATATTTTTGATATAGATGGAGGGGGTGCCAAAAAGTGATGGGCCCCGGGTGTCACATATTCTAGGTACGCCACTGAATGACTGTTTCATTATTTCTGATGAGGTTTTATTCCCATGTGCTATAATTTGCTTCATTTAGGGAATGGTTAGAATTGGCAGTTATTATTATTGTTATACTATGTTTATATGTTCAACAGTCTCTTTCCCCTAAGATAGAGATTGGGGGTTAGGTTTTTTAGACAGAGATTGGGGGTTAGGTTTTTTAGACTTACGGTAGACAGATGGGTGGGGGGATGGGGTGTATGATTGTGAGGAGGGCGATGAGAGGAGGATTGGTATGTGTGAGGAGTGAATATGTAGTTCGATTATTCCCGGTGAGTTGGTCTTTCTTGCACAAAGCTTGGTTTTTGCTTGATTGGATTTCTGGTAGCATGTTTGATGCATTATTACATATGAAAGGAATTAGCATAGTATCTTCCATTTTAGCAATCATTCTAGACACTGGGTGATTCTAAGTTATTATCTTTAAATGTCAAAGGGGTAAGCCACCCTATTGAGTGGAAGAAGATTTTACTGTATTGTAAACACATGCTACAATGGTATTTCTACAGGAAACACGTTTTAATCACTATGAATCCAAAAAGTTGCAGAAGGATTTGGTACAAAATTGCTACTATTTAGAACAGGGGTGCCCATACTTTTTGGGCTTGCGAGCTACTTTTAAAATGACCAAGTCAAAATGAACTACCAACAATAAAATTTTTTAAAAACACAAAGCACACTGTATGCATAGAAAATGTTAATTATCATTCCTATTCCAGGGTTTTTCAAAGAGGTCAAAGCAGATGACTCTATGCACCTCAGTAACAACCATACAAAAATAGACAAATATACCCCCCTCCCTTTTTACTAAACCACGATAGCAGTTTTTAGCGCAGGGAACTGCGCTGAATGCCCAGCGCTGCTCTCGACGCTCATAGGCTCCCTGTGCTAAAAACTCTATTGCGGTTTAGTAAAGGGGGACCTTAGTGTAAAATATAGACAGCAGAGTTTGGACCTGGTTCCAAGGCTTCTGAACCAAAAGATCTTATCAAGTGTTCCACGACGGGAATTATTCTAACTCTTGGAAAAGCCCTTCGGGAGTTCCTCAGGGTTCCCCTCTATCTCCCACCCTGTTTAATATCTATATCTCCTCCTTAGGTCACCTACTTCAAAAGCTAAGCCTAACATATTATAAATACGCAGATGACATCTCTATTCTAATACCAATGACTAACGTGACCAATGTCACCTTAAAGCACATCTCCTACATCATGACTGAAATTGAACAATGGACTACCAACTTTAAACTGAAACTAAATTCAGAAAAGACGAAAATTTTCTTGGCAAACCCAAAGGACAAAATCACTACAACAACAATACATCTAAACGGTCATGATCACCCAATATCTAAATCTATAAAAATACTAGGAGTCACCTTAGATACCCACTTGACCTTGATCGAACACACAAATTCGGTGACAAAAAAGTGCTTCTCCACGCTTTGGAAACTGAAAACCATAAAAAAATACTTTGACCCTCTATCTTTCAGATTACTGGTACAGTCATTGATACTATCCACCCTAGACTACTGCAACATCATTTATGTGGGTATACCTAAAAAAAACCGTGAGAAAATTGAGAATAGTTCAAAACACGGCCATCCGCTAAATATTCGGACTAAAGAAAAGTGATCACGTTAGTCCCTTCTACAGATTGCTGCATTGAGGCACAAATTCTATTCAAATTCTCCTGCTTTTGCTATAAACTGGTGTGGGGAATGGCCTCCAACTATTTACTACCGCATTTCGAATTTTACTCCCCCACGAGGATAACCAGAAATCACAACCTCTTTGCCTAGCCGAAAATCGCAGGCTGCAGATATCGAACCTTCCTGGATAGAGCATTCAAGTTTCAAGCTGGTAGACAGCAAACTTGGCTATGCTACTTCATTGATGGCGCCAGGTTGACATACGGCGCCTTTCGGAAAGAATTAAAGACCACTTTGTTTAACAAATTTATTTCCTAGCCAGACTTTCTCCCCCCGAATCAAAGCTACCACTCATCATACTAAATTCATTACTCCTCATTATCACTACTCTGTATTCTCTGACTGTACAATGTCTTCCTCACAATTTGTGCTCAGTTATGCGCTGACTTCTAACCATATAACATGTCAAAATTATATTGTAACCTATGTATATCTTTCTTCTTGCCAATTTGTACCATGTAATCACTGACCACTCAGTGACCTCTTCTCTATTTGTACACTGTAATTCGCTGATTGTACAGCTATTCTTCATTGTGAACCACCTAGAAGTCGCAAGATTATGGCGGTATAGAAAAAATAAAGTTATTATTATTATATTATTTGCATGCACTGCCTCCATTGTATATTGATAGATTTCATGCATATTCATTGTGGAAACACTGAAAACCTGACTTGGTGAGGGCTGAGCTTACTGTATGTAATCGAATATAAACTGAGATTTTGGGGCCAAAAAATGCCCCCAAAATGGGGGTCTCGGTTTATATCTGAGTTGGCGCCCACCTGACCACCTCTTGAACCTGTTGCAGGCCTCCCCCAGGCCTGCTGTAAGTCCAGATGGTGCAGTGGTAAGCTGAGACATGAGGGATCCCTCCATCTCCTGTCCTGGCCAAACCTAAAACATCCAATCTCCCCCCTTCCTGCCTCCGAGACCTCTAGAATGCCTACCTTTAATTCCCTGATGGTCTAGCGGTAAACCATGGCAAGAGCGATATTCCTACACTCCTGCCCTATTCGAGCCACTTCTCATGAATTCCCACGTGAATTCATGGCAGCCATTTTAGATAGCGGCTCACATAGTGCAGGAGTGTGGGAAGATTGCTTGTGCCCTGGTTCACCACTGGACCACCAGGACCTTCAAGTTTGGCTTTCTAGAGGTGAGGGAATTGGGATGCTTCTCAGTCGGCAAGAGGCAGAAGGGATCCTTCTTGTCCCGGTTCACTGCTAGACCACCAGTGCTTATGGATGGGTTTATATTCAACTATATACAACAGTCACCCTTGGTTTAGGTCATCTATTGAATCCCCTGCTATAAATGTCACCACACACCACTGCCTATAAATATCCAATGGGTCACACCAGCAGCATCAATGATTAAAGCATGCTACCTCTAACAGATCTAGGAAACTTTCTCTTTGCCCATTCTGCTTATGCAAAAAAAAAAAAAAAAAAGAAATTGCTGCAAGGAAGGTAGGATGCAGCAGAAGGAAGGCTTCCAGGGCCGGCCAGCCAGCATAACCCAAGGGAAGGAAGGGGGAGTTGTGTGGTGGTTGTTAAGATATGCTGGACTTCATGAAGGGAAAAGGAGAGAGACCAGAGAGTAAGCAACCAGTTCCACTGTTTTTCCCCCAGACTACAAAAGGCTTGGAGGAAGAGTCCATAGTCTGTTATTATGACAAACATGAGGGAAGCCACTGCTTGCTCTGGATCAGTAGCATGCAATGTTGCTACTATTTGGGGGTTTGCCCAGGTGTTTGTGACCTGGATTGGGATGGGATACTGGGCTAGATAGACCATTGGTCTGTCCCATTAAGGCTATTCTTATGTTCTTGTGTACAAACATGAAGAAACTGGGGTGGCAAAAGGTAGCAAGCCTTTTTTTTTCCATTTAATTTCAAGCGACTGAAAATTTTTAACAGTCATATCTTTAATTTTGATTTAATCATGTGGATCTTTCAGGTATGCTCAAACTTAAAATAGCTGTTCTCTATTTTTCCATAATTTATTCTCATGCTTTTTTTGATTATATGCAAATATATATTATAATGCATTGCTGACAAGATTCACTAATGATCATACTGTTAACTTCTATATCCTCCTATGAATTTAGATTTTCGATCTTGAGTTTAAGACAGATAAACTTAGACACGTCAGTTCAATGCCGCATACTCATACTTACTTCTAGCTTCCTGCTTCAAAGTAGAATTTAATGTCATGAGCCATAATGAAACCACAAATGTGTTTGTATTTATCTTTTGTCTTAATTAAATGGCCATAGAAACATGTTTCCAGATGTAGCAGGTGGGAGAAGAGAGGTTATAATCCTCAGATTCCCAGTAATTGGCACTGATATAAATGGTCATTACACCTCATAAGGCACTTAGGAGGAAATCCGTTCCAATGTTTTACAGTGCCAAGACCCTTTTCCCATTGCATCTGCTTTGCATTCTGCTGCTTTCCATATCATTAGCTTAAAGGACATGGCTTACTTTTGCCAGTTTGTTTGTTTTTTAATATAGGAACATTTCTGCATACAAGTCTTTAAGAACTAACCTTGGGATAATGAAAACTTGACCTGAAGAGAGTACCTAGAAATATTTTAAATTAGATGCGTTTAATGCCTCACTATTGCATGTGTGTGTGTGTTTGGTAGGGGAGGGGTGCTCTGACCCTTTACCATATGAAAATTCTGAGCTTAAGAAAAGGTGCTGTAAATTTCTCAGCCCAACCAAGAAGTGTAGCCATGAAACTTACAAGTTATTCTACATATTAACGCCTATGTTCAACACACTTGGCACATTGTATTTGAAGTTTCTGTAACCATAGTAACATAGAAAATGAGGGCAGATAAAGACCGAATGGTCCATCCAGTCTGCCCAACCATGCATGCTCCATAAATTAATCATTTAATTTAAATGGTTCTTTTTCTTAGATATTTTTGGGCCAGAAACCCAGATCCCTGCTCGGTAGTGTGCTTAAGGTCTATCTACTGGAGTCTCTCTCAAAGCTCACTCCCAGCCATCGAAGCCCTCCCCATCCCATCCTCAACTGAAGTCCATATACGGGACACAGACTGCCCTCCACTTTCATTGTCCTTATACAGGACACAGACCACCCTCCACTTTAGTTGTTATATCAAACCAAAACATTTGATGATTGCTATTTCCCAGGTGGGCACCCACTTGAACATTAGAGATACTCTCTCCCAAAAATACTGTGATTTCCAGTCACTACAATACTGCTCTGCTGCTGCAATCACCTCCAAATCACTCGAAAATTGTTACCCTTTCAAACTCTCTTTTAAGGTTTGGAAACAGAAAATAGGCAGATAGAGCAAGTTGGGTGAGTAGGTGAGTAGGATGGATGGTCTATGCACTGAAAAGCCAGCTGTGTCAAAAACATCCATCATTTTGCCAACCTTGTGAGCAGGTGTATTGTCTTGCAAAAATAGAACTCCTTTCCGCAGCTTCCCTCTCCTTTTTTCCTTCGCCTCCTTTAATCGCCACAGCTAGTTACAGTACCATTCTGCATCAACTATTTAGTTCCTTGGAAAATAGTCATTACAATACCTTCTGGATCCTGCTGATTTTGGGTCTTGAATTTCCTTTTCATTGGAGAACCTGAGTGCCACTATTGCATGAACTGTTTTTTTTTTTTTTTGTCTCAGGATCATAGTGGTGTTACTATGCTTCATCAACAGTAATTAGGCATTCCAAAATGTTGGCACCAGCTTGCTGAAAATTTATTTATTTAGAAAATGTATATACTGCCTAAAAATCTAGGCGGTTTACAATTAATATACAAAGTAATTAAGAACAACACATCATCTATCTAACAAATTTGCTGTAACCCACCCTGTTGATCATATTCATATCCTCCACATAAATGCATCAGTAAATAACTGTATCCTCCAAATACTAAAGAAAATGCTGCAAAATCAACTTGGAAGTTGTTTCTCGTCAACATTCAGACACTTGGGTGACAGCTTCTGCATGCCCAGCTGCTCGTGGATTATGCACCTAACATATTCCCTGGACTAGTCTTTAAGCCCGTTACATTAACGGGTGCTAGAGCAGATGTCTGTCTGTCTGGGGTTTTTTCTTTGTCTCTCTCTCCTTGGACGCTGTCTGTCTGTCATTCATTCTGTCTGTGTCTCTCCTTGGCCCCCTGCCTACCTGTATTTCTCTGTTGCGCCATGCCTACCTGTCTCTCCATGGCCCCCTTCTGTCTCCCCCCCTCCCAGAGCAAAGCATGATTGTTTTCTGCCCCCCAGCACACCCCTCCCTCCCAGCAGTCCCCTTTCCCTCTCCCCCTGTTGTGCCATGCCTCACACTAATGTAGCAGTATAGAACCAAAAGGTACAAATCAAAACTGCTTTAAATACTTTCACTGGCAAAAAAAACTCCCTCACAGAACAGCTTAGGTTTAGAAAAGGGCAGTCACCCGGAGGCACGTACAAAGATTTAACTGACAAAGATGACTTGAGCTCCAACGCTGTCATGTCTTCTCCAATCTTCACAACAAGCAACCTTTTTTCACCAATGTTTGGCTCATCAGGGGAACAAACAATGCAGCCTTGAAAAGTACAGCCATGCTGAGACCAGCCCTGAGCTGTTCTGTGAGGGAGTTTTTTTGCCAGTGAAAGTATTTAAAGCAGTTTTAATTTGTACCTTTTGGTTCTATACTGCTACATTAGTATGAGGCTTTTTCTCCCTTTTTTGGGGTGCATGCTGGGTTTGAAGAGGGGGGTATCTCGGTGCCACAATCACACAACATTTTGACTCATTATATGAAAATAAAATAACACTCTTTTCAGCTAAAGTAGCAAAATAATGCTTAGAATTTAGGAAGTTTGTTGAGCTGAGAACTTTTCAGCAACTCTTCCCCCATATGCCAGTAAGTTCCTGCTGTCTATGAGGGTTGGGCCTGAATCAAATTTGATGAAAACTTCCAGGATATGATGGAGGAGACGAAGTTTATCTTTTGAACTATACTGGATATGTTAAAGGGGTCGGGGAGGGCGATTGAGCATGGCTCCCTGACCGGCAGTAAAATATTTATGTTACGTTTTAATCCTTCAGTGTGGAGCTGAAGGATGAAGAGTCACAGCCATAAGCAATAACTGTGATCAAATTATACAGTACATATAAAATTAATATAACTGCTAAAACGAAACCGTTGCAGTATGTTTAAAGAAAGGCATACATTGTGTGAGCATGAAGGTATTGGTCTTGATGGTCAGATAAACACCTCTTCAATATGTGCAAACGCACCACTTCGTAGGAACAGTGCCTCCACTAGCATTACTTGTTCTATATAGGAAATAGACTCAGGAAAAGGCCTCAGAATCGGAGCCTACGCACAGTCTTGATCATAGACTGAGAGTGTCAGCGTAGTTTTGTTTAGCTCCTTAGCTCACGTCATTGGCCAAAAAACCCAAGAATATGTTGTAAATGTTTTAAATAGTTTAAATCTTTTTAAATAATTTTTATAAATAATTTTAATACTTTTAAATCATTTTCAATAATTTTTATAAATAATTTTAATACTTTTAAATCATTTTCAATAAATACTTTAGTCTTAAATAAGTAGATGCAACTATTCCTCAGTAATGAAAAACGCCAGCAACTGAGCACTTATCTCGGTCTTGTGTACTTCAGTGTTGCCTCAGCTTCAAGTGTTACATTGTTTGCTGTTAAATTGTTGCCACTGCCGTTTCGTGGATACAGTATTTCACTCCACTGCTTCAGGGCCAACGGCAACAGCAATAAGCATCTAAAATATAATCCAATAAATAAGAAATTACTTCTATAGTCATAGCAACTACCAATTCTGTAATAGTAGAAAAAGAACTTACTGTTCAAGCTGCCAGACGTTTTTCAAACCGGGACAAAATGGCACCGCCATACAGTGGCGTACCTAGGGTATGTGGCACCCGGGGCCCATCATTTTTTGACACCCCCCCCCCATGTAAAAATTTTTTTTTTTTTTTTTTTTTTGCAATAACCATGAAATGGAATAAATGGTCAGAATAGAAACAGGCAGTGAAAATTTTCTTTTATTGAACCTCATATATGTAACCATTATTCCAAACATAACATAACATAAATTATGTCTAAATTGTCATGACATTAGAAGTACATATGGAGTAGTTGCAGGTGATGCTTGGGACAGTTCTGATTGTGTTAGTTCGGTTTTATGTGTTTTTTGAATAGAAGGGTTTTTATTTCTTTTTGAAGGTTTTGCAGTCTGTGGTTGATATCAATTGGTTGTAGAGTTGGGGGTCGAGTGTTGCAGCTCGAATGGCTAGGAGGTTGTCGAACAGTTTTTTTCTTTTGACGTTTTTGGTTGGAGGGTGTGTGAATGGTGCACAAGTTCTCCTATGTCTGTTTGAAGTGGATTGAATTATTTAGCTGAAGAAATTAGTTACCCCCCATTCCACACACATTAATTCTCTTCCATTTTTGTTCCCATTATAAAAAACACTGATAAGTTCCCAGAAAAAAAATACATTAAAATAAGAAGTGAAAACAAAGGCCCCTACAGATGAGAACATAACATAAGAATAGCCTAACTGGGTCAGACCAATGGTCCATCATGCCCAGTAGCCCATTCTCATGGTAGCCAATCAAGGACACTAATACCTGGTCAAAACCCAAAGAGTAGCAACATTCCATGCTACCGATCCAGGGCAAGCAGACACTTCCCCCATGTCTTAATAACAGATTATGGACTTTTCCTCCAGGAATTTGTCCAAATCTTTCTTAAAACCAGCTACACTATCTGCTTTTACCATAACTTCTGGCCACTTCATTTTTAAGTTTAGATCTTTCCTTTCAAACAGAGACCTTGCTAGATGTCAAATACAGCACAAGGTAACTTCACATGGACTTAGCTGTGCAGGAAATGTGAATCTCCTCATACACCCACCATATAGTGCAAAAATGTGCAAAGGTCTGTTTTTTTCTTTCTATCACTACATAGCCTAATGCCACACAAGCAGCGCTGTTACAAACATATTCTGTAGGTCAATGCTAAGGATAACAAAGTTTCCTTCCTTGGACCAGAAGGAGATAAACCACTGGAAGAGATCCCAAAACAACACCCAAAGACCCACTCAGTGTGTGAATCGGTTGAGTGGAGTGGACTAACTGGGGGGTGGAAATGGGCCCGGAGTTTGCTCAGCAGAATTTCCCAGACCACCTCTTCCTCTCAACACATTGACACGCTGCCACCATCACCACTAGGAACACCTCACTGGGTAGGCCAGCTATGCTATAAACTTTATAAAACACATTATTATATTTTCTTATAAAGCACATATTTTAACTGACCTCTCTGACATCCTCAGCCTTTCCATTCACAAAAATAGAAGGAAGAAAAGTTCCCATTTCCTGCTGTCTCATGTCCCCGGCCTATACAATATTTTTTTTTCTGCAGACCCTTCAAAAGTCTGACCAAATCCTCGTTTCACTTGCATTATAAAGTACTGAGGATGCCATCTCTCCCCAATCCCAGGTCCTAAAGTCTAAGACAGTAGCGCAAACTAATGCTGCCAGATACAGGAAAAAAAAAATTTTGATTCGATTCAGCCCTATTGAATTGGTTTTTCAATTTGATTTTCCTGCCCAGTTGGGTGATTTTTTTCAAAACTCCTGGTGGGTTTTATAGCTTTTTCACCCCCTTTGGCTTCTCCTAACCACACTGGCGCTGTGGTGTAAATAAAATAAAGAAACAAAAAGGACTTTTCCTCTTTCTGTTAAATCCTAGCTCACGTTTGCAGTCCAACACCAGCTCTGGCAGGATACACATTTCAAATCTGACATGTTATAATCACAAAACAGAAAATAAAATTAATTTTTCTACCTTTTGTTGTCTGGTTATATTTCAAATCTTGTTGGTCCAAGGCTCTGGTTTTCTTCTGATAACTTGCTTGCCAGGGTCTCCTTCTTTCTGCATGCTAACCATCCATCTGCCAACTCTGTCCTCCCTTTCCATTTCCCTTCCCTTCCCAGGAAGTCTGGTATCTTTCCTTTTTTTCATCTCCCTCCACAGATCCACCTTTTCTTAAATACCCTTTCATCCGGCATCTCTCCCTCCTTCCCCACCATCCCAGAGTCCACCATCTCTCCATTTCTTTTCCTAATTACCCTCCTATCCAGTATCTCTATCCCTCCTCCACACCATCCCTTGTGTCCAATTTCTCTCCCTTTCTGTTCCTTCCCTCCCTAAATCCCATGGTCCATCATCTCTCTCCCTCTCCTCTATTTTCAGACCCATTATTTCTTCCCCCCCCCCAAAGTTTGGCATATGCATGTCTCTTTGAACACCCCCTTCCCTCCGTGTACTTCTAAATCATGGTCCCCCCCCAAAGGCCTGTCCCCCCTTAAAGGTCTGCCTGTCCCACCTTGAAGGCCTGCACCCCCCTTGAAGGCCTGTCCCTTCCCCTTGTAGGCCTGTCCCCCCCTTGAAGGTCTGTACCCCCCGAAGGCCTGCACCCCCCCCAAAGGCCTGTCCCCCACTTGAAGGCCTGTCCCACCCCCTTGTAGCTTCTCCCCCCCCCCTTGTAGGCCTGTCCCCCCTTGAAGGCCTGCCTGCCTGCCTTTCCCCCTTGAAGGCCTGTCCCCCCTTGAAGGCCTGCACCCCCTTGAAGGCCTGCACCCCCCCCCTCGAAGGCCTGTACTCCCTTGAAGGTCTGCACCCCCCCCCCGAAGGCCTGTCCCCCACTTGAAGGCTTGTACCACCCCCTTGTAGCTTCTCCCCCCCCTTGTAGGCCTGTCCCCCCCTTGAAGGTCTGCCTGCCTGCCTTTCCCCCCCCTTGAAGGCCTGCACCCCCTTGAAGGACTGAACCCCCCCCCGAAGGCCTGCACTCCCTTGAAGGTCTTCACCCCCCCGAAGGCCTGTCCCCCCCTTGAAGGCCTGTCCCACCCCCTTGTAGGCCTGTCCCCCCCTTGTAGGCCTGTCCCCCCTTTAAGGCCTGCCTGCCTGCCTTTCCCCCCCTTGAAGGCCTGTCTCCCCCTTGAAGGCCTGCACCCCCCTTGAAGGCCTGCACCCCCCCTTGAAGGCCTGTCCCCCCCCCTTGTAGGCCTGTCCCCCCCCTTGTAGGCCTGCCCCCCCCCCTTGTAGGCCTGTCCCCCCCTTGAAGGCCTGCCTGCCTTTCCCCCCTTGAAGGCCTGCACCCCCTTGAAGGTCTTCACCCCCCCAAAGGCCTACACCCCCCCCGAAGGCCTGCACCCCCCTGAAGGCCTGCCTGCCCCCCTTGAAGGCCTGCACCCCTTGAAGGTCTGCACCCCCCCCCGAAGGCCTGTCCCCCCTTGAAGGCCTGCCTGCCTGCCTGCCTGTCACCCCCCTCCCCCTTGAAAGCCTGCTTGCCTGCCCGCCCGCCCCACCCTGAAGGCCTGATGCCCCGACCCACCCCGAAGGACCGCTCGCCCCCCTGGCCTCCCCGCACCACCTATGAACAGCCGCAGCAGGATCGCGAAGTCAGCGTCAGCGATCCCTGCGCTGCTTCCTGCGCCACGGTCCCGCCCCTCCTCTGACGTCAGAGGAGGGGCGGGATCGCGGCGCAGGAAGCAGCGCAGGGATGCTGACGCTGACTTCGCGATCCTGCTGCGGGCTGCTTCACAGGTGGTGCAGGAAGGTCAGTGGGGCAAGCGGTCCTTCGGGGGTGGCGGGGGACTGAACGGCAAGGCCGGGAACACCCCCTTAGGGCTGGTACCCGGGGCGGCCCGCCCCCCCCCTAGGTACGCCACTGCCGCCATACAATTTATATTATCACAATAACGTGCTGACTAGAGACGTTGTGAATACGTGCTGACGTCAGACTACCCGACATTAACCCTTAAGGGATACAGTAAGCACTAGTTAGTCAGCTGTTTCAGGAAATATCCAAAGGAACTTAGTAGAAATGCTGCCATTCTACCTGTTTATTTAAACCCTTTGGCGATAGGGATCCTAGTCGGTTAATCCATCGCTGTTCCCGTTGTGCTAAATAGCGCTTAAAATTACCCCCTCTATTGTTACGATGCACAATCTCAATGACAATAGCTTTCAAGGAGAAGAAGTCATGGCTGTTCTCAATGCAGTGTTTAGCTAAGGGGGCTCCTAGAACATGATTCTTAATATTGCTTTTATGTTCATTCAGTCTTATGTTAAATCTTCGGGATGTCTGCCCCACATAAATTAAATTACAGGGACATCGCAGAATGTATACCACGCCCTCCGATTTACAGTTTGAAGAGTGTCTAAGAATATACTCCTTATTGTCAGTAGGGTTACAGAACTTCTTAGAAATGATCATGATTTTGCACATCCGACAAGCTCCACAATTATAGTGTCCTTGATGATTCACTATAGAGTTTGTATCTGCCTCTAAACATCTCACCGTGACAGAAAGAGGAGGCCTGTGAGACAGTTCACATTCAACTGTCCAATTACCTTGAACAAATTCTGGCCTTGTATCAACAACAATAGGATTTCTGTTGCAACCATAGTACGAAAACAAGAATGATCTCATTGATAAGTGCATTTCATGCCGATTTAGACCGAAGCACCATTGCTTTGGTGATTTCTTTAGTCTAGGCATTGGCTTTCAAGCTGTTCTGCATGATGGCGATTTCAGGCAATCGTGCTCTAGGTCCCTCTCCTATCTTCAGTTTAGAAGACAACTGAAGACGTATCTCTTTAATAAATTTATAGGCAACTAGATTTCTTATATTCAGATCCTCCTGTACCCTTACTAACCTTTTGTAAACCACATAGAACTATTTGGTTATGCAGTCAAGAAATTGATTTATTGTATTGTATTATTGTCTATATAGTTGCAATACACAGCTTGACTTGACAATCTCCTGCAAGAAAAAAGCCCAATGCATGCTGAACTTTAGCTTGCATGTGCTCATCAACTGGAACTTTTTTTATTGTCATTATTAGACAATCACTGTGCCCTAAACTTCTTATACAGAGACCTGCTTGACACTGCTACTCCAGTGCCCAGGTTCGGGGCTTTCCTGAATTCCAAGAACTGCATCTGTTGTTTAGTGATGTAAAATGTGGTTTTTGAGATCTGAATGTTCAGAACATAAGAGGCAGCTTGCTTTTCTCCCAAAGATAAGGCGTCTACCAAAGGCATGTAATGAAGATGCTCTAGAAATCAATAAACTAGCAGGTTTTACCATCTGACATGAATTATCATTGTTTTAGCTTTCTACCAGCCATCTAACCAGCTGCTGTGCTGCCAGAGCTATTCTGAATCTAGCTGTTTGTCTGGTGTCCTACACTGATATCACCTGCTACCCTCATCTATATCCAGGTTATATGCCAACACTATTATTGTTACAGAGTAACAGCAGAAGGCCTGATTGCAGGGACTGAACCAGGGCTTGTGTGTGTGTTCATTCTGACAACAATATCTATCTCTATTACTTATTCTTGAGTTATCTCACATTTGTACATAATTCATAGAAGCTGGTTATTCATGTTTGCAGTTTTAGTTGTTTTACTTGCTTGTAAATAAGCAGCCTTTATTGTTATAATAATTATTGACCTGTCTCCATGCTTGTCAATATAACTTAGGAGGTAAGAATTCAGGAGAATTAAAAATTTGCATTGCCCATTTGGAAGAGTGGGGGTGTAAGTTTACTAAGGACTAGGGTTACCAGATTTTCTATTTGGAAAATTTGGACCCCTAGACCCACCCCAGGTCCACCCAGTTCGCACTCATCCCTACCCCATCCCGCCCTAGCCCCGTCCCCACTACCCGCTCTCATCGGGCAGGAGGACATCTGTGCATGCACGGATGCCCTCCTGCCCAATGGCGATTTGATAGAAGTTTTTCAAAACCCAGACAAAGTGCCAGGTTTTGAAAAGCCGTCCGGATTCCCGGACATGTTCAGCAATTGGGGTGGGAGAAAGAGGTTGAAATCTGCGGGAATGTGAAAGAAGAAGTCCAACACCTTTGCCTTTACCATTAGGAAGTGGTGCATAGCATAACAAGCCCTCACCAAGCTCCCGAAAAGCTTTCTGTGCTGCAAGTGTGCAGTTGTTGGCCAGGTCATTTGTTCCCAGATGGATAACAACATCAGTGTTAAAATCCTTAGTTTCTTCCTTAATTATAGTCAGTATTTGCCTGGAACCCCTGGTAGCTAAGGATCCTGGAAGACATTTCACTATTTTGGTCTCCTCGCCTTGTGTTCCAAGGTTAATGCCTCTGATAATGGAATCCCCCAACAGTAATAGTTTTCTGTTTTTGGCCTTATTTGTGCTTAGGGTGTGCTTGTTCTATTGAGTTACCTTCATTGGTTCCAGTCCCACATCCCTTCTGTTTTCTTGAGTATCGCAGTGCACTAGTGGAGTGAAGGAATTCTGTAGAGGTAATATTTGTGAAGGTGGATGTTTCTGTGTTATATGTCGCAGTCTTCCTGAGCCTGTGACTCATTTATTCCTGGGCTGTTTGATTCTTTGAGGTAGAGGTGGTAAGTTGGTATGATTTTGTGGAGTGATGGAAGCATCGAGTTATCGTTTTTGTCTTGGCTGCTTTATCAATAAAAATTATTTTTTTTTTAAAAAAAAAAGAAGGGCACAGGGCTGGGGTGAGGAACAGGGCATCTTCTCCGGATCCTCCTGTAACTTTGATCACTGTCCGAGCTCTCTGGCTGTTTGTCCATGAAGGAAGATCACTCCCGGTAAGGTCTGGGGAGGTCGCGAATGGAGCTATTCACTAGGGGGTGTGACAAACCCATGTCCGTTTCGGGTTTTGGCCAAAACAAACCCGAATCCGTTCCGGGTTTTGTCCCAGTGAGCAGGAGTATTCACAGTGCACCTAGATGCAGGAGGGCTGATCAGGTGACCTGCCAATTGATTGATGAAGCTGACTCCTGCTCTGATTCTGACATGGAGGTAGAAGAGACAGGGCAGGATAGGATTAAGAGAAAAAGCTCTACTCCATGCAGACCTGCCACTGTCAGAAAGCTTATTCAGTTTGAACAGCCTGTTAAAATTAGGACTAGTGAGAAACCTGCCTGTAATAGCAGGAAGCAAGCCGATGTGTGGATAACCCTTCCCCCACCTGCTCAGAGGGGTAGTGGTTATCCACAGGATATAACGAGGCTTCTGAGAACAGGAAGGAAACACACGAAGCACACAGGAGAGAAGCAGATGGGAGAATGGGAAGCTGAGAGGAGGCAGTCTCTCTCAGACTGTCCGATGCTTGAGGCAGACGAGTTACCTCCTGTCTGGGACACTGGAGTACAGCCAGAAGGAGAAGCCATGGAGGTGCAGGAAAGCTATTTAGGAGCTGACACTCTGCCAACACCCATGGAGACACAGTAAGCCTGAGATTGGGATTTAATTTCTTTATGCTGTCAGCTTAACTCTTTCCTGTTGGAAGCCAGTGCAGAAGCTCTCCTGGAAAGCCACATTTTGAGGCTTTCTGTAAAGCAGGAATGTATGTGTTTTCTGACAAACCATTTTGAATGTATTTCCTGTATGGGGATTCAGCTAGGAAATCTTGTTGGTCCAGCACAGCTGTGCCTGATTGCTACAGCAACGTTTAGAGGGAAACGTTTGCCTGATTTTGAACTCTGAATAATGCTGTGATTCTTATGTGTGCTGGACTATTTGATAAAAGCATTACTTACCTGAATATTATTGCTCTGGTGAAGAGGACTGTATTTCTTGACTGATTAAAGTCCAGAAGCAGGGGACTGTACACAAGGCAGTGCTGACGAAGATTCAACTGCCTGATTATATTATTTGAACCTTTTTAGTTTCATACAATATCAGTTCATCTTGAACTACAAGGCTGTTGCCTGTAATTAGATTTATTCAACCAGTGGTTGAAATAAAGTTTATTTTTATTTTGCCATTTCTGACTAAGATTTCTTTTTTACCTTGCATGCTTATAAGTTTGAGAATGTGCCTGTTTTAAAGACCTGAAGGATCCCTTAGTGGAAAGGGACACGCCGGGTTTAAGCTTTGGTCACGTTCCTAGGTGCTCGCTGCGCCTTACAGGAGCCCGGGTTATGACAGGGGGTCCTGGGCCAAGAACCCGCAAATAACCGAATTTGCAGATACTGAAACCGCAAATATGGAGGGAGGAGTATATTATAAAGAACTATTAATTTGGGGAAAGTTTGCTCGCTTGATTTAAACTTAGCTAATTAAATATATATATGAATATTTATTCAAGGATTAAGGGTTCCTTTTAAGAAGGTGCACTAGGGTCTTTAGCGCATGCTACAATGCCACACGTGCTAACCCCGCATTACACCGAAAATACTAACGCCAGCTCTATGGAGGCATTAGTGTGTAGCACGCAGGGAAATGTAGCGTGTGATAAGCACACGCTAAAACCACTTGCACACCTTCGTAAAAGGAGCCCTAAGACTCAGAATATTTATAAGCAAACTGAAAATTTATTTAAAAGCATTATAATCGAGCAGGTAGAAGCAGTTACAGATAGGATCTTTCTGAGCAAAATAATAGGATTACAGAAATCAAATGTTGCTAAAGCAGAAGGATCAATTTATCTGGATTCAAAAAGTTACTCATGATGTGAATAATCCTTAAAATGGGGAAGAGGCTGCATGGCCTAGTGAAGCAGCATGGTGATCCAGGGAGAAGAGTTGTAGCTTGATCCAGGCTGGTTCCAGAGAGAGAGAGAGAGCATCTTCCCATCTGAGAAAGGATTCCACTTCATATTTATAGGGTCGAGACCTGTTCTAAAAATAGATTCCTAGGTCTCTGAACCCATGATGTATAGCAGTTGTCCCATCCCTGAGGCTGACAGGGCATCGCATCTAATCATAGAGCAGTCTTTCAATTCCCTCTGTTTCTAGGTAATGTCATGAATGAATTACACTGGCTTGAAATGGTGTCCCAATAGAGTATTGTTACTTGTCCTTGCTGAATGTGATGTGAATCTATGTCTGAGTGGTTTAAAATGGAGTGATGAGCTTCTATTGTTCTTGCTGATTGGAGTAGTCCAGAAATGAATTTGGTGTAAAGTGCTTCGGTTTGATCTACATCCTGTTAGAATTCTGTTTAGCTCTGGTATCCACCCTGGCCATGTCTTATCACAATAGTTTGGGTCTTCCTGGGAAATCACAAGGCTAACAACTTTGTGGAGTTGCCTGATAATCTGGTGAAGAATTACAGCAAAATGGGCTGTAGGATGTCTCTTAAAGTCCATGTCCTTGATGCTCATTTTGAAACATTCAAGGAAAACATGGGAGCATACTGAAAGGAGCAAGATGAGCATTTCCACCAGGATATACTGGACTTTGAACGCTGAGTGTAGCTCAGTAAAAGAGTCCCAAAATATGATGGTGGATTGGATTTATTATTTTTTATAAACCACTTTTGACATAACTATTAAGTGATATACAGAACAAAAAGTGCAACAATTAGAAATGCACTTTGTAACCACAGGGGCCGCAGGCTGCTCAGAGACACCCCTAATGGACAGTGAGCAAAAAAGAAAAACTGGTGCGCTTCTCAATATGGAGGCACCCCTACATGCAGTAATAGAATGACCAGTTTTAAACCCCATCAAAGAAAACACAATACTGCTTCAAAAGTTTTGCAGTCACAGTAAACAGTGCTTTATTCCATCATAGCCAAAAAGGTAATGCAGACTTTGTAATAAGGCAAAAGCATAAAGGTTTAAACAGTCCTTCAGGTTCAAGGTGAGCACTAAACAAAAGCAAAAACAAGCATAAACAGTTCAATGGAGGTAGACCTCTCCTAGGCCTGGGCCTTTTCAAACGCAAACTTGCCCTGGTTTCTTCCATGTCCAGGCAAGCAATCTTTTCCAATAGCACAGTTCATAGAATTGGCCCTGCTGAAAAACACCAGGAACCTCCAGCTCTTCTAAGCTGGGTTAGGAGAATTGCTAAGTTTGCTTTTTTCCAATGGCTGTACACAGCTTTGATAATTCTCACCCAAGAAATAACAGCAAACTTCTTCCCAACAAATAACAATTCTCAGCTTCCTGGAAAATTTCAAAATCAAAATCAGGAAAAAATAAAAACACTTCCAGTAATTCATTAGTGTCAAACAGTTCAGTCTTTTTTAGAGCACAAGAAGGAGCCCTTCCCCCCACAAAGGATAATCAGTTCTAAGACTTCTATATTTCTCCTTCTCTGTATAGTGTCAGAAGCCCGATTCCAATGCCGGCCTTGTGCCAGTAAAGACCCTTAAAAAACATCCTGTAAAACCTGGTCCAGGCTAATCACTTTGCCCCTGTTAGGCAGGAACAGGACCAGGAAGCACAGGCTGTGTTCAGACCTGCTTTAGAACATAGCCTGGTGAAAACTGGCAGGGCTCCTTTAAATCCTCCATTTTGTAAGAAGCTGGCTAAACAGGGCAGGAGGCAGCCTCAGCTGAAGGAAGCCTGGCCCCTGAGTAGGACTGGGCGGGGCACAGCAGCCTTAGAAGACTTGGAGAGCTGGCTGTCCAAGAGAAGGGAGAAACAGGAGAAGCTCTCAGGTGGAAGGAGCCTCCAATTCCTCCAGAGCCAAAGGATGTGGAAATGCTGGACACAGAGCCAGAGGGAACAACCTTGGTAAACCCAGAACATGAAGCAATGGATTGGAGTGCTTTACCAGAGGTGGGACTGACTGAGGAAATGGATGTTAGTTAGTTTTGAACATGTGTTTGGCATAGCTGGCTTGGAGGTGATTTTTTTCTTTCTGAGTTTATTTTTGAATATTGCCATTTACTCTGGGACAATAAGAACTTGTCCTGAGCATGCTAACCAAGGAAGGTATGCTAACAAAGTGTTTTGTTTGCTTGGAAGTTTTTTTGGTTTCAAGATGGCTGCAGCAAGCTATGACTGGACTGCCATGAAACAACTTCAGCAATATCTCTCATAGAGTGGGAATATCCTGAAGGCTGGGGCAGGATTTGCCCAACATCTAAGTGGAGGGATTGTGGGTTATTTTGCTCTTTTCAACAAGGAGCTGTTTTGGCAAATCCGCCAACCTTCTGCCACTGCACTTGGAAGGGAAGTGCTGCACATTGCAGTGTGTCATATTTTGTTTTGTTGATTTGCAATGAAGACTTTTGAGAGACTGTTTTGAATGCAATGCCATTATTCTTATTATGAACTAAGACTTTCCTGGGACATAAGAGATGAGTTTCAAGAATATAACCAGACCAGGCTGGTGTGAGCAGCATTTTGTTTCTATGATTATTATTACTGGGACTTTGATTATTTTGCACTTTTTGTTTTTGCCCTCACTCAGGAATGAATAAATTTGATTGCTTTGCTTTATTACCTACCTGTGTGAAGCCATATTGTTTTGAACACAGGGTTAGTATATCCACAACAGGGTCTTCCTCCCTCTTGGGGAAGCATGCTGAAGGAATTTTGTAAGCGTGTGCCAGTTACTGCTAGTCTTGAGGGCCGGCCAAGCTACAATAGGCCAACTGCTCCAAACTCAGCAAAGGCAAAATCACACAGCCTTAAACATTGCAGTTGCAAAAATAACCATAAAAAATTTTCCAACAAACAAAACACAGTCCTTGTGCTGGCTTTATCCTAGTAAGTTACACTGCCCTTATTGCACAATTTCCATGGGTTCTTCCTGAATTGAGGCTCTTACCTCTTCAATTTCCATGGATTCCAGATCATTACCTTGACCTAAGCTAGTTTATCTGTCTTTTCTGTTTGTGAGGGATAAACTGTCTGCTTTTCAGTAGGAAAGCCACTCCCAAACCTGTGTGCACCTGTTCTAGTGTGTGGCTCTCTTGGGCTCTCCCAGTGGTTTTCCTGAAAACTGTAAGGTTTTCTACAAACAGTACCTTGCTTAAAATTTCATGTGTGTAGATTTGCACACTGCTGTTTTACTACAGGGTAGAGTTTCCATTTCTTCCTCACTGAATTCATCTGGGAAAGGTTAATTTTCAGACAGGGCCTCATCAGGATAGTCAACTAACTTAGCAGGGTAGGGTAAAGTAAGCTTTTGGATAGCTGACATAGTAAAACGGGGAGACATTTTTTAGATATATTAGTGATAGGAAGAAGTGCAAAAATGGAATTGTGAGACTCAAAAGTGAATGGGAGTAATATGTAGAAGCTGATAAAGAAAAAGCTGAATTGCTTAACAAATATTTCTGTTCTGTGTTCAAAGCTGAAGTGCCGGGAACGGGACCGCAGAAGACAAACGTAAATAGGGATAGAGGAGTAATAGGCCCTGATCAATTTTCAGAGGGTTGTGTTCGTGAGGAGCTAGCTAAAATAATAATAATAATAACAGTTTATATACCGCAATACTGTTAAGTTCTATGCGGTTTACAGAAGATTAGTGGAGTACAAGTTGAGTTGACGTACAAGTTGAGTTAATTTAAGGGATGTGGGAACAATGGGGAGAAAGGGCAAGAGAGGGGAAGGAGGGAAGTGGGTCAGCTGTCTAGGTATTTCAGGAATAGGTGAGTTTTGAGGCATTTCCTGAATACCTCATAAGTGGTGGGCAATAGGAGTTGTTCTAGGTCTTTACCGCATAGAGCAGCCTGATGTGAGAGAAGATGCTCATGGTGTTTTTTTAGTTTGCATCCTCTAACCGGGGGAGAAACGAAGTGCGAGTGGGAGCTTCTCTTGTGTTTGTTGGCTGAGAAGGAGAATAGGTCAGTGATGTATTTAGGGGTTAGACCGTAGAAAACTTTAAAACAGAGGCAGGTGAACTTAAACTTTACACGAGCTTCCATTGGCAACCAGTGTAGCTGTTTGAAGTATGGCGTCACGTGATCGAACTTCTTTAGACCGAACATTAGTCTGACCGCAGTGTTTTGCACTAGTTGCAATCGTCGCATATTCTTTTGGGGGATTGATAAGTAGACGATGTTACAGTAGTCGAGTTGACTTAATACGAGGGATTGTACCAAGATTCTGAAGACAGAGTTATCAAAGTATGCTTTAATGGATTTAAGTTTCCAGAGGGTGAAAAAACTCTTTTTGATTATGGAGTCCACCTGATCTTTCATGGTGAGGCATTGGTCCAGAGTTACACCCAGTATTTTAATGGTGGGCTGTATGGGGTAGTTATGTTTGTTGATGTCTAGTGGGGTTTTGGTGTCAAGAGGGTGCGGTGGAGCGACAAAGAATTTTGTTTTCTCAGTATTGAGCTTGAGTTTGAAGTTTGTCGTCCAATGTTCCATCAAGTTTATGGCTTCTGATGCTTTTGGAATTGTAGACAAAGCGATGGGGCCAGATGGTGTACATCCTAGGGTGCTGAATGAACTTAGGGAAGTTCTGATAGCTCCGCTGACTGACCTTATTCCAAGACGCTTACCATACCGTCTAAATATTTCCTTTCCAACAGTCTGCAAAATAAACACGAACCGCTTTTAAGAAGCGATCCCCATTCTTGATGTTTTATCCTCCCCCTCTTCCCTTTAATTAATTTATTTTTAATGATTTAATTATTAACTTTCCCCTCCCCCTTTCCCCTCCAGCTCATGTTCGTTTTTGTAATTAGTCTATTTAATGTTCACATTTCCCCCCCCCCCCTATAAAATTTTATTTTAACCTTTCATTTTTAGCATTGTAAACCAGTCAGGTACATGTCGATGGTCGGTATATTAAAATTAATTAAACTTGAAACCTTTTCATCGAGTTTGTAGATTCAGGAGTGGTACCGGAGGACTGGAGAAGGGCAGATGTGGTCCCTCTCCACAAAAGTGAAAGTAAGGAAGAAGTAGGGAATTACAGGCCAGTAAGTCTTGCTTCTCTGGTAAGCAAATTAATGGAAAAACTTTTAAAACAGAGAATGGTCAAGTTTCTGGAATCCTGAGGATTACAGAACTGGAGTCAACATGGATTCATTAGAGGTAGGTCTTGCCAGACAAATCTGATCCATTTCTTTGACTGGGTGACCAGAGAATTGGATAGAGGATGTGCGCTAGATGTGGTGTATTTAGATTTTAGCAAAGCCTTTGACAGTGTTCCACACAGACGTCTAATAAATAAACTGAATGCCCTCGGGATGGGTCCCAAAGTGAAGGGCTGGGTCAAGAACTGGTTGAGTGGAAGGCAATAGAGGGTAGTGATCAATGGAAATTGCTCTGAGGAAAGGGAATTTATCAGTGGTGTGCCTCAAGGTTCTGTTCTTGGGCCTGTTCTTTTTAACATTTTTATAAACGATATTGCTGAGAGGTTGTTGGGTAAGATTTGCCTCTTTGCGGATGATACCAAAGTATGCACAGTGAGTGAGGACCACCTGGAGGTCAACCACAAGGAAGAAATGGGCAACACAGCAGCGACACCTAGAATCAGTGAAGGGAACCCACAGGAAGATGAGTCCGGTGCAAACCACCATCAGGTTGAGGGAAAATGGAAGTACATGGAGGACAAGGAGAGATGGACATACACAGGGACACAGACCTGCGGCTGGAGAGGCAAGAGAAGACAGAGAACAGCGATCGTTGTGGGGGACTCCATCATCAGACAAGTCAACAGCCACATAGCGGGAAGAAGAGAGGATCAACTGGTGACCTGCCTACCGGAAGCCGAGATAGAAGACATAGTGAGCCGTATCAACAGGAACCTCGACAGTGTGGAAGAGAAAGATACGGTTGTGGTGATCCATGTGGGAACAAACAACGTGAGCAACAGAAACTACAGCAGGGAAGTACTGAAGGATCAGTTCTGGATGCTAGGAAGGAAGCTAAAGACCAGAACATCGAGGGTAGTGTTCTCGGAGATCCTGCTGGTACCCAGGGCTGATGGGAAGAGGCAGGTGGAGCTGCAAGCAGTCAACGCGTGGATGAGGCGCTGGTGTGAGAAAAAATGATTCCACTTTGTGCGCAACTGGACGATGTTCTGGGGGAAGAGCAAGCTATTCAGGAAGGATGGACTCAGCGGAGACGGAATGAGGCTATTTGCAAGCAACATCAAGAGAGATATTGAGAAGTTTTTAAACTAGGAAGAAGGGGAAAGCCGAGAGTCGATGGTTTGGGAACCGGTATTCTCAGAGGATACTGTGCAGGAAAATAGTGGTAAAGACTTGGGATCATAGGCAAGACAGAAATCCTGACAGATCGACAAGGACACAAGAGAGAAGGAAATTCATGAAAGTAATAGGCCGCAAACTCAAGTGTATGTACACGAACGCAAGGAGCATGAGGAATAAGATGGAGAAATTGGAAGCTATGACACAAAAAGATAACTTTGACATCATCGGCATCACGGAAACATGGTGGAACGAGGAAAACGTCTGGGACACTGTGCTATCAGGATACAAGCTATACCGCAGAGACAGAGTGGGTCAAAAAGGTGGGGGCATTGCCCTATACATCAAAGAGGGAATTGAGTCTACCAGAGAGAACATGCCAGAAATGAAAAATAAGTTAGTCTCTATGAGTCAAAATTCCAGGAATGAATGGAACAGAAATGAAGACCGACATCTACTACCGACCCCCAGGGCAGTCTGAAGAAATTGATGGAGAAATGGCGGATGAGATTAAATGCAACTGCAAGGGAGGCAACGTAGTTATCATAGGTGACTTCAATTATCTGGAGATAGACTGAAACCTAGGCACCTCCGGCTGTGGTAGGGAGACCATGTTCCTGGAGGCGGTAGGCGATTGCTTCTTGGAACAACTTGTCGAGGAAATGCAATTCTGGACTTAATTCTAAATGGACTATGAGGACCGGCGCAGGGAGTAGAAGTAGAAGGGACGCTGGGAAGCAGTGATCACAATATTATCTGCTTCAACCAAGACAGGGGGGCAAAACATCGATCCAGAATGACGGCCATGGCACTGAACTTCCGAAAGGGAATTATGAAGGGATGAGACTCATGGTGGGGAAAAAGATTAAGAAGAGGTAAGCACTGTAAAAACTCTAGAGCAAGCATGGTCCCTTTTTAAGGACACAGTCACCGAGGCGCAAAATCTATATAAACCGCATATCAACAAGGGATCCAAGAGGAAAAAGAACAAGGAACCGGCATGGCTCACTGTAGCAGTGAAGGAAGCGATCAGAGACAAGAAGACTTCGTTTAAGGAATGGAAAAGGTCAAAAATGGACAAAAACTGGAAAAAGCATGAACAGCATCAAAGCAGGTGCCATAAGGAAGTAAGCTTTCTTTTCAAGGATGCTTTTGATACCTAAAAAAAAAAAAAAAAGCTTGATTTAGAGTTTCATTTAATCTTCATAACCTTTTTAAGGTTCACTGTTTATTCCCTCCCTATTGTTTTGTTACCATAATTGTCTTCTTTTCTACTAGCGATATGTATTTCTTACCCATCCTCTCCTCTCGTCTTAACATATTTGTACTGTTAGTTCTTATCATGTTACGTATGTTTAGTCTGTTTAGTCTATTTGTTTTGCTGCCCTTTTAATTGTATATAATTTTAATGATTTGTTCATCGCTTAGAAATTTGAGTAAACGATAAATCAAATATACAATAAATTTGAAACTTGAATTGGGGCCAAAAGAGACTACGAGAAAAAAATAGCCAAGGAGGCAAAAAACTTCAAGCTGTTCTTTCAATATATCAAGGGGAAATGACCCGCGAAGGAAGCGGTGGGGGCATTGGATGACCATGGAATAAAGCAGGGGTAGGGAACTCCGGTCCTCAAGAGACATATTCCAGTCGGGTTTTCAGGATTTCCCCAATGAATATGCATGAGATCTATTTGCATGCACTGCTTTCAATGCATAATCATTGGGGAAATCCTGAAAACCCGACTGGAATACTGCTCTCAAGAACTGGAGTTTCCTACCCCTGAAATAAAGGGAGTGCTAAAGGAAGACAAAGCCATCGCCAACAAACTGAACACATTTTTTTGCGTCTGTATTTACCAAAGAGGATATATACAACATACCGGAAGCTGACAGGCTATACGCGGGAAGCAAAGATGGGAAACTGACTGAGTTGACGGTCAGTCTAGAAGAGGTATGCAGACAGATTGATAGGCCTAAAAATGATAAATCCCCAGGACCGGATGGCATCCATCCCAAGGGTGATCAAGGAACTGAAAGGGGCTTGAGCTGAACTGCTACAACTAATAGCAAATCTGTCGATCAAATCGGGAAGGATTCCGGAAGACTGGAAAATGGCGAATGTGTTGCCAATCTCAAGAAAGGTTCGAGGGGAGATCCGGGAAACTACAGACTGGTGAGTCTGACCTCGGTACCCGGAAAGATGGTAGAGGCACTGATAAAAGACCATATCATTGATCACCTTGACGGACACAATCTGATGAGGACCAGCCAGCCAAAAGAAGATCTTGCTTCACGAACTTGCTGCACTTCTTCGAAGGAGTAAACAGGCAGATAGACAAGGGTGACCCGGTCGACATTGTATATTTGGATTTTCAGAAGGCGTTCGACAAGGTTCTGCATAAACGACTACTTAAGAAAATTGTGAGCCATGTAATCGAGGGTGAAATACTCACATGGATTAAAAACAGGCTGGCGGGTAGGAAACAGAGATTGGGGTTGAATGGACAATACTCAGACTGGAAAAATATCACGAGTGAAGTGCTACAGGGTTCAGTGCTTGGACCCATGCTCTTCAACATATTTATAAACGACCTGGAAATTGGTACGATGAGTGCGGTGTTTCAATTTGTAGATGATATGAAGTTATTCAGAGTAGTGAAAATGCAGGGGGATTGTGAAGACCTGCAATGTGACATAAACACGCTTGCGAAATGGGCTGCGACATGGCAAATGAGGTTTAATGTGGATAAGTGTAAGGTGATGCATGTCGGTAACAAAAATCTTATACATGGCTATAGGATGGTACTTGGAGAGACCTCCCAAGAAAGATATTTGGGAGTACTGGTCGACAAGTCAATGAAGCTGTCCGTGCAATATGCAGCGGCGGCAAAAAGGGCGAACGGAATGCTAGGAATGATTAAGAAGGGGATCATGAACAGATCGAGGAAGGTTATTATGCCGCTGTACCGGGCCATGGTACACCTTCACCTGGAATACTGCGTCCAGCACTGGTCGCCGTACATGAAGAAGGACATTGTACTTCTTGAAAGGGTCCAGAGAAGAGCGACTAAAATGGTTAAAGGGTCGGAGGAGTTGTCGTACAGTGAGAGATTAGAGAAACTGGGCCTCTTCGCCCTTGAAAAGAGGAGACTGAGAGGGGACATGATCGAAACATTCAAGTTAATGAAGGGAATAGACTTAGTAGATAATGACAGGTTGTTCACTCTCTCCAAGGTAGAGAGAACGAGAGGGCACTCTACTAAAATGGTATGTGGTCTAAATCATAAGGCGTATGGGGACAGACTTAAAGATCTCAATCTGTATAATTTGGAGGAAAGGCAAGAGAGGGGAAAAATGATAGAAATGTTTAAATCTCAAAAATATGCTCAATGTTATTAGCCTAGTGGTGAAACTATCCACTGAAGCACATTTACCAATAGTGGGAAAAAAGCCTCAACTGCATAAGAAAATGCTTTCAATATCAGATGGATATTTTCCTGATGCAGCCACTAGGTGGCGAAACAAGAGCCATGTTGGAATAACTGCTTTTCTTTACTACAGTGTTGTGGATTAGCTGAGACACGATTTCATCATGAACAGCTGTGGGCCCGATTGCAATGGTCTGTGAGCAAGGATACCAGCTAGTGAAGATAAGTGAAGCATTTTTTCCTGTTCTTTTGTTTTCCTGTGCACAGTGGTGTTGGTTAACCCATTTTGAAAATAGCGTTTTGTACGTTGTGGAGTTCTTAAGGCGAAGGGCCTTAAGAAGGGCAGGCCAGGTCACTACATCCAAGGACTCCAAGAAAGGAAGACAGCAAGGTAAGGAAGTAAACACATACACGCACACACACAAGTAAAAGGGAAGCAAACACAGAAAAGAAGGAAGGAGTAGGCCCAGGAAGGACCACACATCAAAGGAACGACAGGCAAGGAAGGCACTGAAGAACAGTAGCAAGGGCAAAAGACAAGGTAGAAGCAGGCTAAGAAGGTAGCGCACACACATACACAGAGACAGCAGTAACAAGCTCAGCAGGACAAGAAAAGGCGGACCCAAGAGAGAACACGAGCTAAAGGAGAAGGCAGCCACAGAGGGTAAGCAAGGGGCAAATAGCACAAGCGCATAAGTAAAAGGAAGCGAAAGACGAAGAAGGTAAGCAAGAGCCTGGGCCCACTCCTCTTCAACATATTCATTAGGGATCTGACTCAAGGGCTCCAAGGTAAGGTAACCTTATTCGCTGATGACGCCAAACTATGCAATGTAGTAAACGGCTGTAATCTTCAGGATGCTATGGAGCAAGACCTGCGTACTTTAGAAAGTTGGTCCTTGATCTGGCAGCTGGGCTTCAACGCCAAGAAATGTAAGGTCATGCATCTCGGCAACGGAAATCCTTGCAGAACTTACACCCTGAATGGAGAAACTTTAGCCAGGACTACGGCAGAACGAGACTTAGGAGTAATCATCAGTGCTGACATGAAAGCAGCCACTCAAGTGGAGAAGGCTTCATCTAAAGCACGGCAAATGATAGGTTGTATCAAGAGAAGCTTCGTCAACAGGAAACCTGAAGTCATGATGCCACTGTACAGAGCCATGGTGAGACCGCATCTGGAATACTGTGTTCAATTCTGGAGGCCACATTACCGTAAGGATGTGCTCAGAGTTGAATCGGTTCAGCGGATGGCCACCAGGATGGTCTCGGGGCTAAAGGGTCTCCCGTACGAAGAAAGACTGAGCAAATTGCAGCTCTACACTCTCGAGGAGCGTAGGGAGAGGGGAGACATGATTGAGACATTTAAGTACATCACGGGACGGGTAGAGGTGGAAGATGATATCTTTCTTCTCAGGGGACCCTCGACCACAAGAGGACATCCGCTCAAGCTCAGGGGAGGGAAGTTTCGTGGAGACACCAGGAAATACTTCTTCACGGAGAGAGTGATTGAGCATTGGAACGAGCTTCCAGTGCAGGTGGTCGAGGCACGCAGCATCTCAGACTTCAAGAATAAATGGGATACCTATGTGGGATCCCTACGAGGTCATGCCAAGGGATAGGGTCACTAGGACTGAATGAGCGGGTCAGTAGAGTGACAGTATAATTACAATTATTCTTTAGGGGGTCAGTAGACTTAAGAGGGTGGGTAAATAGTGTGGGCAGACTTGATGGGCTATGGCCCTTATCTGCCGTCATCTTTCTATGTTTCTATGTTTCTATGAGCCAGGCACAGGAGTGAACACACTAGCAAAGAGCAACAGGACTCCTAGAGAGCGGACAACTATGGAAGCGGAAGGAACCCGAAGGATGTGCTTCCCAGTGTACTGTACGGACTGCCACATGTATGACTACCTCCCCTCCGGGCAGCAGTCATATGTGTGCGGACGATGCCAGGAACTGGAGAGCTTGAAGAGCGAAGTCAGCCGACTGAAGATCAGGATCCAAGAGCTGGAGGGACTCTACATCTCCGAAGCCCCCTTCCAGACAGCCGAAGACCCCATGCGAGAGGGGAACATCGAGGAACAAGTCAGGGAGCTCGAGAGGTTCATCGAGGATGCCTACAGGAGAGTGGAAGAACATGAGCACGGAAATGAGGAAGACACACAGAGCAGAGGACAGGAAACAGCTGACACCAAGGTAGAGGATACCCACGGAGGAACCTTGCTGGAAGAAACAAAGAACACCAAGGACACAGACCTGCGACCGACACGGAGGCTGAAAGAAGGGAAATCTGCAATCCTGGTGGGAGACTCAATCCTGAGGCATGTTGACAGTCACATAGCAGGAGGGAGAGAGGATCGGCTAGTGACCTGTCTCCCAGGAGCAAGAACAAAGGACATCGTTGACAAGATTGAGAGAATCCTGGAAGGAGCAGAGACGGAAGAGACAGCAGTGATAGTCCACGTCGGGACGAACGATGTCACCAGGAGGGACTACAGCAAGAATGCACTGACTGAACAATTCAAGATCTTAGGAAGGAAACTGAAGATGAGGACCCAGAGGATAGCCTTCTCAGAGATCCTTCCAGTACCGAGGGCAGAAATGAAGAGGCAGACAGAGCTACAATCAATTAACGCATGGATGAGAAAATGGTGTGAGGAAGAGGGATTTCTCTTCGTGAGGAACTGGACAACGTTCTGGGGAAAGAACAAGCTTTTCAAGAATGATGGTCTACACCTGAGCAAGGCGGGAACTAGACAACTAGCAAATAACGTCAGAAGAGCGATAGAGCAAGCTTTAAACTAAGTAGTAGGGGAAAGCCGACAGTTGACCTGGTATCGACGGTTCGGGAAACAGTACCCAGTGAGGGTACTGAGGGGAAAGATTTTGGGGAAGACACAAGTGGCAAACAACAGAATATGAACAAACAAGGGAGTCAGATGAAGCGAGAGGGGGAAAGGATGAACATACTGGAAGGGGAAGTCAAAACGGGACTGGATGATGAGAAAGAACAAGAGGAGGACAGTAGGAACACGCCACAAGGGGAAGGCAATAGGAATCTACCACAAAGAGAGGACAAAAGAGACAATACTCAGGAGTTGGCAGGCCAGGAAGGGGACAGAATGAAGCAGGAAATGCAAGGGAAAATAGAAAGGAAGGGAAAATGCCAGGACTTGAACTGCATGTATACTAATGCAAGGAGCCTAAAGAACAAAATGGGGGAACTAGAAGTCATGGCCAAAAATGAGAGACTAGACATCATAGGGATCACGGAAACATGGTGGAACGAGGAAAACAAATGGGACATAGTACTGCCAGGATACAAACTCTACCGAAAAGACAGGACTTACCAGAAGGGGGGAGGAATAGCACTATACATAAGGGATACCATTCACTCAACCACTGTGGACACAGCAGAGACAAATGCCCAACTGGAGTCATTGTGGATCAAAGTACCAGGAAGCAACGGATCTGAGATAAAGATGGGATTGTTCTACCGTCCACCTGGGCAAACTGAAGCTGAAGATACAGAAATGGTAGCCGAGCTGAGAAGGGAATGCAAGAACCCAAACACCATAGTTATGGGAGATTTCAACTACCCTGGGATAGACTGGTGTCTTGGAAATTCAAAATGTGCAAAGGAAATGGAGTTCCTGGAAGCAATCCAGGACTGCTTCATGGAACAACTAGTCGAGGCACCAACGAGAGGATCAGCGACTCTGGATCTGATCCTCAATGGGCTGAAAGGTCTCGCGAAGGATGTGGAGATCATAGGACCACTAGGAACCAGTGACCACAACATGATTCAGTTCAAAGTGCAAGTAGGACTACCTATGGGAAAGAGAACCAAGGCAATAACATTTAACTTCAAGAAAGGGAACTATGATGCCATGAGACAAATGGTGAGAAAGAAGCTCAGAAACAGCTCCAAGGAAACTCGGACTGTGGAGCAAGCCTGGTCCCTACTCAAGGACACAGTAAACAAGGCACAAAACCTATATATACCAAGATTTAGGAAAGGTTCCAAGAAGAATCAGACAAAGGACCCTGCATGGATAACCAGTGAAGTAAAGAAAGTGATAGGAGACAAGAAAAAATCATTTCGGAAGTGGAAAAAGGACAAAACTGAAGGAAACTGGAGAGAGCACAGGAAGCAACAAAAAGAATGTCACCGAGTAGTCAGGAAAGCCAAGAAAGAGTATGAGGAGAGACTAGCCAAGGAAGCAAGAAATTTCAAACCATTTTTCCGATATGTGAAAGGGAAACAGCCAGCGAGGGAGGAGGTGGGGCCCCTGGATGAGGGTGACCGGAAGGGAGTGGTGAAAGAGGAAAAAGAGGTGGCTGGTAGGCTAAACAAGTTCTTCTCGTCGGTCTTTACAATAGAGGACACATCCAGTGTGCCAGAAACGGAAAAAATCTTCAGGGGAGATCAAGAGGGGAAATTATCATGCATGGAGGTAAGCCTCGAAGACGTTCTTAGGCAGGTAGATAGATTAAGAACGGACAAAGCTCCGGGCCCAGACGGGATCCACCCGAGAATACTGAAAGAGCTCAGAGATGAAACAGCAGAGTTACTGCAGCATATTTGCAACCTGTCCTTGAGAACAGGGGTAATCCCGGAGGACTGGAAGATAGCGAATGTTACACCGATCTTCAAAAAAGAATCGAGAGGCGACCCGGGAAACTACAGACCGGTGAGCTTAACCTCCGTTCCGGGGAAGATGGTCGAATCAATGATCAGGGAAGGTATCAATGAGCATATAGAAAAAAATAATCTGATGAGATCGAGCCAGCATGGTTTCTGTAAAGGCCGATCATGCCAGACAAATCTACTGCATTTCTTTGAGGGGATAAGTAAACAATTGGACCAAGGTGACCCAGTAGACATTATATATCTAGATTTCCAAAAAGCCTTTGACAAGGTGCCCCATGAACGCTTACTGAAGAAACTGTGGAGTCACAGGGTGGAAGGGGACGTGTACAGATGGATCAAGAATTGGCTGGTGGACAGGAAACAGAGGGTAGGAGTAAAGGGGCACTACTCTGACTGGATAGGGGTCACAAGTGGTGTTCCGCAAGGGTCAGTGCTGGGACCATTGCTGTTCAATATATTTATTAATGATCTAGAAACGGGGACAAAAGTGCGAAGTTATCAAGTTCGCAGATGACACAAAACTCTCCAGCAGGGCCAGAACTG
Organism: Geotrypetes seraphini; assembly: GCF_902459505.1. Lineage (NCBI taxonomy): Eukaryota > Metazoa > Chordata > Amphibia > Gymnophiona > Dermophiidae > Geotrypetes > Geotrypetes seraphini. Next base: position 35,521,395 of record NC_047101.1, read on the forward strand.
TTGAGGTATGCAAAGAATTGCAAAGCGACCTGAACAAACTGAGTGAGTGGGCAAAGAAATGGCAGATGAGCTTCAATGTGGAGAAATGCAAGGTCTTGCACATAGGGAAGGGGAACTCCATGTACAGCTATACGATGGGAGGGAGGGTACTCGGGAAAGGCAGCCAAGAAAAAGATCTGGGGGTATTGGTAGATAACACAATGAAGCCGGCGGCACAATGTGCAGCGTCCTCAAAAAAAGCGAACAGAATGTTGGGCATTATCAAAAAAGGTATCACTACCAGAACAAAAGAAGTTATCCTGCCACTGTATCGAGCAATGGTGCGCCCACATCTGGAATACTGCGTCCAATACTGGTCGCCATACCTCAAGAAGGACATGGCAATACTCGAAAGGGTCCAGAGGAGGGCAACGAGGATGATAAAGGGTATGGAGAACCTTTCATATGCCGAACGGTTAGACAGGCTGGGGCTCTTTACCCTGGAGAAGCGGAGACTGAGAGGGGACATGATAGAAACTTATAAAATCATGAAAGGCATAGAGAAGGTGGAGAGGGACAGATTCTTTAGACTAGCAGGGACAACTAAAACAAGAGGTCATTCAGAAAAACTGAGAGGAGACAGATTCATAACGAATGCAAGGAGGTTCTTCTTCACTCAGAGGGTGGTGGACACCTGGAACGCGCTTCCCGGAGAGGTAATAAGACAGAGTACAATTCTGGGGTTCAATAAGGGACTGGATGACTTCCTGGAAGCGAAAGGGATAACAGGGTACAGATAGAGGTTTACCGTACAGGACATTGAGCGAATAGGGTATGGATATTTTAGGTTAGGTAGGGAACACTTTCAGGTCATGGACCTGGGGGGCCGCCGCGGGAGCGGACTGCCGGGCACGATGGACCCCTGGTCTGACCCGGCAGAGGCAACGCTTATGTTCTTATGAGTGTTTTGCCTATGAGACAGAAGCTGATTGGCTTTTAACCCATTGGGTTGCCATCTGATATTGAAAGCATTTTTAATGCAGTTGAGGCTTTTTCTCCACTATTAGTAAATGTGCTTCAGTGGGTAGCTTCACCACTAGGCTAATAACATTGAGTATATTTTTTAGATTGAATTTTTGTCATTATATTATTTTTCTTGTGTGACAGAAATGTTTAAATACCTACGTAATGTAAATGCGCATGAGCTGAGTCTCTTTCATTTGAAAGGAATCTCTGCAATGAGAGGGCACAGGATGAAGTTAAGAGGTGATAGTCTTCAGAGTAATCTAAGGAAATACTTTTTTACAGAAAAGGTGGTAGATGCATGGAACAGTCTCCCAGAAGAGGTGGTGGACAAAGAGACTGTGTCTGAATTCAAAAGGGCCTGGGATAGGCACGAGGGATCTCTCAGAGAGAGGAAGAGATAATGTTTACTGTGGATGGGCAGACTAGATGGGCCAGTTGGCCTTTATCTGCCATCATATTTCTATGTTTCTATGCCATAGAGTTCTTAAAGTGGACCACAGCAGGCACAGAGCCTGACTGGTCACAATCTTCATACTACAACAAAGTAAGCAACAATATGCAATAATGAAATGTAATAAGCCTATCCAGCATATAGCATGTTTAAGCATACTGAGATTTAAGGAGCAAGAAACACATCTAGCACATAGGTTCAAATAGCAGTTGTATATTTCGCTCATTACGTGACTACATTCCATTTTGAAGGAGGACTTTATAAATATACATTTTACTGTACAGTATAATCATGTCAATGAGTTCTAATATTTTTGCAGAACATTTTTTGAGCAAATACATTTGTTTGTATGTGCTATAAAGAATTCATTAAACATCAGTAGTTTTTAAAGGACAGGCAGATGTGTCAATATGTCAATAAATGCCACATGAAGTTTAAAGATGTTTTTACAGGGCTTTAAAAGGCCTCTCCTGACAGATATCTCTCTAGATATTGAGTCAAAGAATTACTCTGCATAATTTTCATGGTAATTATGTAGGGTAGAATAATGGACCAGTTTGATTGTATTGTTCAAGAATATAAAAATGTATTCTTTACTATTATAGTCATCTGTTTAAATATTCAGTCATTTTATTTTTATAAAAATAAGATTAAAGGTTTGTGGTATGATATGCTGGTGTATTCTTTGCATAGATTGGATATGTGAGTGTTTCTTTGTGTGACTGATTATTAAAATGACAAAGAAAGTAAAAGAACACAGCATGAAGCAAGTCTCACGGCAATCAATCATAAGAATGGGGAGAAGTTAAGCTCAGAATGCCGTCTGTTCTTATTGCTGTTTTATGACTGGAATATTATGGTCAAACTTGAATTATAAACGAGTAAAATCTCAATTTATTCTTCAATGGCATTAAACAAGAGGAAACAAATACTTTTCCTTATGGAATACTAATGCAAGATGCCAAAATATATGGTTATATCAGGTTATATAAACATAAGGTAAAAAAAAGAAAGGTTTAACAGAAAGTGCTTGAAAAACAGTATGCATACAACAGAAAAAACACCATCAATCCACAACGGCATATAATAAACTTCAAAGTGCATAATTTCTATGCAATCTTTTTTTCAGATAATACATTTCTAAGTACCTCCTATGATCTTCAGTTCCAGCCAACAACCAGCCAAATTATTTGAAGGCTTGTTTCTCTTTCTGGCATTTATTCATCATCAGATCTTAGGTTTTTTTGTTGTTTTTTTTAAAGTACCTGTGCTCTATACTCTATGTTTTGTGCAAATCAATAAACTTTTTTTTACAACTTTAAAACTTTTGTACTTAGCTTTAGCTATTTCCTCATTCTTTTTTTGAACCTCGGGAAGGACTTTAAGGTTCAACCAGTTTCGCCCAAAGGCTTTTTCAAGAACGTGTCCCCCCTTTTGTTTTGCTCCACAGCATCCCGACGTATGTTTTTCTATGTACAACAGAAAAAAAAGCACAAAGGCCTAGACCTGGGACCAAAATGTCTTTATTTAAATGGCCCAACATGGTCCTTGTTTTGGCAAGAAGCCTGCGTCGGGGGGCTTTAAAGTAAAGAGTCCCTCTAGTTTCTCAGGCATATCAAAGGTAGCAAAGTCTCATAAAATATCCCAAACCCAGGAGAATGCACACATTTGCAATGCATTAAATCAAAGAAACACTGTGGAGAGATGATGTTCTTTGGACTTTATTCAAAATACTAAGGGCTCCTTTTACTAAGCTGCGATAAGCGTTTATAGCGCATGCACAATTTTAGTGTGCATTAAACCCGCGCTACATGGCTAGAACTAATGCCAGCTCAATGCTGGCGTTAAGGTCTTGCGTGCGTGGCAATTCAGCGCGCGCTAAAACCACTATCACAGCTTAGTAAAAGGAGCCCTAAATGTATAGCAATCCACATAAACACTAGGAGCACTGGACCCAACACGGTCCGTGTTTCAACAAACGTGTCTTCCTCAGGGGTCCTAGGGTGGAGGATATGTGGAAAGGCTAAACAATTCAAAAATACAATTTGTAGAAGCTCCGCATGAAACACACTTCAATAACCAAATGAAAAATGCCAAATTTAGCTTGTCTGATTTACTACTGAAGAGAGGAATTTGGCATTTAATGCATTGCTAATATACTTGCATTCTCCTGAATTTGGGTTATTTTATGAGACTTTGCTATCTTTGGTATGCCTGAGAAACTAGAGGGATGCTTTATTTAAAGACCCCTGATGCAGGCTTCTTGCTGAAACACAGGCCATGTTGGGTCATTTGAATAAAGAAATTTTGGTCCAAGATCTTTAGGCCTTTATATTTAAGGTAGAAACACTTACACTAATCCTAAAGTTGGTGTAACTGTCTGCATTAAGTTGCATGTTAATATTTACATAAATTATAGTATTCTATAATTTCATAAGTTTCTCTGAGTCAGTTGTTGTAATCTTTCATGTTTAAAAGTGTGTTTTGGGCACATAAAATAATTGAAATAACTGGATATTGTACTATAAGAAAATCCGTCTCTTTGGAGATAATAAAGCCAACATCATTAGTAAATTTGACTATACTATAGAATCAATCTCATTTTTTTATTCTGTGGTGGGACCTTTATCTAAAAGTAGATAAAAGTTTCTGCCTGAAACCTACCTTGTAATTTTTTGTTTATGATCAGTTTTGTTCATGACCACTATGCAACCACCCTTATCTGTGGATTTAAGGGAGAATTCATCAAGCAGCATAACAGCCTTAAAGGGTGAAGGGTTATGGACTTGATATACTGACTTTCTGTGAGTTCAATCAAAGTAGTTTACATATATTCTATGTAGGTATACTTTCATCTGTTCCTAGTGGGCTCACAATCTGTTCTGAAGTAGGCCGCTGCAAAGCCTCTTCAGAGTAATTATAATGACCTCACACCGACAACCCAATTGCTGTATATAAAGTAGATTTATTAGTAATAAACAAAAGTCAGCTTACATGTATAGTATAATCTCATTATAACGGACTCACTTATAATGGAACCTCATCTATAGCAGATGAGGTCTGCTGGTCCCCGCCGAACGCCTTTATAAACATGGAGAAAATCATCGCATATAGCGGACTCGCATATAATGGACTTTCGGATATAACTGACAACCAATTTGGTCCCCAGAGCCGCTTTTAGCTATAGTTTAATTCGTCTATAACGGACATGCAGGCTCTGCCTACAAGTCATGTGGCGTGCCAGTGATACAGTATCAAAATGCAGCCCAGAAGAAAATGACAGATTATTTTTCTTTCCAATACAGTACGACATAATGCTTTAGAACACAGTTCTTCAATCGCCGGTCCGCGGACCGGTGTCAGTCCGCAAAAAAATGTTGCCGGTCTGCGAAGGATTCGGGTCCCCGCCGCAACAAAAAGTGCCGGCGTCAGCTGACGTGCAACTTCCTGTTGCCGTCGCTATGCTGGCACTCCTGCCTTCCACCTCCTACTCCTGCCGCGTACGTCTCCGCACCCCCAGACAAGCAGGGGCAGTTCTGTGTGCTTTTAACTTTGGCACACAGCTGCCCCTAAGCAGTATTTTAGCCGCGGTTTCATGAGGCAGCCTCGGGGCCTTCGGTAGGCCGGCCCACATCGCATCATCGAAACGGGCCGGCCTACCAAAGGCCCCGAGGCTGCCTCATGAAACCGCGGCTAAAATACTGCTTAGGGGTAGCTGTGTGCCAAAGTTAAAAGCACACAGAGCTGCCCCTAGCCTACATAGAGGAAACATTTGCTGGAGAGGGAAGGAGGGAAGGGAGAAGGGGTACTCCTGGACAAGGGAAAGGGAAGGGACGAGAATTACTGTTGGATAAGGGGAGGAGGAAAGGGAGAAGGGGTACTCCTGGGGAAGGGGCTACTGCTGACAGGGGAGAAGGGAAAGGGAAGGGATGAGAATTACTGTTGGATAAGGGGAGGAAGAAAGGGAGAAGGTACTGCTGGACAGGGGAGGAGGAACATTGGAAGGGAACAGCTGGCAGGGAGATTAGAGGAGGGGAAGGAGTCAGGATGGAATGGAGAGATCAGATGAGGGAAAGGGGAGAGACAGAGGAATGACAAACTAGAAAGAGATTGATGCTGGGAAGGGGGTCAGATGAAAAATAAGGAAAGAGGGACAAAGATGCTAGATCTGGTGTAGGATAGAGGGGCATAGAAAAAATGCAGATACCATATGGAAGGGGGAGGGGTAGAGGGCAGACAGTGGATGGAAGAGGCAGATGCTGGATTGAAGAGACAGAGGGCAGACGCTGGATGGAAGAGAGTGAAAAGAAGATGAAAGCAGAAACCAGAGACGACAAAAGGTAGAAAAAAATAATTTTATTTCTATCTTGTGATTAGAATATATCAGATTTAAAATATGTATCATTCTAGAGCTGATGTTAGACATAACTGGGGAGTGCAAAGCCCAGGCAGTGCGTCTTTAGCTTCCAGCTGGCTTAGGGCTTTCTATGACCAGGAGGCAGTTGCCCTAGTTCCACTCCCCTAACACCATTCCTGCCATGTGTGACTGTGGTATTCTGTTAGCATGATATTTGTGTAGCATTCTGTAATAATTTGGCTTATTCAGTTTTCTTGATAGTAGAGGGGATATATGTGAAGGGGAGGGGAGACAGGGGTTTTGTTGATCCTTGCCCTATATTATTTATATTTATAAAATGACAATTTTACAGAATATTGTTTCTTTTTATACTTTAATAAAATATGTTCAATATAAAATCATAACTATTTGAGGCTTGTGCGGATGGGATCAGATGGTTAACGGGACTGAGCACGCGGGGATGGGGCGGCAATGGGGTTTTTAAAAATTTCAATCTTATTAGTTTGCCGGTCCACGAAATAATTATTTTATTTCCGCCGGTCCACAGATGTAAAAAAGTTGAAGAACACTGCTTTAGAACATCTTTTAGTGTTCTGGTTTTTTGCCATCATTTCGTGCCGTACCAATGTTTGGCTGAGTTTTCTTCTTGATGCTGCTGATATGCTTATGCAGTGACTGTTGTTCATTGATTGTACGTTGTTTCAAGTTGACCTAAATAAAGTTTAAATAAATGCAACTCTGGATTTAACGGACTCTGGATATAACGGACCGTTTTTCCAGGTCCCTTGAAGTCCATTTTAACAAGATTATATTGTAACTAGTCTTTAAGCCCGTTACATTAACGGGTGCTAGAAAGCAGCCCCCTTTCCCTCTCCCCCTCCAGTTCCTCCCTGTCTCTCCGTAGCCCCCCTTCTGTCTTCCCCCCTAAGCAAAATGATCTGCCTCCCAGCACACCCCTCCCCCCCGAAGCAGCTCCCTTTCCCTCTACCCTGCCAATTCCTCCCTGACAGTGTCTCCGTGGTCCCCCTTCTGTCTCCCCTCCCAAGCAAAGCTGTCTGCCTCCCAGCACACCCCTCCCCCCCAAAGCAGACCCCTTTCCCTCTACCCCTCCAATTCCTCCCTGACTGTCTCTCTGTGGCCCCCCATTTTTTCTCCCCCCCAAGCAAAGCTATCTACCTCCCAGCACACCCCTCCCCCAAAGCAGACCCCTTTCCCTCTGGCCCTCCAGTTCCTCCCTGACTGTGTCTCCGTGGCCCCCCTTCTGTCTCCCCCCCCAAGCAAAGCTGTCTGCCTCCAAGCACACCCCTCCCCCAAAGCAGGCCCCTTTCCCTCTCCCGCTCCAGTTCCTCCCTGTCTCTCTGTGGTCCCCCTTCTGTCTCCCCCCCAAGCAAAGCTGTGTGCCTCCAAGCACACCCTTACCCCAAAGCAGGCCCCTTTCCCTCTTCCCAGTTCCTCCCTGTCTCTTCGTGGCCCACGCGATTTTCTCTTCTCGCGGTCTGGCCAGCTCCCCTAGTCCCTTGCCACCGCCGCCACCCCCTTCCTTTCCCGCGGTCGACAAACCTCTTGCCTCCAGCAGCCGCCGCAGCACTGTAAACATGTTATGCGGCCAGCCGGCTCCCTCGAAACCCTCCCCCCCTTTCCCTTCCCGCGGTCCGTCTGGCTGTGTTGTTCTCTCCCTCATTCTCAAACCGTCCGTGCCAGCTGAAGTGGGAGTGGGGGGGACTCAGCACCGGCTGGGCGACTGGAGCCGCCGGCCCCCAGGAGCTCGAGGCCGACGGCGGACATGGCTTGCGTTGCCGAGTTTGGTGACGTACAACCCGCGCATGCGCACTAAAAAAAACGGGACAGCTCAGGGAACACGTTTGTTTTAGTGCGCATGCGCGGCCTAGCATTTTATTATATTAGATAAAGTAACAACAAATTAGGCCAACAGATAATATACAGAGTTGCCTGCATCTGATATGTGAAATCCGTCCTAGAGCTTAACCCAGCCGGGCTATTACTTTTATACTCTAAAGTCACGAGTACTACCTGGTTACAAATTACATATTCACTTTCTATTGGATTATCACATCTGTCATTACTGTTGATTGGATGGTATACATATTGGTCATTGAGTCATAATGAAGCATGATGTCACCTGGTGCCAAATATGACTTTTTCTATTTCCCCTGACAATGTATTCTTAATATCGAGGTCAATAATTCCTGAGAGTGGCTTGATTGTAGATCTGTCAGCGCTTTTCACTTGCAGTTAGTATGACTTCTGGTAAGTCATTTTGACCTAGATTTATGTGGTTTGGTTTTCTTGTGATCCAAGCGCTTTCTTGGAAAGTGCCAGAACATCTAATGCGGTCACAGTCAGCAGGTGTTTGCTAACCTCTCCCAACCTAAAGAAGGATATAAAACTGCTGGAGAGGGTGCAGAGACGAGCAACGAAGCTAATAAGAGGTATGGAGAACTTGGAATATGAGGAACGACTCAAGAAACTGGGACTGTTCTCCCTTGAGAAGAGGAGGCTGCGAGGGGACATGATCGAGACGTTCAAAATGCTGAAAGGCATCGATAAAATAGAGCAGGAAAATAAATTATTTACATTGTCCAACGCGACACGGACAAGAGGACATGGTTTGAAGCTAAGGGGGGACAAGTCCAGGACAAATGTCAGGAAGTTCTGCTTCACGCAGCGAGTGGTAGACGCCTGGAATGCTCTCCCAAAGGAGGTTATTAAGGAATCCACTGTGCTAGGATTCAAAGGCAAATTAGATGCACATCTCCTTACGAGAGGCATAGAGAGATATGGGTGACTAAAACTACATCAGGTGTATACCTGACTGGGCCTCCGCGTGTGCGGATCGCCAGACTCGATGGACCATGGGTCTGATCCGGAGAAGGCAGTTCTTATGTTCTTATGAAAAGATGAACTCTTCTTGCAAAAGTATTATTTGTGCCGACAGGAAAATATGCACTTTTTGCACAATTCATAGACCTTATGGTAGGTTTGATTCAGCAGCACAATGCCCCTCCTGAGGGTCTCCTAAGGGTCTTTTTCCCTTTCAGTTCCTGGGGCAAGGGAGGGTTAAGTAACTTGTCCAGGGTCACAAGAAGCAACATTGGGAAATGAGCCTAGTTCCAAATTAACAAAATATCATGTTCTTCACACCTCCAAACCTTTCTAGCTTAAAACTCACTGATTTCAGCTTTAAGCTAGAAAAGTAGTGGTTTTGAATGTGTAAGAACAAGGTATTTTGTTAAATTGCTGCTTTTCCACTGCAGTTTATCTGATCCTCTTAGAACTGAGCCCAGTTCTCCGGGTTCTCACTCATTGCGCTAACCATTAGATTGCTGAGGGAATTTAACCCAGCTCTTAAGCCCAATGTAATAAGTATTAGGCTACTCCTCCATTCATCATTAGTACGTAAATTCCCTAAAACAACTTGTAGTGAAACACCACAAGTTATATTAGGGCCCAAAACTTGCAATAAAATAACCCAAGCTTTTTCCTAGGGGGGTTAACCCTTTCAGGACCAAGGGACATATTTGTCCCATAACTTTAAAATCCTATCAATTTTGATTGGGATAGTCTACAGTTCTAAATTTGATATGTACGGATTCCATAGGATACTGCCTTTATGTAAACAAACTGGTTCCGACATTCATTCATTAGCGTCGTTGCCAGATTGACGAGAAGATTCACTTGCCACACTGTCCATAAGCCAGAAGTGTGATTTTTTTAATAAAAATAATGATATTTCACAAAAAAAATCAATTTTTTGGCATCTGCAAGCCCTTTTTACCATAAAAATGTCGTCAAAACCACAAAAATTGGCCTACGATCCTTATGGTCCTGAAAGGGTTAACCATCAGGAAGCATCTTGTGACTACCTCTAGAGGTCATATTTCCATATAAGGAATCGGCTGCAATTGAGGAGATATGAAAATATTGATAGCAGTAGGAGCTAACAATGAATCCCGAGGTAGGATTATCGGATTTTGGTGTAAAAAAGAGGACTTGTTGCCCCACGTCATTCTGCCCCTGACACCGGCTCGTTCCGTCCAGGGCCCCATCCCTGACTCATTCTTCTCCCCAATCCCAGTCCCAACCAAACCTCATCTCTTCGGGCCACTTCCGAAGGGTCGCTGTTCATGCACAGATGCAACGCGATGACATCACACACATGTGCACAAGTGTGTGATATCATCGCATCGCACCTGCACCTGCACAGATGCCCCCCAGATGTGGTCCTGAGCTCAACACTTTTCAAACCCAGACAAGCTGTCCAAATGCCTGGAAAGTCCTCTAAAAAGAGGACATACCAGGTAAACCGGACATCTGGTAGTAGCGCTGTACAGAGTCACAAAGAAGAAGAATACAGTCCCTGCTCGAAAGAGCTTACAATCTAAACAGACAAGACAGACAAACAGGATGTCATGGATACAGTTAAGGAGAACGGTTAATCGGCTGGCTGGATTGGAGAGCAGAGGGAAGTGCAGGACAATCAAGCCATTGTGACATCACTGATGAGGTTGGCTCTTATTGGTGGAATGAGGCATTATGACATCACAGTCTCAGCTCTGCTTCCCAAAGACTGAAACTCTTCACACTACTAGTATTAATGATTCCTATAGCACTACCAGACGTACGCAGCGCTGTAGAGAGTCACAAAAAAGAAGGCAGTCCCTGCTTGAAAGAGCTTACAATCTAAACAGGCAAGACAGACAAACAGGATGTCATGGATACAGTTAAGGAGAAGGATTAATCTGCTGGCTGGGTTGGAGGGCAGAGGGAAGTACAGGAGAATCAAGCCATTGTGACATCACTGAGGAGGTTGGCTCTTATTGGTGGAATGAGGCATTATGACATCACAATTTCAGCTGTGCTTGCCAAAGACTGAAACTCTTTACACTTCTACTATTACTATGAATTATTCTATAGCACTACCAGATGTGTGCAGCGCTGTACGACAACCTCCTAGCCACTCGAGCTGCAACACTTGACCAACAACTCTACAACCTACTGACCACGACCACAGACTACAAAACCTTCAAGAAAGAAATAAAAACCCTTCTATTCAAAAAACACATAAAACCGAACTAACACAATCAAGAATGTCCCAAGCATCACCTGCAACTACTACATATGTACCTCCAATATCATGACAACTCAGATGTAATCCTTAGCAACTCAAAGAAATGTACAAACTACTCCCTAAATACTTCTAATCTCCGGACAATCCATTTGTAATCCACCTTGAACCGCAAGGTAATGGTGGAATAGAAATCACTAATGTAATGTAACATCACAATCTCAGTTCTGCTTGCCAAAGACTGAAACTCTTCACACTTCTACTATTACTATGAATTATTCTATAGTTCTACCAGATGTACGCAGCGCTGTACAGCGACACAAAGAATAAAAAGACAGTCCCTGCTTGAAAGAGCTTACAATCTAAACAGACAAACATGATGTCATGGATACAGTTAAGGAGAACAGTTAATCGGCTGGCTGGATTGGAGAGCAGAGGGAAGTGCAGGACAATCAAGCCATTGTGACATCACTGATGAGGTTGGCTCTTATTGGTGGAATGAGGCATTATGACATCACAATCTCAGCTCTGCTTGCCAAAGACTGAAACTCTTCACACTTCTACTATTACTATGAATTATTCTATAGTTCTACCAGATGTACGCAGCGCTGTACAGCGTCACAAAGAATAAAGACAGTCCCTGCTTGAAAGAGCTTACAATCTAAACAGACATGACATAGATGTCATGGATACAGTTAAAGGGAATTGTTAATTTGCTGGCTGGGTTGGTGGGCAGTGGGGAATAGGACAATGGATTTAAGGCCATATCAAAAAGGTGGGTTTTTAATCTGCTTTTAAACATGGTAAGGGAAGGGACAAACTTGGGTAATTTATTCCAGGCTTAGGGGCAGCTAGATGAAAGGAACAAAGTCTGCAATTGGCAGTGGAGGAGAAATGTACAGCTAAGAGTGGCTTATCTGAGGAACTGAGTTCTCTGGGAGGTGCATAAAGAGAGAGGAAAGATATTGAGGGGCAGCAGAATGAACAATGAACAACCCTATACAGTCTGCCAGTTAGGTAAGAACTGAACCACTCCAAAACAATTCCTGAGATCCTTATATCCTGAAGTCTATGTAACAGAAAGGTATGTAGCCCTGGGTGAATATTATGCACTAGAAGTAAGGTGTAGTGCATATATTCCCCATGACTGCAAGTAAATGGGGTGGTGTAAAAAAGTTGGAGTGTACAGTTTAAGAATTACGCTGGATAATAATTTTTGCTTTCTTAAAACAAACTGGTAATTATGATAGACCCCTTCAAAATAAACACAAATATAATTTCCTACTGAGTGTATCATGTAGGAATTTTGAGAAACACAATGGTATATTTAATTGTCTATAACATGGTTTAATGCACAAAGTTTCTGAGATGCTGTGATGTGTATTATAGTCTTTATGGAATCCAGTTTGATTAACATAAAGAACATTAGTCTTTTCTAAGAAATGTGAAAATTGATTAAACTACATAGATTGTTACCTTAGAATGGGAATGATTCAGAAAATATGAAGCAACTGTATAACTTGCTATCATAGTTGTTTGTTACATTACTATTAAGTCTGAGTAAATGGCCTTTCCAATTTTATTTTATGAAGTTCTTATCTAATTTTATCCTATCTTGCATTATATTTTATTTCTTAGCAGCCATATTCACATAAATTTTTTTTAATAAATGATAAATCATTGATAAAAGGAAGATTTGCAGTTCTGAAATGGGAAATGCACATTTTTTGGTTCCTCACAAATATCACCTGGACCATGCACTTATTTCAGATTTACACTTGTAAATCCCATTTTGTAAAATTGTATTTTCAATGTTTATTCAATTTGCATATTTTAATGCAAGTTTTTATGCATATAAATCATGATTAGGGCTTCTAAAATAAGGAAGAAATATCTGGGTTCTCACATAAACTTATATGTTTGCCTTGAATTTAGAGAAACCCACAACTACCGGTAATTTATTTTAATAAAGGTTCAGAGTAGAGAATCATTTATACAAAGCTACAGTTTCTATATACATTTTTAGTGGAAATATATCTATTTATATATAGTCTATCCTGTCTGGAAGGAAAAAATGAGTCTACTTTATTAAAGGCTTCTGTTTCAATTTATTACCAGTAAGTCATTTTTAAAAACTATTTTATTTGACCTTAATGCAGAAAGATAATGGAGAAAAAAAATTCTTAAGGTAATGGAATGCATGCCGAAATTCTGCCATCTTTTATTAGCAAGTTAAAGTTCTCTTTGACTTTCAATGTGGCTATCAACTTTAGAAAGAGTCATTATGGATAATGATTGCAGGAAGACTCAAAAGAGAAGTCTGGTTCAGTTGCTTTTAGAAGATATGATCAACAGAAGCCAATTCAAGCTTAAAGCAAATTTAGAAAGTTATATATCAGACCATGAAAGAAACCACTGACTAATGGTACCTTATTAAATTCCTATTTACATAGAATTAACATAAATATGAGTTGATATGCCATATGGTACTGCATCTGTTCCTCCATCTATTAATAACAAGGCCATCCCCTAAAGGGCTCTCAAATTAATATATATTAAAATATATGTAGAGTCTTGACAGCATAATTTGTAGGTAGGCTATTTTGTTGTAATGTTACATGAGAATTATTGCTGTAATGCCTCACATCAGGTGTTGCTAGCTAATTCACTGTTTAATCACACTAAAGCAAATTATTTTAGTTGCAGGTTGAACTATATGTTTAAAAATAAGAAACTAAAATATGTTCATTCTTTTCTTTCCCTCTTCCCCGGAAGCAGGGCTGGGGTGCTGTGTGAACTCTCACAATTCAACTGCCTTGACTCCTTTACCTGAGTTCAATCCTCCATAGCATGCTCATATCCAACCAGTCCTTGTATCAAGGAAAGATTAATGCATAGGCAAGGCAAATGCCTAGGGCTCAAATATTTTGGGAAAGGGGGTGGTGAGAATTCAGGAGGCTAAAGTTAACCTGTCTGTATTTCTTTCAAGAATATACAGAGCTTATATTAATGTCTGGAAGCCACAAGAATGGCTAAAGTGTCTGAAAAATACACAGAGTCTATACTTCTATCTGCAGCTCTCTAATCTTTCTCTCATATAAATGAACCAGTCTGGAATAATTGTTGCAGTTGCCTGGGTCTTACTACATCTGGGTAGGTAGAACTGTTTCAGCCATCATTTTGTGGCTTTCTTCAGGGGATGCTGTGAGGTCTGCAGTTTATCTTTATATATAATGGGTCCTCAATCCTGATTGCCTGGGGCTTGAGGCGATTGAGGCAGGACAGTCCATTGGTCACAAATTTGAATTTTGACAGGAGAGTCCACCAGTCAGAAATTTGAATTTTGGTGGGAAAATCCGTTGGTCAAAAATTTGAATTTTAAATATGTTCTCCCCGCAAAGATTGATGTACTCTCTTAGGCTGAAGAAAGACAGTATGATGGCTAAAATGTCAGTTCTAACTACCAAGATGCGGCAAGACCTAGAAAACTGCAAAAGAATGACACTAGCTACAGAAGCCTGATAGAGCACAAAAATGGCCATGTTCACTACTGAATTTTTGTGCCTGTTCCGCAAAACATCCAAACTCAGATATGGATGTCATATCAAAAATGCCCTGCCACCATTTAATCATTACTCCCTTACCCTCCAAAACTCACCCAAAACCTAATGATCCAACTATACAGTATGCCACCCCTATAGCCCTTTTACCTGCAGGTATCATCTATATGTTAGTACAGTTAGGTTTTAGTGAGGTTTGGTGGGCTCACACTTTCCATCACAAGTTAGAGTGGGATATGGGCTTGAGTCCCCCTTCTCTGGACTCCACTGTACTGACCACAAGGCTATTCCAGACACCTGCTTACTGGACTGTCCATAACATATGCCGCTGTCATATAGATAGCTATGTACTTTTTAATTCACATATTTGTGGGATAGGAGGGGTCAGTGACCACTGAGGGAATGGGGGGGTCATGTCTTCATCTTTCCAGTGGTCATTTGGTCAGTTTGGGGACCTTTTTTCATTATTATTTCACCTTTATTCATTATTAAAATAGGTCTAGCCCCAAAAACCTAAACTGTGCCGTGGACATTTTTAAAATATTTGATTATCGCTGCAAAATGTCCCACCCAAAACATGCCTTCAATCTGCCTCCTTGAAATTTAGATGAACTACTGACACTTCGAGTAGTGGAGGAGGAGGAGGACAGGGATGCAGAGAACGTCAAGACAGAGGATACCATCGAGGAAGAAGTCCGGGAGTTGGAGAAGTTCATCAAGGAGGCATACAGGGAGGCCGTGGAAAATCACCAGCAACAGTGGAACTGCCAAGATATATCATCAGAGTGAAGATCATCTGGAGGACAACCACAAGGAAGAAATGGGAGACAATGCAGCAAGTTCTGGAAACAGCGGAGGGAACCCACAAGAAGACGAGTTCCGGTGCAAGCCAACGCCAGGATGTGGGAAGATGGAAGTGCACAAAGGTCACGGACCTACGGCTGGAGAAATGGTAATATACCAGGGACATGGATCTGCGGCCAGAGAAGCAAGAGGACAGCAATAGTCATGGGGGACTCAATCATCAGTCAAATCAACAGCCACATAGCAGGAGGAAGACAGGATCGGCTGGTGACTTGCCTACCGGGAGCCAAGGTAGAAGACATAGTGAGCCGCATCGACAGGATCATCGACAGCATGGAAGAGGAAGATACCACGGTGGTGATCCATGTGGGGATGAACAATGTGAGTAACAGGAACTACAACAGGGAAGTACTGAAGGACCAGTTCCGGATGCTAGGAAGGAAGTGGAAGACCAGAACGCAGAGGGTAGCATTCTCGGAGATCTTGCTGGTACCCAGGGCCGACGAGAAGAGGCAGACAGAGCAACAAGCAGTCAACGCATGGATGCGGTGCTGGTGTGAGGAAGAAGGATTCCACTTCATGCGCAACTGGACTACATTCTGGGGGAAGAGCAAGCTATTCAGAAAGGATGGACTCCACCTCAGCAGAGACAGAATGAGGCTACTTGCAAGCAACATCAATATAGAAACTTAGAAGTTTTGTTTTTTTAACTTGAAATTTTATTGAGTTTTAGTGAAATACAAAAAGGAAAAAGGTGTACAAGGGTCATAAGAACAATCAAGGACAATCATATAAAGGTGATATCAAAGAAATCAGGGATTAATGATAATAGATAATATAATACAGTGCAATGGTAAAGCATGTCCAATTATGTTACACAAAAAGGGAAGGTAAAAGTGGTAGGAAGAGAAGACAAGGGGGGTGAGGGAAAGAAAAGTAAAGAGGGAGAGAAAAGAATAAAAAGGGAGGGGAAGAGAGGCTAAATGAAGGAAAAAAAGGGGAAGGAAAGGGTAGAAAAGAAGAAAGAAAATCCCTCAAAGGTCAAGGAAATCCTGGAGAAGGACCGAGATTGTCTGGCAAAGTTACACGAGAAAATGGAGTAGATTCTGCGCCGTTCACGGAGGAGGGTGTTTATGAGCAACTTGAAAAACTGAAGGTGGACAAAGCGATGGGACCGGATAGGATCAATCCCAGGATACCGATGAAGCTCAGAGAGGTTCTGGCGGGTCCTATTAAAGACTTGTTCAACAAATCTCTGGAGACGGGAGTGGTTCCTGGGGACTGGAGTAGAGCTGTGGTCCTTATTCACAAAAGTGGTCACAGAGATGAAGCAGGAAACTACAGGCCAGTAAGCCTCACTTCAGTTGTTGAAAAATAATGGAAGTGTTGCTGAAAGAAAGAATAGTGAACTTCCTAGAATCTAATGGGCTATAGGATCCGAGGCAACATGGCTTTACTAAAGGTAAATCTTTGTCAAACAAACCTGATTGAATTTTTTGATGGGGTGACCGGAGAGCTGGATCGAGGTCATATGCTAGATGTTATTTACCGTATTTTCGCGGATATAACGCGCACCCGTGTAAAACGCGCACACGGGTATAGCGCGCAGAAACCACAATATTATGTATAAAAACTTTTGTATACCGCGCTCACTGGTATAACGCGCATGCTGCCCGACTGTCCTTTCGCCCGCCCCGACTCTCCTCTGGCCACCCCGACTCTGCTTTCGCCCGCCCCGACTCTCCTCTGGCCACCCCGACTCTCCTTTCGCCCGCCCCGACTCTCCTCTGGCCACCCCGACTCTCCTTTCGCCCTCCACGACTCTCCGTGCGCTGTCCCGACTCTCCGTTTACCCGCCCTGCCCTGCCCCCCCCCCGGCAGGACCACTTGCACCCCCACCCCGAAGGACCGCCGACTCCCCGACAATATCGGGCCAGAAGGGAGCCCAAACCCTCCTGGCCACGCCGACCCCCTACCCCCACCACGCCCGACGCCCGGTTCACCCCCCCCAGCAGGACCGCTCGCACCCCCACCCCGAACGACCGCTCGCACGCGCTCCCACCCGCACCCGCGATCGGAGCAAGAGGGAGCCCAAGCCCTCTTGCCCGGCCGACTCCCCGACAATATCGGGCCAAGAGGGAGCCCAAACCCTCCTGGCCACGGCGACCCCCTACCCCCACCCCGCACTACATTACGGGCAGGAGGGATCCCAGGCCCTCCTGCCCTCGACGCAAACCCCCCCCCCTCCCTCCAACGACCGCCCCCCCCAAGAACCTCCGACCGCCCCCCCAGCCGACCCGCGACCCCCCTGGCCGACCCCCACGACACCCCCCACCCCCCTTCCCCGTACCTTTGCTAGTTGGCCGGACAGACGGGAGCCAAACCCGCCTGTCCGGCAGGCAGCCAACGACGGAATGAGGCCGGATTGGCCCATCCGTCCCAAAGCTCCGCCTACTGGTGGGGCCTAAGGCGCGTGGGCCAATCAGAATAGGCCCTGGAGCCTTAGGTCCCACCTGGGGGCGCGGCCTGAGGCACATGGTCAGGTTGGGCCCATGTGCCTCAGGCCATGCCCCCAGGTGGGACCTAAGGCTCCAGGGCCTATTCTGATTGGCCCACGCGCCTTAGGCCCCACCAGTAGGCGGAGCTTTGGGACGGATGGGCCAATCCGGCCTCATTCCGTCGTTGGCTGCCTGCCGGACAGGCGGGTTTGGCTCCCGTCTGTCCGGCCAACTAGCAAAGGTACGGGGAAGGGGGGTGGGGGTGTCGTGGGGGTCGGCCAGGGGGGTCGCGGGTCGGCTGGGGGAGCGGTCGGAGGTTCTTGGGGGGGGCGGTCGTTGGAGGGAGGGAGGGGGGTTTGCGTCGAGGGCAGGAGGGCCTGGGATCCCTCCTGCCCGTAATGTAGTGCGGGGTGGGGGTAGGGGGTCGCCATGGCCAGGAGGGTTTGGGCTCCCTCCTGGCCCGATATTGTCGGGGAGTCGGCCGGGCAAGAGGGCTTGGGCTCCCTCTTGCTCCGATCGCTGGTGCGGGTGGGAGCGCGTGCGAGCGGTCGTTCGGGGAGGGGGTGCGAGCGGTCCTGCTGGGGGGGGTGAATCGGGCGTCGGGCGGGGTGGGAACTATGTGGGAAAACTTTTGTATACCGCGCTCACGCGTATAACGCGTGAGGGGTATGCGCGGTAGGTAAAAACGCGTATAACGCGCGCGTTATATCCGCGAAAATACGGTACTTAGATTTCAGCAAAGCCTTTGACACAAGCTTGAAGGGCTGAAGTTAGGACCCAAAGTGGAGAACTGGATTAGAAACTAGTTGACGGACATACGCCAGAGGGTGGTGGTTATGGAAATCGCTCTGAGGAAGGAAGGGTGAGTAGTGGAATCCCTCAGGGTTCGGTGCTGGGGCCGATCCTGTTCGATATGTTTGTGAGTGACATTGCTGAAGGGTTAGAAGGAAAAGTTTGCCTTTTTGCGGATGATACCAAGATTTGTAACAGAGTAGACACCAAGGAGGGCATGGAAAAAATGAAAAAGGATCTACAAAAGTTAAAGGAATGGTCTAAAATCTGGCAACTAAAATTCAATGCAAAGAAATGCAAAGTAATGCATGCTGATATGCATGGATGGGGAGAGGGACCTTGGGATGATAGTGTCTGATGATTTAAGGCGAAAAAACAGTGCGATAAAGCCATGGCTACTAATAGAAGGATGTTGGGGCTGTATAAAGAGAGGCGTAACCAGTAGAAGAACGAAGGTGTTGATCCTCCTGTACAGGTCGTTGGTGAGGCCCCACTTAGAATATTGTGTTCAGTTTTGAGACCATATCTGGCGAAGGACACAAAAAGGCTTGAAGTGGTCCAGAAGAGGGAGACAGAAATGATAGGAGACTTGTGACAAAAGGCGTATGAGGAGATACTGGAAACCCTGAATATGTATACCTTAGAGGAAAGAAGGGACAGGGGGATATGATTTAGACTAGAGAATGACACGGTGAAAAAATTGGTCCCCGTCACCGCCCCGTCCCCGTCTCACCATCCTCTGCACCGCCCCGTCACCGCCATTCCCTTCACCGCCCCGTCACCGCCACTGCCACCCCATTCACCGCCCCGTCACCGCCACTGCAACCCCATTCACCGCCCCGTCACCGTCACCGCTGCATACATAAAAGCCTCAAACGGGTACGATTTTATATACTTTTCTAATATCTCCCCTATGTATCTGCCATTGCCCCCCCTGTGTCCATATTCCATCCCCATGGCATGTCCCCTTTTTGTCTCTGTCCCTATGCCCCATGCACATAATTTCCCCTCTTTCTGTTACCTTCCTGTGTCCAGATTTCCCCTATCTTCCTCTTCCATACCAGTGTGTCTCTTCTTTTCAACCCCATCTAGCTTTTTTCCCTCTTTCTTCCCCCCCCCCCCCCGCTGCTTCTAGCATCTGGCTCACCTGCCTGTCCTTCCCTTTCTTTCCTGCTGTGGGTTTTTCTTTCCGTTTTCATCACCTTGGCCCAGAATCCTTTTCCCTTTCACTCCCTCCTTACAGTCTGAGCCGGGAACACTAGCGATCGCACGGTCCTCGCAGCCCCCACCCGCCTGCCCAATCGATCCTAGTGTTTAGCCAGCTCTCTCCCTTCTCCTCACCTTAATTTGCAGGCTTTCTTTTTCAGCGACCTGCACGCTTTCCCAAAGAGCCGCACACGCGTGGCTGCTCAGTGTTCAATCTTCTGTTCTGCTGCAACTTCCTGTTTCCGGTTGCGTCAGAGCAGAAGATCGAAACTGAGGAGCAGCGGGTGCGCGGCTCTCTGATAGCGTGCGGGTCGCCGAAAAAGAAAATCTACAAACTAAGGTGAGGAGAAGGGAGAGAGCTGGCTAAACACTAGAATCGATTGGGCAGGCGGGTGTGAGCTGCGGGGACCGCGCGATCCTTCATGCCTCACTGCGGGGACAAGACCCATTCACTGCCCCGCGGGCGGTGAATGGCCTTGTCCCCGTCGCCGCAGCGGCTGCTAGTTTTCTTCCCCGTTTTCGGCGGTGACCCGCGGCTAAAATGCGGTGGCCGCGGGTAAACCGCCACCGTGTCATTCTCTAATTTAGACGTTCAAATACTTTAAAGGTATTAACGTTGAATAAAATCTTTTCCAGTGAAAGGAAAATGGTAAAACCAGAGGACATAATTTGAGGTTGAGGGGTGGGAGACTCAAGAGCAATGTAAGGAAATTCTTCTTTACAGAAAGGGTGGTGGATGCCTGGAATGTGCTCCCGAGAGAGATAGTGGAGAGGAAAATGGTGACGAAGTTCAAAAAAGAGTGGGATGAACACAGATTATCTAGAATCAGAAAATAATAGTAAATATTGAAGGACTAAGGTCAGTACTGGGCAGACTTGCACAGTCTGTTTTTGTATATGGACGTTTGGTGGAGGATGGGCTGGGAGGGTATAGATGGACTGGAGTGAGCTTTGACGGAGACTTTAGTAGTTGGACCCTAAGAACAGTACCGGGCAGAGCTTTGGATTTTTTCCCAGAAATAGCTAAGAAGAAGAAGGGAAAAGAAACCAAAAAATTTTTAGATTGAATCAGGTTGGGCAGACTACATGGACCATTCGGGTCTTTATCTGCCGTCATCTACTATGTTACTATGTTTACTATTATTACAATTCCAATATATTCATCATTCAATCTATGCACTTAATTCCCACCACAATCACAACTGTAGAATTATGGATGACCAAAATTAAGTTAAAACTCTACAGAAAAAAAAACAAAATTCTTCTATGTTATGCCTTGCAAGAAAAAAGAAATAGAAATGAGTACAAATTTGGATGGAATTTTGTACTTGAATAATCCTACTATTAGAATTCTAGGGGATATTTTAGATCAAAATCTCACAATGAATTCAAATGCAAATGCTTTAGCAAGGAAAAATTTCTAGATGTCATGGAAATTACAGACTATTAGATCATATTTTGATGTTTCTTCTTTTAGACTGTTGGTATAGTCATTAAGTACATAAGAACATAAGAATTGCAGCTGCTGGGTCAGACCAGTGGTCCATCGTGCCCAGCAGTCCGCTCCTGCGGCGGCCCTTAGGTCAAAGACCAGTGCCCTAACTGAAACTAGCCTTACCTGCGTATGTTCTGATTCAGCAGGAACTTGTCTAACTTTGTCTTGAATCCTTGGAGGGTGTTTTCGCCTATAACAGCCTCCGGAAGAGCATTCCAGTTTTCCACCACTCTCTGGGTAAAGAAGAACTTCCTTACATTTGTATGAAATCTATCCCCTTTTAACTTTAGAGAGTGCCCTCTCGTTCTCTCTACCTTTGAGAGGATGAACAACCTGTCATTATCTTGAATGTTTCGATCATGTCCCCTCTCAGTCTCCTCTTTTCAAGGGAGAAGAGACCCAGTTTCTCTAATCTCTCACTGTACGGCAACTCCTCCAGCCCTTTAACCATTTTAGTCGCTCTTCTCTGGACCCTTTCGAATAGTACCGTGTCCTTCTTCATGGACCGTGTTTGTCACTTTGCAGGTCTTCGCAATCTTTCTGCGTCTTCACCAATCTGAATAACTTTGTATCGTCCGCAAATTTAATCACTTCGCTCATCCTACCAGTTTCTAGGTCATTTATAAATAGGTTGAAGAGCACGGGCTCAAGCACCGAACCCTGCGGCATTCCACTCGTGATGCTTTTCCTGTCCGAGTATTGTCCATTTACCTCCACTCTCTGTTTCCTATCCGCCAACTAGTTTTTAATCCACATGAGGATTTTGCCCTCGATTCCATGGTTCGCAATTTTTCAAAGTAGTTGTTCATGCAGGACCTTGTCAAACGCCTTCTGAAAATCCAAATATACAATGTCGACTGGCTCGCCCTTGTCTATCTGCCTGTTTACTCACTTGAAGTGCAGCAAATTCATCAAGCAAGATCTTCCCTTGCTGAAGCCATGCTGGCTGGTCCTCATCAGCTCGTGTCCGTCAAGGTGATCAATGATGCGGTCCTTTATCAGCGCCTCTACCATCTTTCCCAGTACTGAGATCAGACTCACCGGTCTGTAGTTTCCCGGATCTCCCCTTGAACCTTTCTTTAAGATCGGTGTAACATTCGCCACCTTCTAGTCTTCCGGAACCCTTCCTGATTTGATCAACAGATTGGCTATTAGTTGTAGCAGTTCAGCTCGAGCCCCTTTCAGTTCCTTGATCATTCTTGGATGGATGCCATCCGGTCCCGGGGATTTATCATTTTTAAGCCTATCAATCTGCTTGCATACCTCGTCTAGACTGACCATCATCCCTATCAGTTTTCCATCCTCGTTTCCTGCGTATAGCCTGTTGGCTTCCGGTATGTTGCGTCTTCGGAAAAGACAGACACAAAAAATATGTTCAGTTTGTCAGCGATGGCTTTGTCCTCCTTTAGCATTCCTTTTATTCTATGGTCATCCAACGGCCCCACTGCTTCCTTCACCAGTCATTTCCCCTTAACATATCGAAAGAATGGCTTGACGTTTTTCGCCTCCTTGGCTATTTTTTCCTCATAGTCTTTTTTGGCCATTCTTACTGCCTTGTGGCACCTGCTTTGATGTTGTTTGTGCTTTTTCCAGTTTACGTCCGTTTTTGACCTTTTCTATTCCTTAAACGAGGTCTTCTTGTCTCTGATCGTTTCCTTCACTGCTACAGCGAGCCACGCCAGTATTTTTAATTACGGTAATATATGGGTCCTTTTATTAAGGTGCACTAACTGATTTAGCACACACTAAATGCTAAGATGCCCATAGGAATATAATGGATGTCTTAGCATTTAGCAAGCACTAATCTTTAGCGTGTGCTAAATTGGTTAGCACACCTTAATAAAAAGACCCCATAGTTTACTTAGCGGGTTATCAGAAAAATCTTCATAGACTCCACATCATACAAAACACGGCAGTCCGATTAATTTTCAATCTGGAAAAATCAGATCATGTCACACCTTATTACCAAAGACTACATTGGTTACCAGTTGAGGCCAAAGATTTAAGTTTGGTTATATATGCTATAAAGTCTTACATGGTTTAGCACCTGATTATCTTGTGAATCATTTTTTATTCATTAATTCACAACACCTAAGACAAAATTGCAATTGGTTTGCTTTTCCATCGGTAAAGGGTCATTTATACAAGAGCTATCTTTTCAGGCAGCTTCTTGTGATAAAAAATTTGTAAATCTGTTAGTTAGCTCTGTCTCTTAGTAACAAGAAAGTTGGTCCTGATCCCTCCACAAAGGGAACACTACCAAAAAACAAAAGAATTGGGGAGATTTGATGTCCAAGATGAAGGCTTTATTAAAACAAATAGATAATCCACATAAAAATGTCTAGAGCCTGAACCTATGAGAACATATATAGTGTTTCAACACTATAATCTTCTTCAGGGGTCCCTATTGGTCCTAATTGCAGGCTTGTGGATTAAATAATAAACATAAACTACTACACTGTTGAGGTTTTGTTTGTTTGTTTTGTAGCTCTGTCTCACCAGCAGTTCAGGAAATTATTGAAAACCTACTTATTTAAGATTTTTTTTTGTAATTTCTAGTACATTTGTTTTTATTGTCACTGTTTCAACTTTCTTTTGTAAACCACATAGAATTCCTAAGGTAGGGGTCCTTTTACTAAGGTGTGTTAACTGATTTAGTGTACGCTAATCAATTTAGCATGTGCTAATGATTACCACGTGCTAAATGCTAACGTGGCCATAGAATATAATGGGTGTATTAGCATTTAGTGCACGCTAATCGTTAGCGCACATTAAATCGATTTTCATGCGCTAAATCAATTAGCACGCGCTAAATCAGCTAGCACGCCTTAGTAAAAGAGGGGGGTTACTGCGGTATATAAATAAATTTTTATGTTATGTTATGAATTTAAATGAATAAAATAAGCATTCCCAGAAATGACCCCAAAATGTTCTGGCTGCTCATCTCTATTCTCTAATTTACACATGTACCTATGCACTCTGCCCACACACCCTGGCCAAATCCTACCCATGTGCACAACTACCAGCAAAGTGCATGCCACCAAATCTTGATGTGTACTTCTCCACTAGTTGGGATTCTGTAAGAGGTACATGTGGCCACATAGATGCATAAATTTCTAAAATATGCTCATTTATGATCCCTCCTGTCTCCTAACACTAAGGGTTAAATTCTATATAAATCAGTGTTGAAAAAAGCGCTATCCTATAAGCTGTGCTTAAAATTAGGTAGGTTTATAGAATAGTACTTATGCCTGGGAACCATAACTAAATTTAGGCATGGCCTTATGCACCAAGGACAATTTAGCCTGTGCCTAAATTTAGATGTGGGTGCCTATTTTCTATAATTATGTGCATAACTAAAAGTAATGCCCCCTATCCACCCATGACCTGCCCATTTTCACACCCCTGTTTTTGAGTCCCACATAAAGGTTTAGCAAGTAACTTATAATTGATTGTAAATAACACTAATGATTGCTTGTTAAGAAGCCAATTATTGGCAGAAATTAGCTTGTTATTTAATTAAATTGTGCATACAATTTCGGTATGATATGCAACCAAAATTGCACACAATTTTTAACGCTTTTTATAGAATTTGGGGATAAGTGTCTCCTTATAGAATTATCTCCTCCATTTCTTCATTCATCCCAAAGATACTAGAAGATGATAAAAAGGCAATGAATTGAGTCTAAGAATAATTACTATTACTTCATCGAACTAAGTAATAATAATAATTCCTGATTTCTAGGAGGGGCCGCTGAAAAGTATTCAGCCCAACTAAGAAGAGAATGATGTAGAGCCATGAAACTTACGGGTTATTCCACACTTTTCTTGACACTTTTCATTTCAATGATATGAAATGAAACGAAAAGTGTCAAAGAGACATGTGGAATAACTTGTCGGTAACAAAAATCATATGCGCGAATACAGGATGTCTGGTGCTATACTCAGAGAGAGTGCCCCTAGGAAAGAGACTTGGGAGTTCTTGTAGACAAGACAATGAAGCCATCCGTACAATGTGCAGCAGTGGCGAAAAGGGCCAACAGAATGCTAGGAATGATTACAAAGGAAATCACAAAAAGATCTGAAAAGGTTATCATGCCGTTATACCGGGCCATGGTACGCCCTCACCTGGAGTACTGTGTCCAACACTGGTCGCCGTACATAAAAAGAACATAGTACTACTCGAAAGGGTCAAGAGAAGAGCGACAAAAATGGTTAAGGGACTGGGGAAGTTGCCGTACAATGAGAGGCATCTTCTCCCTTGAAAAGAGGAGACTGAGAGGGGACATGATCGAAACATTCAAGATAATGAAGGGAATTGACTTAGTAGAGAAAAAGAGATTGTTCACCCTCTTCAAGGTGAAGAGAACGAGAGGGCACTCGCTAAAGTTAGAAGGGTAAAGATTTTCGTACAAATGTAAGGAAGTTCTTCTTCACCCAGAGAGTGGTAGAAATCTGGAACACTCTTCCGGAAGCTGTTATAGAGGAAAGCACCCTTCAGGGATTCAAGAAAAGGTTGGATAAGTTCCTACTGGAACAGAACAAATGCAGGTAAGGCTAGACCCAAATAGGGCACTGGTCCGCGTGAGAGGACAGCAGCGGCAAATCTTATGTTCTTATTCTCATCTTGGTTGGGCTGAGAACTTTTCAGTGGCCCCTCGTATTGTAATGTCATAATGCCTCATTCCACCAATGCCTAAGAGCCAACCTCATCGGTGAAGTCACAATGGCTTGGTTCTCCTATACTCGTGCCCATTTACTAGATGCATTTGCCTCACTGAAACAAAATGTATCAAGAAAAGTGTGTAATATGGTAACTAGTAAGTTTCATGGCTTCACATCATTCTCTTCTCGGTTGGGATGAGAACTTTTCAGCGGCCTCTCGTACTACTCACCTTTAACACACAGGATTTGACTCTTCTCTGTCGACTTCTTTCTACATCCATTCAGACTCTTTATATTTTCTTCAAAGCACAAGCAGTTCTCACCAATATCTCAACAAATATTCTCGTTGTTTGAAGCCTGCCATTTCCAGGGCATCTTATGGCAGTGCTCGCAAGATCTGATGATCTCTTACACTTTTCCTTAGTTCCAGAAAGGATTGTTTCCTGCAGTATTTTTTTCCCTCAGTTTGCTAAATCACGTCTAAGGATGTCAATTTCTGTTTTGTTGCATTAATGCCTTCCCTTCCCCCTATCACTCATTATTGGAATTGCAGTCAGCTGCATTTTCTGTCATGCCCTTTGGCTTTAAGCGGTTATCAACTAGAGTCTCCCAATCAGAAGGCAATGAATTCCTCCAGCCCCCTCCATTTGGATACTATCTGCATAGAATTAGTATAAGAATTACTTAATAAACCATATGTTTCTTCAGCTGTTGTTGGCTGTATTAATAACAAGGCTGTACCCTACAGGATTCTAAAATGAATGTATATTAGACATATGTTTCCTAATAACCTGAAGCCAATTTAGTTGTGGTGGTTTTTTTTATTTTGGAGAAAAAAATTACTTCATAGACTGTCATTTTTTCTTTCTCACTGCCTTACAGAACACTGCTTGCTTGACAGCTGGCAAGCCCAGCACTGAATTCTGTGGTAGGGGTTATAACAACCAGCCACATTATATTACGATGATCCATAATGTTGATCTTCATACTGCTGTCCCTGCTGGCATATAAATTGAGAGGAGACTCATTAGAAATAGAGTGCTTATCTTCCAAAAAACATAATCTCGAAAAAGGAGGAACTCCAGGAGATTGAAGATGCCAGCTGTGTCTTGCTCCTCAGCAGACATTTTAATCATATGTTTATGGTACTGAAGCAATCACTAAAAATACTATAAATTGGGACTAAAGTTGCTTATTTATCATCCATTTATTTAAATTTGATATTTCTTCGAATAACAGCAGCACAAAGAGCATTACATGCCAAAAGGGTGTGCCTTGCAGTAAGGACCCTACCAAAGATGGCAGAGGCTCCCAAAGGAAAATAAATAGAGTATAGACTTGGAAAATAATCATGGCGAAAATGAAATCATTTGTCTTTCAGGCATTTCAGCTTGCAATTGAGAGTCCAGAGGCAAACCACATGAATTTAAGAAGGAGGTTAACTGGATATTAATATATACCTAGAATAGAAACATTTAACTACCTATGGGGCTCATTTTCAAATCATAAAAACATCTAAAAAGCAGCATAAAGTTGCAAACAGATGGGATTTTTTTTTCTCCAAATCATCCATATTGCTACTTTCAAAACTCATTTTATAGACTATTTTCTCTGCTGTTCATCTGCAGTACATTTTCATCTCAAAGGGGTGTGTTGGGGGGGGGGTGAATTTTGAGTAGAACTAGAATGGGTTTATGGTTTGGATATTTTTCTGCAATAATGGGAACATTGTAGAAATTAGCCAGGGCACAAATTGGACATTTCAGGCTAAACCTGTTTCAATATCAAATAAGTGCCAAAAAGATACCCAATCTTACTCCCACAGCAGTCACTGACTCCCCCCCCCTCCTTCCCCCATGGGTCCGGATTTTATTTCCTGTGAAATGAAATGAGTAACGTGAGCATTTATTTTTTTCATCAAAACGGGACATCTATTAATTGTCAGTCCCGCCCCTAATTCCGCCCTAGCCCCACCCCAATCCTGCCCTAGCCCCGCCCAAATCCCACCCCCAATTTATTCCATTCATTTTTCATGAACACATAATATCTTATTAATTCATAATGACAGCCACATAGCGGGAGGAAGACTTGATCGGCTGGTGACCTACCTACCGGGAGCCAAGGTAGAAGACATAGTGAGCTGCATCGACAGGATCCTCAACAGTGTGGAAGAAAAAGATACGGCGGTGGTGATCCATGTGGGGACGAACAACGTGAGCAATAGGAACTACAACAGGGAAGTACTGAAGGACCAGTTCCGGATACTAGGAAGGAAGTTGAAAACCAGAACGCAGAGGATAGCATTCTCGGAGATCCTACCGGTACCCAGGGCAGATGAGAAGAGGCAGATGGAGCTGCAAACAGTCAACGCGTGGATGCGGCGCTGGTGTGAGGAAGAAGGATTCCACTTCATACGCAACTGGACAACGTTCTGGGGGAAGAGCAAGCTCTGCAGGAAGGATGGACTCCACCTCAGCAGAGATGGAACGAGGCTACTTGCAAGAAACATCAAGAGAGAAATTGAGAAGTTTTTAAACAAGGAAGAAGGGGAAAACCGACAGTCGACAGAGAGAGAGAGTCGATGGTTCAGGAACCAGTATACCCAGAGGATACCATGCAAGAAGATAGAGGGAAAGACTCACCGGATTACAGGCAAGAGAGATCGAAAAGGACACAAGAGGGAAGGAAATTCAAGAAAAGAAAAAGCTGCAAACTCAAGTGTATGTACACAAACGCAAGGAGCCTTACAAATAAGATGGGTGAATTAGAAGCCATAGCACAAAAAGATAACGTTGACATCATAGGCATCACGGAAATATGGTGGACTGAGGAAAACATCTGGGACACTGTGCTACCGTGATACAAACTATACCGCAGAGACAGAGTGGCTCAAAAAGGTGGGGGTGTTGCCATATACGTCAGAGGAAATTGAATCTGCTGGAGAGAACACGCCACAGCTGATGGATAAGTTAGAGTCTGTATGGGTCAAAATTCCAGGATCAAATGGCCTGGAAACGAAGATCGGCATCTACTACCGACCCCCAGGGCAGTCCAAAGAAATTGATGGAGAAATGACAGACGAAATTAAACGCAACTGCAAGGGAGGCAACACAGTTATCTGGGTGACTTCAACTATCTGGGAATAGACTGGAACCTAGGCACCTCTGGCTGCATTAGAGAGACCAAGTTCTTGGATGCTGTAGGCGATTGCTTCCTGGAACAACTTGTCAAGGAAAATACTAGAGGAAATGCAATTCTGGACTTAATTCTAAATGGCCAGCACAAGATGTAGAAGTAGAAGGGACGCTGGGAAGCAGCGATCACAATATGATGCAGGGGAGAAACATCG
This sequence comes from Geotrypetes seraphini, assembly GCF_902459505.1. Lineage (NCBI taxonomy): Eukaryota > Metazoa > Chordata > Amphibia > Gymnophiona > Dermophiidae > Geotrypetes > Geotrypetes seraphini. The sequence continues at coordinate 35,550,663 of NC_047101.1, forward strand.
GTCCAAAACGACAGCTACGGCACTGAACTTCCGAAAAGGGAATTACGAAGGGATGAGACACATGGTAGGGAAGAAGATTAAGAAGAGGATAAGCACTGTAAAAACGCTAGAGCAAGCTTGGTCCCTTCTTAATGACACAGTCACCGAGGCGCAAAATCTATATATACCGCGTATCAACAAGGGATCCAAGAGGAAAAAGAACAAAGAACCGGCATGGCTCACTATAGAGATGAAGGAAGCGATGAAAGACAAGAAAACTTCATTTAAGGAATGGAAAAGGTCAAAAATGGATAAAAACTGGAACAAGCACAAACAACATCAACGCAGGTGCCATAAAGCGGTAAAAGGGGCTAAAAGAGACTACGAGGAAAAAATAGCCAAGGAGGCGAAGAACTTCAAGCCGTTCTTTAGATATATTAAGGAGAAACGACCCACAAAGGAAGTGGTGGGACCATTGGATGACCATGGAATAAAGGGAGCGCTAAAGGAGGACAAAGCAATCGCTGACAAACTGAACACATTTTTTTTTGCATCAGTATGTACCAAAGAAGATGTACACAGCATACCGGAATCCATCAGGCTATATGCTGGAAACAAAGACGGAAAGCTGACAGGATTGATGGTCAGTCTAGAGGAGGTATGCAGGCAGATTGATAGGCTTAAGAGCGATAAATCCCCAGGACCGGATGGCATCCATCCGAGGGTCATCAAGGAACTGAAAGGGACCATAGCTGAACTGCTTCAACTAATAGCCAATCTGTCGATCAAATCGGGAAAGATTTCGGAAGACTGGAAGGTGGCGAATGTTACACCGATCTTCAAGAAAGGTTCGAGGGGAGATACGGGAAACTACAGACTGATGAGTCTGACCTCGGTACCGGGAAAGATGGTAGAGTCACTGATAAAGGACAGCATCATTGATCACCTTGACGGACACGGGCTGATGAGGACCAGTCAGCACGGTTTTAGCCAAGGCAGATTGTGTTTGGCGAACTTGCTGCACTTCTTTGAGGGAGTAAACAGACAGATAGACAAGGGCGATCCGGTCGACATTGTATATCTGGATTTTCGGAAGGCGTTTGACAAGGTTCCGCATGAACGACTACTTTGGAAAATTGCAAGCCATGGAATTGAGGGTGAAATACTCACGTGGATTAAAAACTGGCTGGAGTATAACAGAGAGTGGGGGTAAATGAACAATATTCGGACTGGAAGAGCGTCACCAGTGGGGTGCCGCAGGGCTCGGTGCTTGTACCCGTGCTCTTTAACATCTTTATAAATGATCTGGACTTAGGTACGACAAGCGAGGTGATTAAATTTGCGGATGATACAAAGTTATTCAGAGTAGTAAAGACGCAGGGGGATCGCGAAGATCTGCAACATGACATAATCAAGCTCGAGGAATGGGCATCGACATGGCAGATGAGGTTCAACATGGATAAGTGTAAAGTAAAGTGATGCATGTCGGTAACAAAAATCTCATGCACAAATTCAGGATGTCCGGGGCGGTACTTGGAGAGACCTCCCAGGAAAGGGACTTGGGAGTTCTGATCGACAAATCGATGAAGCCGTCCACACAATGTGCGGCGGCAGCAAAAAGGGCAAACAGAATGCTAGGAATGATAAAGAAGGGGATCACAAACAGATCAGAGAAGGTTATCATGCCGCTGTACCGGACCATGGTATGCCCTCACCTGGAGTACTGCGTCCAGCACTGGTCACTGTACATGTAGAAGGACACGGTACTACTCGAAAGGATCCAGAGAAGAGCGACTAAGATGGTTAAGGGGCTGGAGGAGCTGCCGTACAGCGAAAGATTAGAGAAACTGGGCCTCTTCTCCCTCGAACAGAGGAGATTGAGAGGGGACATGATCGAAACATTCAAGGTACTGAAGGGGATAGACTTAGTAGATAAGAAAGGTTGTTCACCCTCTCCAAGGTAGGGAGAACAAGAGGGCACTCTCTAAAGTTGAAAGGGGATAGATTCCGTACAAACGTAAGGACGTTCTTCTTCACCCAGAGAGTGGTAGAAAGCTGGAATGCTCTTCCAGAGGCTATTATAGGGGAAAACACTCTCCAAGGATTCAAGACAAAGTTAGACAAGTTTCTGCTGAACAAGAACATGCGCTGATAGGGCTAGTCTCAATTAGGGTGCTGGTCTTAGACCAGAGGGTCGCTGCGTGAGCGGACTGCTGGGCATGATGGACCAATGGTCTGACTCAGCAGTGGCAATTCTTATGTTCTTATGTTCTTATCATTTATATTTGGAGGGTTTTCAAAGATGTCAAGGCAGATGACTTTAAAATATGCAATGTCACCTCAGTAACTATAGAAAAATAGTCAAATATAGTGCAAAATATAGACAGCAGATATAAATTCTCAAAACTGACACATTTTGATCACTACACTTCCCCCTCTGAATCCGCGGTTTCAGCATCCACAGATTTGGTTATTCAAGATTTTAAAACAAAAAAAAAATTTTCATTTTTCAGGCTAATTTAAGCCCTGTAAGCATATTCATTGGGGAAATCCTGAAAACCCAACTGGAATATGGCTCTCAAGGACCGGAGTTCCCTACCCCTGCTTTAGCTGGTGGAGATACAAAGTTCAGGTGTGATCTTCTCTTATGTCTGTTGGTTGGGAAGGAGAAAAGGTCAGTTATATATTTAGGAGCTAACTGGAATATGGCTCATGATTTGCATCTAATTTGCCTTTGAATCCTAGCACAGTGGATTCCTTAATAACTCCTTTGGGAGAGTATTCCAGGCGTCTTCCACTCGCTGCGTGAAGCAGAACTTCTGGACATTTGTCCTAGACTTGTCCCCCCTTAGCTTCAAACCATGTCCTCTTGTCCTTGTCACGTTGGACAATGTAAATAATTTATTTTCCTGCTCTATTTTATCGATGCCTTTCAGTATTTTGAACGTCTCGATCATGTCCCCTCGCAGCCTCCCCTTCTCCAGGGAGAACAGTCCCAGTTTCTTGAGTCGTTCCTCATATTCCAAGTTCTCCATACCTCTTATTAGCTTTGTTGCTCGTCTCTGCACTCTCTCCAGCAGTTTTATATCCTTTTTTAGGTTTGGAGACCAATGTTGGACACAGTATTCCAAGTGTTGTCTGACCATTGCTCTATAAAGCGGCATTATGACTTTCTTCGATCTACTCATGATTCCTTTCTTTATCATGCCTAACATTCTGTTTGCTTTCTTTGCCGCTGCCGCGCATTGTGCCGACGGCTTCAGGGTCCTATCTATCAGTACACCCAGGTCCTTTTCTTGTTCGCTCTTACCCAGAGTTGCGCCTGACATTCTATACTCGTGTTCCTTATTCTTACTACCTAAATGCATTACTTTGCATTTCTCCACATTGAACTTCATCTGCCATTGCTCTGCCTATTTCTCTAACTGATACAAGTCGCTCTGGAGTTCCTCGCTATCCTCCTGCGATCTGATTGCCCGGCATAGCTTTGTGTCGTCTGCAAACTTAATGATCTCACTGGATATTCGGTCTTCCAGGTCATTGATATAAATATTAAATAGGATCGGCCCAAGTACCGAGCCCTGGGGCACCCCACTAGTCACTTTCTCCCAGTCTGAGAACTTCCCATTTATGCCCACTCTCTGCTTCCTGTTTTCCAGCCATTTGCCTATCCACCTTTGTATATAAGAACATAAGAACATAAGAAGTTGCCTCCGCTGAGTCAGACCATAGGTCCATCTTGCCCAGTGGTCCGCTCCCGCGGCGGCCTATCAAGCCCATTGCCTGAGCAGTGGACTATATCTATCTATACCCCTCAATCCCTTTTTCTTCTAGGAATCTATCCAAACCTTCTTTGAAACCATTTAATGTGTTCCTGTCTACCACAGCCTCTGGAAGCGCGTTCCATGTATCCACCACCCTCTGAGTGAGGAAGAACTTCCTAGCGTTTGTTCTAAACCTGTCCCCTTTCAATTTCTCCGAGTGCCCCCTTGTACTTGTGTTGCCCCATAATTTGAAAAATCTGTCCCTGTCTACTTTTTCTATGCCCTTCAGGATCTTGAAGGTTTCTATCATGTCTCCTCTAAGTCTCCGCTTTTCCAGGGAGAAAAGTCCTAGCTGCTTTAATCTGTCGGTATATGGGAGATTTTCCATTCCCTTTATCAGTTTAGTCGCTCTTCTCTGTACTCCCTCAAGTACCGCCATGTCCTTCTTGAGGTACGGCGACCAGTACTAGACACAGTACTCCAGATGCGGCCGCACCATTGCACGATACAGCGGCATGATGACTTCCCTCGTCCTGGTCGTGATACCCTTCTTAATGATACCCAACATTCTGTTTGCTTTCCTTGAGGCCGTGGCGCACTGCGCCGATGCCTTCAGTGTTGCGTCTACCATCACTCCCAGGTCTCTTTCCAGGTTACTGACCCCTAGTGGTGTTCCCCCCATTTTGTAAGTGAACATCGGGTTCTTTTTCCCCTTTCTCCCTCTATTCCATGGCTTTGTAGTTTCCTGAGAAGTCTTTCATGAGGAACCTTGTCGAATGCTTTCTGGAAGTGACCAATATTCCTCTGGATGCTTTTTTTTATCCTTGGATGTGTTTTAGATTTTAAGTGAGTCCAGATTAAATTAAAATAATAAGTAAAATGATCAGACCAGATATCATGACACCAAGTACCATAACTTCCATAGGCTGGAGCTGTTCTAATGAGGACTCCCCATTATTCTCAGCAGCATCCGGCATTTCTATGTCTGGCTTCTCCTGAAGGCTGGAGTCTTCCTCCAAGTCCTCCCTCTTGCAAGCCTGCTGCTTGGGTTTGGGTTCCTCTCAACTGTCTCTCTCCACTCTCCTCTCTGTGTAGCGGGGCACACCCTGATAAGGCTTGTTTTTCCTCACAGAGGCTTCCTCTGTGTATTTAGTATGGTCATTAATCTCTAGGACCCTGGTGCTGCTCTCTTTTCCTTCCCCTGGGAAACTGCAACCCAAGGTCCGGTTTGACAGCTAATCTCTCTCCTGTCAATTTGAGCGTTTTTACTTTTACATTACTTTGATGTCTTCTATCCCACCAATACCCACATCCCTGACTTTCTCATGAGTTTGGGATGCCCTGGCACCTTCTGGGCAAGGAATATAGGTCCCTTTCTGGGTCTTCTTAAGGCATACGGGCGTTTAGGATGGTGCAGCACTGCCCTGCCCGTGACAAGGTATGGGCTGTGATACAAAGATAAGTGGGCGAGGGATGGACTGAAGAAGGAGAAAGATGAGGACAGGGAGATAAACTGTTTGGGATTCAAAGAACAAGAGGGTGATAAGGATAATAAGCTGAAAAAAGGGTTCTGAGCAAAGAGGATCAGGTTGGAAGGAAGATGCACTAAGGGGTAAAGAAAGGGATGGGAAGCTGCAAGAGGGGTTGTATTACTATTTAAAAAGGCTTACCAAATACCTTCAGTCACTTTCCGCACTGGACAGAATGCCAGGAAATCAAAATAGTATACATATTAAGTTTTATTACATATATACAATATTTCTAGCCATAATCATTGATTAAGTACAGAGTTTGAATCAATACGTTACCAGTTATTACATCATCACGGTTATTACATCATTACTCTTGTCCACGATCAGGAGGCTTATCCAGAATATCATCACACAGCATGTCAGTAGTGGAAATGTCCCCCCTTTCTTTCTAAGAAGGCAATATTTATATACATCCCCTCCTTGTAACTGAATGCCGGAGGGGGGGGGGAATGTTTACTAATAGCCTGCTTCGTGAGCTAATTTCCCATCCCCTTCCTTGTGGAGGATGTTTACCAATCAGTATGTGTTAGAAACTCCTAGCCTGCTTCGTGAGCTAATTTCCCATCCCCTTCCTTGTGGAGGATGTTTACCAATCAGTATGTGTTAGAAACTCCTAGCCTGCTTCGTGAGCTAATTTCCCATCCCCTTCCTTGTGGAGGATGTTTACCAATCAGTATGTGTTAGAAACTCCTAGCCTGCCTGAGCTGACAATGACCTGTTCTCATAATTATCAGCAGGTGCTGAAAAATTCCTGGCCTTGTTCATTCTCATAGTACTTGTGTTTCCCTGTAACAGCTATCATGGATCCTAGGCAGTGTCACTCAATATTAATAATCCTTTCATACCATACGTTTCACATTCGTGTCACATTCGGTCCTTATTGAGTTATACTGCCACAGGATACCATCGTGGGTCGTGTTGATTTACAGCATAGTCCATAAACCACATAACAATTCCACAAGGACAGAACAAGTACTATTATGGTTAGTATAATTACTAATCTGGTGCTCTATTATGCTTTTGTTCAAATTCCTTATGGACTGATTTATCCTACGGGATCCTAGTATTAACTTTCCCAACTTTAAATCCCAATTTGGAACGGAAAAGTTGTTCTCCCAGAATCCTATATCAGGTGTTCAAACATAAGTTTGATTCTGCCAAAGAAGTGTTGACATATTGTGTAAGCATCCTGCAAAGGGTACTATCATTTTTTGGTATTATTGGCTCATTAGTCACCACACATATTACGCGTGGTGCTATTTCAATAATATAGTCCATTCACACACATCATATATTATTGATTGTAATTTACAAATTCGCCCTTGCAATGTGGAGTCACAAAATGTTAAAATTAAATTTAGGTGCCCAGAAAAATTGCTTCTGAGGTTCCCCTAGTATGAGGGGTAACACTACATATTTACACATGAGTATCATTACATTGTCTTGAAATTGTTTATTAAACACGGTCCTCCATATCTGCTCATTTCTAGTGTGTTCATTGCTTTTAATTTCTGTAATCCATGTATGGTCTCTTGTTGTCACATTTGCAATGATACATCTGGAGTTAGCGCTGCAAGTGAAGTTATCTTGCTTCCGATTCATTGAAGAATGCTTCCATCTCCATGACGTAACGACCCCTTCTTTAATTGTAATACGTCACCCGGGGGCAGCGCCTCTTACCCCATACCATATTCCAAGGATTCCAAGGCACATGTATATCTGCAAGTTTCAGAAAACATTATTACTCTCTCAAATAACATTTCTCCTGAGGGACATATTCCCATTTTTCCACTCCCGGTTTCATTACAAGGAGAGCCTTATCTTTCCCGATTGCAATCACCTCCGCTGGTTCCGGAGGTCCTTTAGGATTGCTAATCCAGATTTTGGCTATGGACAGTTTCCCAATCGTCAAATTGGGGGTTACATTATCCCTCCACTGCCCATATTTGTCATCTGTAGTTAGTTTTTTAAGGGCCTCTTTCAAAAGTCCATTCATCTGTTCAATTAATCCCGCTACCTGGGGATAATAGGGTATGTGATATACCCATTCAATATTATTTTCCTTAGCATATTCTTTTATCTGCCCTCCCGTAAAATGTGATCCATTATCAGTTTGTATTTGTAAGGGCATACCATAATACTGAATAATCATGTCTAAAGTCCTTAGAGTGCTCCATTGTGACGCAGAAGCACAAGGGAATGCTAATAATAATCTACAGCAGTACACATATATTTACATTTATGACTTTCGGGTAACGGTCCTATGAAACCCATTTGCCAAATCTGGGCTGGCAAATCGCCCCGTGCCCCATTACCTTATGTGGTACTTCCCGTTCTTGATATGTTGACACACCGGACATTTTCCGATCACATGTTTGATCACATCTATCGTCAAAGGAATCTCTCATTCCTGAGCCCACCTGTAAGTAGCTTTTTCTCCAAGATGTCCACTTTTCTGATGTGTCCAAATGGCTGTACCTTCCAACCATTCTTCCACCTTAGGAATTTCATTAGTAGTTGTTACAGAAATGGTAGCTGCAGCATCTGCTTGGGAATTAAACAATCGTTCCATTGAATCAACAGGCATATGTGCATCTACATGAAATACTGACACTATTGTCTCCTGTACAATTTTTTCTATGTCTTGCCACAATTCTTTACCCCACAGTTAACCAATTATGGGACTTCCACCCCATTAACCATGTAGCAAGACCATTAGCGACCGACCAGGAGTCAGTAAAAAGATATCCCACTCCCCATTTCACTGGGGATTCATGAGCATATACTGGCTTTATGATTTCCAGCTCTCCGTTAGGAATATTAGCTATTTTTTCGTGCAAAGTAGCTACCCCATGCTCACCTATTTTAGCTCTTTGAGAAATGTACCATTTCCATTTTTTCGTTTTGTTTTCTCTGTGATTTCCCTAATATCCTCTATTTCACTGAATTCCTAAAAATTTTACCGACGTTGTCGGTCCTTGTAATTTTGTTGGATTTATTTCCCATCCTTTCTTTTTCATATGGTCAATTAATAAATCCAACTGCCCTTGCACCTCTTCCTTCGCTGTTCCCTGTATCAATATGTCGTCAACATAATGAGAAATTTGTACAGATGTGAATTTCTGAAATTCATCTAAATGTTCCGCTACTATTTGAGGACAAATGGTAGGACTATGTAACCATCCCTGTGGTAGCCTAGTAAAAGTAGATTGGGCACGTTCAAACAAACCTGAAACCTACTTACAGGAATATACATTAACATTTTATAACATTTCCAATATTCTTTTATCGTTCTTAAAAACTTATTTCGGACTGCTGAAAAGTCCGCGGCCAGCCTTCAGACAGTGACTAGTCAGCCTGCTTGTTACTACAACAAAAGGCACATTCTTCCTTAACACGTCTCACAAAGCTTTCTTCCACATTCTTGTACGTTCGTTCTACAGACTATCTCCCTGCTTTTAACCATCTCTTAAAGAAACAAGGAAAAGAAAAAAAAATTCAGGCTACATCAGGCAAACAGCTTCTAAATTTTTATCCATAAACCCTTTGGTTCCTTGTTTACATTATTAATTTCATTACAAGTTCCTACATTTAAATCCATAATTTGTTAATATTTAAGCATATTTTAAATATCGATCCCTGTTTTTGCAACATTCGTAGAATTGCAGACAGACCCCATGCTGTCTCTCTCTATTTTTTCTCCCCTTCCCCCTCCCCTCTGCCTAGTGAACAAAGGAGAAACTTAAAAAGCCCGCCGTCGTCAAGCTCACATGATAGCATCGAAGGAGGAAAAAGGTGGGGGTGAAAATCCCTCCCTTTGCAGTTTGCTCTTTCAAACAAAGGAACTTTTGCTCCAACATCCTATTTACTCGACCGCGCCTTTTATATTTTGTGGCAGCAATATGAACTACTAATACCCAGCTCCTTCGAGCCAAAGCAACTACATCACCCGATTTATCGGGGCATTTTTTTTTTCTAAACTACATCACCCGATTTATCGGGGCATTTTTTTTTTTCTAAACTACATCACCCGATTTATCGGGGCATTTTTTTTTTTTTTTTTTTTCAAAACTTGTACAAGATCAAGTGGTTCTGCCCTTCCCAGAACCCAGAGCAACTACATCACCCGATTTATCGGGGCATTTTTCTAAACTACATCACCCGATTTATCGGGGCATATTTTTTTTTTCTAAACTACATCACCCGATTTATCGGGGCATTTTTTCCTAAACTTGTACAAGATCAATTGGTTCTGCACTTCCCAGAACCCAGAGCAACTACATCACCCGATTTATCGGGGCATTTTTATTTCTCTAAACTACATCACCCGATTTATCGGGGTATTTTTTTTTTTCTAAACTACATCACCCGATTTATCGGGGCAATTTTTTTTTTCTAAACTACATCACCCGATTTATCGGGGCATTTTTCTAAACTAGTACAAGATCAATTGGTTCTGCACTTCCCAGAACCTTTTCCCATGACTCTGCTAATCCATGATTATTGGCTAGTTCTTGTGCTATTAAATTATACGGTGCCTCAGTCCAGCTGGGCACCTCTATAGGTTCTTTTGAGGATTTCTCTCTCTTCCTGAACATTCCTGTATCACAAGAGCGCTCAGGTTTTCTTTAGAGAAATCCTGCCGACTACGCCAATTAATGTATTACTATTTAAAAAGGCTTACCAAATACCTTCAGTCACTTTCCGCACTGGACAGAATGCCAGGAAATCAAAATAGTATACATATTAAGTTTTATTACATATATACAATATTTCTAGCCATAATCATTGATTAAGTACAGAGTTTGAATCAATACGTTACCAGTTATTACATCATCACGGTTATTACATCATTACTCTTGTCCACGATCAGGAGGCTTATTCAGAATATCATCACACAGCATGTCAGTAGTGGAAATGTCCCCCCTTTCTTTCTGAGAAGGCAATATTTATATACATCCCCTCCTTGTAACTGAATGCCGGAGGGGGGGGGGGAATGTTTACTAATAGCCTGCTTCGTGAGCTAATTTCCCATCCCCTTCCTTGTGGAGGATGTTTACCAATCAGTATGTGTTAGAAACTCCTAGCCTGCTTCGTGAGCTAATTTCCCATCCCCTTCCTTGTGGAGGATGTTTACCAATCAGTATGTGTTAGAAACTCCTAGCCTGCTTCGTGAGCTAATTTCCCATCCCCTTCCTTGTGGAGGATGTTTACCAATCAGTATGTGTTAGAAACTCCTAGCCTGCCTGAGCTGACAATGACCTGTTCTCATAATTATCAGCAGGTGCTGAAAAATTCCTGGCCTTGTTCATTCTCATAGTACTTGTGTTTCCCTGTAACAGCTATCATGGATCCTAGGCAGTGTCACTCAATATTAATAATCCTTTCATACCATACGTTTCACATTCGTGTCACAGGGGTGAGACTTGGAATAAAAAAAAAGAACAAACAACAGCAAGACAATTTTTAATATTTTGTGTTCCTGGTTCAAATCGACCAGCTGTGTCCAACTGAGTGTGCCCAAGAATCACTAACTGGTCTGAGTAAGTTTTAGGTAGTTGCTGGTATCTGCTCTTTTCTTTCAACCTTGCAGTCACTGGGAGTAAATAAGGTATTTCATTAGAACAGTAGGAAAAGGGGAAAAGGATGTGGAAGGATGGAATACCATGAACTGAAAGTCTCCCTTTTAAAATGTACTTTCTTTTTGCAGCTCTTAAATTGATTCCCCCATTACTAAGGTGACCATACGTCCCGTTTTGAATGGGATTGTCCCTTTTTCTGATCCCCTGTCCCATTGTCCCCACGCACAATGGGGACGCCTAAATGTCCCATTTTCAGCAACGGCGTCTTGAAGCTGTGTGTGGGGACAATGGGACAGGTGATTGTGGGAGAATGGTAATCTCCCTGCTTACCTGCCCACCGCCGCAACAACAGCTGGAAAGACAAGTCCAGGCACCGGCCCAGAAGCCTTCTCCCTGACGTCAATTCTGGCGTCAGAGAGGAAGTTCCGGGCCAGCTAATCGCTGGGCTAGAGGATGTAAATTCAAAAGTCATCATCAACATCTTCTCTCATATCAAGCAGCATTATGGGGTAAAGACCTGGAACAATTACTTATGCTTGCTAATACTTATGGGGAATTCAGGAGACATCTAAAAACATATCTGTTCCTGAAGTACTTAGGCAGTTGATTTGTACAATCTTTCCCACAATAACTAATCTCTAGAGCTGCCTTATCCTGCCAGTTCTACTCAATTTGTAGCATTTTTAATCATTGTAAACCGCATAGAACTTCACTGTCCTACGGTATATAAACTATTATTATTATGTTACTTCTGAGTAGCCATGGAGGTTCTGCTGGCTAAGCAAAAAGGTTGGGAACTACAGAAACTGTAAATGCTTTTATTTCAACTTTAAAAGTGAACTGACTTCGTTTTGTGTACTGTGAAGATTTGCTGTGGCTCTTACCTAGAGTGGGGGTTGGGATAGAAACACTGATATCCCTGCAGTAGGGCTGAGGGGAAATGTTCCAGCAGTGTGATTACTGCTATCTCCGTTTGCTCTAACCTGAATCCTTATCTGATAAAGCCCTTTAAGGACTAGTGCTACCCACAAAACCTAAGAAGGAGTTAGGCAGTGAAGCTTTCGTTTTTCCCGCCTGTCCCAGGAAGAGACCTGAGAGAGAGATTTGTAAAGCCCTGCTTTCAGCAGAGAGAAGGGAAAGACCTCTGCTAAACTATCTCAGTTTGCCCTAGAGACAAGGGTTTTAGGGGTTTTTTTTCACAAACTGTTTGAATTTCAAAGTGATTATTTTGTCCTGTTTGAAGCTGAAGATGATTATTTTGCATTGTAAATGGTTGCGTGCATTCTCCACAGCACTGTTTGTGGTTAAGTTTGGGGGTTTTGGGCAAGAGAAAAAGAAATTACTGAATTTAAGCCTTGGGCCATTCTGACTATTATTTTGAGGCTCATGGGAATGAGTAGTCAGCCACGTGGCCGTTCAGTCGTCTAGAAGTGTGCACAATGGCTGGCGGCATAGCCTCCACTAGTTTACATTTTCTTCAACTCTGTTCTCCCTTTCACAGTCCATATCTCTTCCCTTGTCCTCTTTTCCTCTTACAACTTATCAGTGCCTATGTTTCTTTTCCCTGCTTACCTATCAATTCCTCATTCCTTTCCCAGTGCCTCCCTCAGTATTTCTCTACTTCTCTCTATGGTAGACCTGTCTGGCCTACACTGCTGCATTCTTCTACTCCCTGCTATTAGTCCATTGCTCAGACATTCCTTAGCCTGGGACAGTGTTGCCAGATGGCAGAATAAAGAAGCGAGTCTCCTGCTTTCTGCCTGCACCCAGTGGCGTACCAAGGGGGAGCAGGGGGGGGGAAGTCCGGCCCGGTTGCACGCTCCAAGGGTGACAAAAGGGGGTCAGGATGCTATGGAAACATGGTAAAGGGTGACAAAAGGGGGTCAGGGTGCTATGGAAACATGGTAAAGGGTGACAAAGGGGGGTCAGGGTGCTATGGAAACATGGTAAAGGGTGACAAAAGGGGGTCAGGGTGCTATGGAAACATGGTAAAGGGTGACAAAAGGGGGTCAGGGTGCTATGGAAACATGGTAAAGGGTGACAAAGGGGGGTCAGGGTGCTATGGAATCACGGTAAAGGGTGACAAAGGGGGGTCAGGGTGCTATGGAATCACGCTGAAGGGTGACAAAGGGGGTCAGGGTGCTATGGATGCGTGGTGGAGGGAGAGAAAGGGGCAGATGCTACAGGAATTGCAGGGAAAGAGACATAAGGGGGAACGATACTGCATGGAATTGTAGGGAGCGAAAGGGGGAAGATGCTGATGGAAGTGGGGGGAAAGAGAGAGAAGGGGCAGATGATAGAAGTGGGGAGAAGGGGCAGATGATGGAACTGGGGATAGAGAAGAGGGCAGATGATGGAAGGAGGGGGAATAGAGAAGGGGCAGATGATGGAAGTGGAGAGAAAGAGAGAGAAGAGGGCAGATGATGGAAGTGGGGGGAAAGAGAGAGAAGGGGCAGATGATGGAAGTGGGGAGAGAGAAGAGGGCAGATGATGGAAGAAGGGGATAAATAAAAGGAGGGCACATGATGGGGGAAAAGGATTAAGTTAGGGAAATACTGGAGGGGGTGAGGGAAAGAGGTGGTGAGCTGTAGGTAGACAATAAAAAAGGAAATTGATGAGAGGGTAGTAAGAACGTAATCTAAATGGATGCAGAAAATAAATTGAAAAGGAAAATGAGGGAAGAAAGGGATTGCAGAAGAGCGGTGTGGGAGAGGGAAGGAGAGGAGAGAGATGCCAGACCAATGGGGGTGAAAGGAGAGATGAAAGGGGGAGGCATACAGTTTCTGGAAGGGACATTGAAGGAGAGAAGATGCCATATAGGGGCAGAGAGACGGCAGACAGTGGATGGAAGGAAGAGAGTAACAAGAAGATGAGGAAAGCAGAAACCAGAGAAAACAAAGGTAGAACAAAAATTTCTATTTATTTATTGCTTTAGGAGACATGTGTCACTGTTTCTGTGGTGTTGCATTTTATGCAGAGTCCAGCTTCTTGCTGGTTCAATTTAACCTTTGTCTATATATTTCTATTTTATCCCCCCTTTTACAAAACCGTGGAGCGTTTTTTAGTGCCAGCCGTAGTGGTAGCAGCTCTGATGCCCTGAATTCTATGAGCGTCAGAGCTGTTACCACTGTGGCTAAAATCCACACTACAGTTTTTTAAAAGGGGGAGGGGTTAGCATGTGATTATATATTCCAAAGGTGTTTTCTGTGTTCTGTGTGTTCGAAAGACATGGTTTTCTGTTAGGATTGACGGTGTAGGATTGATCTGTACTAGTCTGGCTTGTTTAGTTTTACAATGGGTGTATTGATGTTGTACTGCTTACTGCATATGCAAGATGCTGCCTTTTCCTAGGTACTCATGTGTGACGTGTGGATTGTTACTAAAAATCATGTTTTTCGTACAGATGGGGGGGGGGGGGTGCCAATAAATGATGGGACCCAGGTGTCCATATGCTAGGTACGCCACTGCCTGCACCAGAAGTGTTCTTTCTGCAGCGTCCTGCATAGTGAGGTCACCACCTTGCCAAATAGGGATGATATGTGGTGTCTTACTGACAATATTCAACTTACCAGTCAAAGCTCCAAAGCTGCACAGTTCCCATACTCACAGTATGTGACAATAAAATGATTTCACTGAATAAAAATCCTCACTATACAGTATAAATCAGGAAGTGGTACGATGTTATAAATGCACAACATATATAATGCTAAAAAATGATGAAAGACTAAATCACCATAAAAAATAAAAAGATCATAAGTATATGTCAGGAGTGAACTCCGTATCAGGGTCCACACCAGTTTAGGTAGCGTTCACCCTCGTGCTACTGTGAGTGGCTCACTGTAATGAACAAAGGCCATCAAACCACCCTTTCATGTTACTCTTCGTTATAAATAACCCAAAGAAAGTAGAATAAATGTGTGAACACTCTAATCAACAACACTACTTAGAATCAAGCAAAACGGGTATTCACCATTTTACAAATATAACCACCACCAATAAAAGTGAGGAAGAAGAAGCCTCAGAACCCCACTGCCTCCCAAATGACGGTGGACAGTTCAAGGAGTACCGTATTTTCACGCATATAATGCGCACCTGTGTAAAACGCGCACACGGGTATAGTGTGTGGGAAAAAGAAATTTATGTAAATAAATTAATATATAGCGCGCACATGCGTACACTGCGCATGCTGCTCATCAGAGAAGGGGCGGGACCACAGCAGAGGAAGAAGCGCAGGGCTCAGAGAAGGGGCGGGACCGCCGGCAGATGAAGCAGCAGGGCTCACTGGCATTGCGAACCCACGGTAGGCTGTTTCTCCACCGCAAACGGTGCGGGGGGGGGGCTAGGGGATGAATCAGACATCGGGGGGGGGGGTGCGAGCGGTCCTTAAGGGTGGGGGGTGCGGCGGTCCTTCGGGGTGGGACATCAGGTTTTCAGGGCTGAATCGGACGTCGGGGGGGGGGGGGAACCAGCAATGTAAAAAATAAATTGTACAACGTGCTCACGCATATAACGCGCATGGTTATGCTCGGTTTGTAAAATCGTGTATAACGCACGTGTTATATGCGTGAAAATACGGTAATCACTGACATTAAAAAATACCCTTCACTTACATATTTTCAGTGGCTGAGAAATAATAATATTATAATATTCAAGTGCCCTGCCCTGCCAGGATCTGCATCCAGCCCCATTCCCTTCATCCCCTGTCAGGCTTTGCACCCAGCACCCTCCCTGTCAGGCACTGTACACAGCCCCCTTCCCTCCCTCGGTCCCAGGCTCACCACCCTGTCCACCCTCCCTGCCCTGTCCATCATACCTTCTCTGCCGCTCGAATCCCTGGTGGTCCAGAGGTGTAGTGGGCAGGAGCGAGCTGCTGTGAGTTCCAGCTTCAGTCACTGAACAGTACTGAGTGGGAGAGTGCTTTGGCACTGCTGGTCAGCGCTAAGTGGCTTCCTGAATGGATCCTGTGAATTCCCGCCGGCACTGGCACCTCTCCTCCTCACTGGCATCTTGGGGCACACCAGGAATTTTCCGAGGCACTAGTGTGCCGCAGCACACAGTTTGTGATACCCTGCTATACAATATTGAGAAGAGTTTTTCTATTGTGAGCGATAAACACCCTTTATTGTCAAATACTGAATACGGCATTCACCCAAGGGTACTCAAGGAACTAAGGAACGAAATAGCTGAGCCACTTCGACAAATATGCAACCTATCCTTAAAAACTGGAGAGATTCCGGAAGACTGGAAAATAGCAAATGTCATGCCCATCTTCAAGAAAGGCTCAAGGGGAGACCCAGGAAACTACAGGCCGGTGAGCTTGACCTCGGTCCCGGGAAAGATGATGGAAGCGCTGATTAAAGACTGCATCTGGGAACACATCGAAAACACTGGGCAACTAAAGCCGAGCCAGCATGGCTTCTGCAAGGGTAGGTCATGCCTCACTAACTTATTATACTTCTTTGAGGGGGTAAGCAGCCAGGTGGATAAAGGGGAATCTATAGACATCATTTACCTTGACTTCCAAAATCCTTCGACAAGGTACCACATAAAAGACTGCTAAGGAAGCTATGGAACCACGGGGTGCAAGGGGAGGTCCACCGATGGATCAAAAACTGGCTGGCGGACAGGAAACAGAGGGTTGGAATAAAAAGGCCATTACTCAGACTGGCAATGGGTCACGAGCGGAGTTCCGCAGGGGTCGGTGCTGGGACCGCTCCTGTTCAATATATTTATCAACGACCTGGAGGCGGGAACAAAATGTGAGGTTATTAAATTTGCGGATGACACTAAACTATACAGCAGGGTCAAAACCATGAAGGACTGCGAAGACCTCCAAAAAGATCTGACAACGCTGGAAGAGTAGGCTGAAAAGTGGCAAATGAGCTTCAACATAGGAAAATGCAAGGTCATGCATGTAGGGAAAAAGAACCCGATGTTCACTTACAAAATGGGGGGATCACCGTTAGGGGTGAGTAACCTTAAAAGAGACCTGGGAGTGATGGTAGACACATCATTGAAAGCGTCAGCACAGTGCACCACAGCCTCAAGGAAGGTGAACAGAATGTTGGGCATCATTAAGAAGGGTATCACAACCAGGATGAAGGAAGTAATTCTGCCACTGTATCGTGCAATGGTGCGCCCGCACCTGGAGTACTGTGTCCAGTACTGGTTGCCGTACCTCAAGAAGGACATGGCGGTACTTGAGAGAGTCCAGAGAAGAGCAACTAAGCTAATAAAGGGTATGGAAGACCTCTCATATACTGACAGACTGAAGAAGTTGGGGCTTTTCTCCCTGGAAAAGCGGAGACTTAGAGGAGACATGATAGAAACCTTCAAGATCATGAAGGGCATAGAAAGAGTGGACATGGACAGATTTTTCAAATTATGGGGAACCACAAGCACAAGGGGGCACTCGGAGAAACTGAAAGGGGAAAGGTTTAGAACAAATGCCAGGAAGTTCTTTTTTACTCAGAGGGTGGTGGATACATGGAACGCGCTACCGGAGGATGTGATAAGCAGAAGCACACTACAGGGCTTCAAAGAGGGTCTGGACAGGTACCTGGAGGACAAAGGGATTGAGGGGTACAGATAAGAGTAGAGGTAGGTAATAGGGATAGAATTAGAGGATCAGAGGCAGTTACAAAATTAGTCATGGACACTGTTCAGGCAATTAGGCCTGATGGGCCGCCGCGGGAGCGGACCGCTGGGCAGGATGGACCTCTGGTCTGACTCAGCGGAGGCAACTTCTTATGTTCTTATGTATCATATGTTCTTATGTACCGGACTCAGAGGAGCTCATGAGTGGGGAACAGGCTGAAAAATTGGAACACATAGAGGTAAGTAAGGAGGATGTCCTCAAACAGATAGACAGGTTAAAATGTGGCAAATCGCCGGGCCCAGACGGGATCCACCCAAGGGTTCTAAAGGAACTAAGACAAGAAATAGCTGGCACAATCCAGCATGTTTGCAACCTATCCTTGAAAACTGGAGAGGTAACAGAGGACTGGAAATTGGCGAATGTCACACCTATCTTCAAGAAGGGATCGAGGGGTGACCCCGGGAACTACAGGCCGGTGAGCCTGACCTCAATTATAGGGAAGATGGTGGAAGCTATGATCAAGGACAGTATTTGTGAGCACATCGAGAGGAATGGCCTACTGAGAACAAGCCAGCACGGATTCTGTAAGGGAAGGTCATGCGTAACGAACCTTCTGTACTTCTTTGAGGGAATAAGCAGTCGGGTGGACAATGGGGAACCTATAGACATCATTTACCTCGATTTTCAAAAGGCTTTCGACAAGGTGCCACATGAAAGGCTGCTTAGGAAGCTGTGGAACCATGGGGTGGGAGGGGATGTGCACAGATGGATCGAACACTGGTTGTCAGGTAGACTGCAGAGGGTCGGAGTAAAGGGACAATATTCTGACTGGCGGGGAGTCACGAGCGGTGTACCACAGGGATCGGTGCTGGGGCCGTTACTCTTCAACATATTTATCAATGACCTGGAAAAGGAGGCAAAGTGTGAGGTTATAAAATTTGCAGACGATACCAAACTGTGCGGCAGAGCTAGGTCCAGGGAGGAGTGTGAGGACCTACAAAGGGACCTGGACAAACTGGAAGACTGGGCAAACAAATGGCAAATGCGCTTTAACGTGGAAAAATGCAAGGTCATGCATATAGGGAAAAAGAACCCATTGTTCAACTACAAATTGGGGGGGGCATTGTTGGGAGACAGCAGTCTTGAGAGAGACTTGGGTGTGATGGTGGATGCATCACTGAAGCCATCCGCACAGTGCGCAGCAGCCTCGAAAAAAGCCAACAGGATGCTGGGCATCATAAAGAGGGGCATAACAACCAGGACGCAGGAAGTCATCATGCCATTGTATCGAGCGATGGTGCGTCCACATCTGGAATACTGCGTTCAATATTGGTCGCCGTACCTCAAGAAGGACATGGTGGTACTTGAGAGAGTCCAAAGGAGAGCAACGAAACTGGTAAGAGGGCTGGAACACTGCCCATACGCTGAGAGGTTGGATAGGCTGGGGCTCTTCTCTCTGGAAAAAAGGAGGCTCAGGGGAGATATGATAGAGACCTTCAAGATCATGAGGGGCATAGAGAGGGTGGATAGGGACAGATTCTTCAGGCTGAAGGGGACAACAGGTACGAGGGGGCATTCGGAGAAACTGAAGGGAGATAGGTTCAAAACAAATGCAAGGAAGTTTTTTTTCACACAAAGGGTCGTGGACACTTGGAATGCGCTACCGGAGGAAGTGATCAGGCAGAGTACGGTACAGGGATTCAAACAGGGATTGGACAGATTCCTGAGGGATAAAGGGATCGTGGGATACTGAGGGAGGAGCTGGGATGTAACACAAGTATAGAAAGCTAACCAGGTAATAAGTATAGAAACCCAACCAGGTCGTGCATGTGCAAGACCGGAGGATTAGAACTTCGATGGGAAGATAGGACTTCAATGTGAAACCAAGGTGGCAAGGGAGCCCCTTCTGGTGATAGACAGGTCATGACCTGTTTGGGCCGCCGCGGGAGCGGACTGCCGGGCAGGATGGACCTATGGTCTGACCCGGCGGAGGCACTGCTTATGTTCTTATGTTCTTATATCCCCTTATTCCTCCTTTCCTTTAGGGCAGTGTCTCTCAAACTGTGTGCCACGGTACAGTGGTGTGCCCCGAAGAGATTCCAGAATCATATTATTAAAAATTTTATTCATAAATATATTCTAGAATAGATGACATGTACGTTGGCTATTCAAGTTTGTCAATGTTATGAGCATCTATGAGCTTAAGGATACAACTACCCAGACAAGCACCATTCTTTGATGTGATTGGTCCTTGAAAACTAACAGCAATAATTTTATTTTTTACGCAGTAGCTATCCTAACTTAAGCAACAAAGCAATCAAGGCTTTGTTACCGTTTGGATCTTCTTATTTTTGTGAACTTGGATTTTTAACTCTGACAGAAATTAATTTAAAAAAAAAACCACAGAACAATTGCAGATGGCGGATGATGAAATGCTTGTTTGCTTGTGGAGTATCAAGCTGCGTTTTGAGTTAATTTGCACTCAAATACAAGCACATCCATCGCATTGATTAGCAATTCTATTCTACCTACTTTAGTTTCACCATTGTTACAATTACCCATACATAGCTTAACCCTTTCAGGACCATAAGGATCGTAGGCCAATTTTTGTGGTTTTGACGACATTTTTATGGTAAAAAGGGCTTGCAGATGCCAAAAAATTGATTTTTTTTGTGAAATATCATTATTTTTATTTTAAAAAATCACACTTCTGGCTTATGGACAGTGTGGCAAGTGAATCTTCTCGTCAATCTGGCAACGACGCTAATGAATGAATGTCGGAACCAGTTTGTTTACATAAAGGCAGTATCATATGGAATCCGTACATATCAAATTTAGAACTGTAGACTATCCCAATCAAAATTTATAGGATTTTAAAGTTATGGGACAAATATGTCCCTTGGTCCTGAAAGGGTTAAAGAACATTAACTAAATAACTCAAATTTAATTTTTTGTTGGTTTTGTAACTTTAAATTTTTAATTATAATATGCCACAAAAAAAAACATTTGTTCCATTTAGTGTGCCACAGCTAAAAAATTTGAAAGACACTGCTTTAGGGTATACATATTGACGTCTTCAAGATAGTGAAATAGCACCCCTACTATCAGGACTGTAGGTGGAGGACTCCTGCTCAGTTTAGAGAGAACAGTGGTGCTTTCTTTGTATATATATTTTTCCCATGTGTAGGTTTGTATAATTGATTTTCCCCCTTAACATAGCTGACATCTTATCCTACATGAGGAGGTCCTAAGCTACACATTTTAACCCAGGAGCAGAGACATGTGAATGACATTTGCATACCTACTTTTCTAAAATGATGGGTAAAAACTACATATCCCATATATTTTTATGGGATAGATGAGCTAACTAAAATGTGGCTGCAAATTGTTATGCTATATTTCTATGTAAATAAGAGAATTAACTCCAATTAAGTGCATCTGAGCAGATAAAGAGCTGTTTTAGTGCTGCTTCTTTTATGCTACAAATCCTGTAATTAAATTGAGAGCATACTACAGGATCCTACAAAACCTGGAAGAAACAGGGAAAAAAAGGCTGCAAAAAGCAACTGAAAAATATGTGTGATTCCTAATTTTAAGAACCAAGGAAAGATAACAATCAATAACATCCTAAAATAATTGAGGACTTCTATAAAAAAGGAAACAAAAATGGGAAAAGGTAGATTCAGAAGGGAGCACCAGATAAAAGGGTGGTGCCGAAAGAGAAAAGAGAAGATCCTGCAGTTGGCAGAATGAGGCATTGCCTAGAAAAAGCATAATGCAAAGAACAAAAGAAGAGATTTGGAAAGGAGCAGTAGAATGAAGGATGATGAAGAGCAAGAAAAAGAAGATTTTGGAAAAGAGCACTAGAAAGGTTTATGCACATACAAAAATGAATATACAAAAGAGTACTTGAGTGTAGATTAATGTTCAAATAGAAAGAGGAGCTATGGAAATGATCATCAGAAGGTTTAGGAAGAGTCCCAAAAAATCAGAAAGGATAAGGTGCTAATAAGCGATGAATGTATGACAGAAAAGCACAACAGGAATGTGCACTATACCGGGAAACCAAATAATGAAAAAGAGACCAGGAAAAAGAGGACTTGGTGGTTTAGCTTTTAGTCTATGAAAGAGATGGATGTGTATTCTGGGTTCCAGGAAAGGGAAAGACTAAACTTGATACCAAAATCAATAAGCAAGATTAATCACTAGTAAAAAAAAAAAAAAAAAAAGGACCATCTATTGATATCAAGATAATAAATCAGATACAATATTGTGCAGTGGAAATTATTACAGAGAAAGTGCAGCCAATGAGGGGAAACAACCAGAAGAAAAGGAGAAATATCAAGTCCTCCTTGGAAAGAAAAAAAACCCCATACAGAAGAAAAAATAATCATTGGCTGCAGAGATGTCAGTAATAGATGAATGCCTCAATAGATTAAGAACAAAATAATGAGAAAAATTCAAAACCAAAAGCTGAAATATGCTGAAGTAACAGAAGAAGACCTTAAATTAATATCTTATAATAATAAATTGAAAGTAATTGAAAGAAACAGCAAAAGGAGAAAGGTTGCAAATATATGGAAAAAATAGAAAGGAGATATACTATAATAAATTATTTAAACAGAACTGAAGGCAATTCTACTCGTACAAGGAACTTGGGAAGAATATTGCCGCAATTAAAATACCACCAGTGGAAAGAGAAACGTTCTGAGAAAGCTAAAATGAACATCAGTTACATAGAAACATATAGAAGCAGCTGAAGACCAGGAAAGCCCATCCAGTCTGCCTAGAAAGGTTACTTCATCTATGCCTTTAGCCCTAAATTCTGTATATGGTGTTTTAAATTGTGCTCGCCAATAGGTGCACTTAGCTGATTGGCATGCATAGCTTAATTGTTTAACAAGTCTATAATTGGCAATTAACACCTCATAATCGACAGTAATTCTAACTAATTAGAAGTTATATGCGCAACTTGGTATGTGCCAGTTCCAGTGCATGAATCTGAAAAGGGGCAAGGCCAGGGGAGCAGAATGGGCAGAACATGGGCATTCCTAAAATATATGCATACTGTGTAGAATACCTCCGATGTGGGCACATATTTAGGCTTGGATTTCCTTGGCCTAAATGGGTGCACCTAAAAGTTATGCCTTACCCTGGTGCTTAGTACGATTCTATAAATTGCATGGAAGAATGGTATAGAAATTCGAATAAATAAATAAAATGTACCTTTTATAAAATTGCACTATGTGCCATTCTAGTCAGCACTGATTTGTTGGCACTAGGGCTACCAGATTTTACAGAAATAAAATCCAGACCCATGGCTACGCCCCCAGGCCTTCCCACCCTGCCTCATTCTGCCACAACCTCACCCCCCAGCCCTGCCCCCTCAACCTGTTCACTTGTTCAGAGCAGCATCAGAGCAAAGTGCCGGGTTTTGAAAAGCCGTCCGGGTAAATCCGGACGCCTGGTAACCCTAGTTGGTACTATGTATAGAATTTGGCACTTAGTGCATGAAAATCAATTAAGTTCAGCTTTGAATGGAAATGTTTTTTATCTTTTGTTTCATCGTCTTGCCATATAGACAGGGTTGGCGTAACTCACTGTGCAAACTGTGCACTTGTATGGATAGGCAGCCCCAGGAGAGCGATATAGTCAGCATAGTGAACCACCTGGGTCCAGAATTATTTGGATGGCAGCTGGAGGTAGAAGGCAGCAAGCTGCAGTTGGCAGAGATGCTAAAAATGTGGTCCAGAAAAAGGGAAAACAGCCTGCAGCCTTTAAGCTCATGCATGTAGCGTGGCTCATGGAAAATTTTATTTTTTGCTGCGATAAGCACATATTAGTGTGTACTACAGCTTAGTAAAGGGATCCCTTAAGTTTCCTTTTAAGTGCTAATTAATTTTCCTTTAATCTTTATCTTTTATCTGTTTATTTTCTATTTGATTTTTGTTTTAATTCTTTGGGGGAAAGTTATCAACGTGGGCTGTTGTTAAGATGCGTTATTTTACAAGTCGTGCTCACAATTCCATCATGCAAATTTATTTCACTCTCTGTAGCAACGGAATGGCCAATTCGATATAAAATCACCTTTGCATAGTATAATGTCTTAGAGTTTAACTGCATCTCACTTTGAGACATTTTTTAAAGATGTACAAGTTATGTTGGCAGTTGCAAAATACTTTGATGACAAACATAACTTCTTGAATTTAGTAAGTTATTAATTAGATATTAGTTGGGTTGGAGTGGGAAGGAAGGAAGGCAAGGAGAAGAGAGAGATGCCACAGCATAGGGGAGGAGGTGGAGACAGAATAATGGAGAGGGGTGAAGCTGAAATGAATCGTGTACAAAGGAGAGAAGGGGCACAGGATATACAGTTTATTGAGGGGACATAGAAAGAGGGAAGATGCCATATGGAAGAGAGAGAGGGTGGACAGTAAATGGAAGGGGCAGAGAGAGTGCAGAGGCTGGATGGAAGGAGCAAAGAGAGGGCAGATGTTGCATGGAAGAGAGGACAAACGCTGTATAGAAAGAAGAGAAGATGATTAAAGAAGAAACGACAAAGGATATAATATTTTTGTTGCTTTATGTAGAATCAAGTAGTATTGTAACTATATTGATAAAAGTTTATAAACAGGAAATGGAACATAAGAACATAAGAAATGCCTCTGCTGGGTCAGACCCGAGGTCCATCATGCCCAGCAGTCTGCTCACGCGGTGGCCCAACAGGTCCAGGACCAGTGTAGTAATCTTCTATCTATACCCCTCTATCCCCATTTCCAGTAGGAATTTGTCCAATCCTTTCTTGAACCCCAGTACCGTACTCTGCCCTATTACGTCCTCTGGAAGTGCATTTCAGGTGTCCACCACACGTTGGGTAAAGAAGAACTTCCTAGTATTTGTTTTGAATCTGTCTCCTATCAGCTTTTCCGAATGCCCTCTTGTTCTTTTATTATTAGAAAGTTTGAAGAATCTGTACCTCTTTACTCTCTCTATGCCCTTCATGATCTTATAAGTCTCTGTCATATCTCCTCTAAGTCTCCTCTTCTCCAGGGAAAAGAGACCCAGCTTCTCCAATCTCTCAGAATATGACAGGTTTGCCATACCTTTTATCAGACGTATTGCTCTCCTCTGAATCCTCTCGACTAACGCCATATCCTTCTTAAGGTACGGCGACCAATATTGGACGCAGTACTCCAAATGCGGGCGCACCATCGCACTATTTGATTATTACTTCTAGATTCATCTTCTTTCACATTTTTCTTTGTATCTCCTCATGAAGTTTTTTGTCCCAAGCTGGAGATACATTTTTCTGGATAACTTTTGCTTGTCATAAATTTATTGGTGTCTTCACTGTGCTTTCCATTTTAGTCAAGAACATATTTTTTAAATGTACATTACACTGATTTTCTAACAGTAACATAAAATATTGGATGTTGACCAGCTGTTCCTTATAATTCCTCTTTAGAAACCACAGAGCTAGTACAAGTGACATGCAGACTTGATCAAGGATCCTCAGGTTAAATGTGCCCAAAGTTGCAGAACAATGAATGGGAATGTATCTGCTCTCGGGTGCTTGTCTTTGTGCTTTTACGTTTCCTGCTCGACACACGAATACTTCCTTGCCTGACAAAAGACAAAATATCCCTGCCAGCTGAGGTGACATTGTGTTCATTCAATAAAGGTACAAGGCCCCGAGGTCCTTTAGTGAGAAAGATAACAAAGAAAAATCCTCATTAACTAACTGAGAAAGAATGAAGGTCACCCCGCTGAGAGACTTCCATGCTTCTGTGTCAGAAGGAACATTTGCTATTCATTAATTCTGAAACCCAAGCTGAGTATATCATTTAGAAGCATTTTAATTTAACGTCTCTGTCAGAAATCACTCGGAAGGTGCTCGGCACTTTACTTGACCACTTCAGAAGCCCTTGACTGAGCATTGTTGGCCATTAAAACTGGTCTGGGAATCCCAGATAACTGGGTTTAATATGATTTGTATTAGAACTGGAATTCTGAGATGAAGTGATACATATATTCTGCAGCTGCACTTTTCAAAGATATTAATACAAATGTGCACAAGCGTTCTAGATGTAACACCCGTTGGGAGCGTCCCTGGATCTATGGCACTCAACAGACATTTTTTTACGTAGTCCTAATATGCTGGTTCTGTTTTATAATTATTGCTGAATTAAATGGTGTGATGGTCGTGTAAGTCCACTTTCCAAGGTAGTATAAAGAAATAAAACAAAAAGCAAGGTGTTAACTTTTTTTTTATTGGACTTAATGCATTTTATGATCAGATCAGAAATAAGCAAATGTTGACAAATATCAGTGTATACAGTATAAGTAAAACATGAAAGTATTTCAGGGACAGGAAGAGGGAGGGGTGGGTGGCAGGAGACAGAAAGATGGCAGAGCAGTTTTAAATGTCTTTATAGTGGGAATGAAAGCCCAGATCTCTGTTAAGTCCTGCCTGGTAGGTGTCAAAATAATTATTGTTAAATCTTCTTTTTTTGTGTGTGTTTGTGTAATGAGGTTTGTCACCTTTTTCTGGCCCTGCATCTCTATGTAGCCCTGGTCTCACTCACAATATCCTGGGCACCAGCTAAGCTCTTCAGGTAGGGCACCTAGACAAGGGTCTACAAAACAAGAATCTATTTTCAAGCTGGGCACAAGAAGGGGCTGTAGGGTACTCCTTGGGCACCTTTTGTCTTACTCATCAAAAACACAGCAGTCTTGGTGATTAACTTCAACTTGTTTTGCTATTAGGAACTTGATAAACATAATTGATAACTTGATTTATACAGTTCAAAAGGTCCAAATGGTCATTTTATCTCCAAACTCATTCCCCCTAGAGAATGACAAGGGCACAAAATTTTCCCCATCCCTGCAGGATCTCTTTTTCCCGTCGCATCCCCACAAGTTCTCTCCCTGCCCCATTCCTGCAAGCTCTGTCCTCATCTGCACAAGCCTCAAACAATTTAAAATCATACGTGTTCGAGGTTGGTGCTGTTAAGGTTGAGCTTACAGGAATGGAGCAGGGACAGTGACAGTGACAAAATTTGCGAGGATGGGATGGGGGAAGTAAGTTCCAGCAGGGACAGGCAAAAATCTGGGCTAGATTCACTAAGTTTACCGATGGTGCACCGATTGGTTTGCAACCCCGACCCGATTCCAATCCATGCATGCATATGAGGGGGAACGGCATGAAAAGTAGGCAAGCAGCGAATCACTACACAAAATCTGGAACACTGACTGGGCTGGCCGATCAACAGAAAAGTGACTGCTGGGGACCAGTCGCTCACGTCCTTTCCGACTACCCTCTCCTGCTCTCTGCCGCCCTGCTCAGTAAACTCCTGCTCTCTGCCCCGAATCTCCTCTTGCCGCCCCAACTTGCTACCCTGCTCTCGCCCCGACTCTCCTCTCGCCGCCCTGCTCTCTGCCCCGACTTTCCATCCTGTGCCCCGAATCTCCTCTTGCTGCACCGACTCACCATCCTGACTTTCCTGCTCTTCCCCCAGTGCGAGCCCATGGTTTTAACCCGCAGGTTTAAAGCAGGTTAAAACCATGGGCTTGTGAAGTATTAAAAAAGTGTGTGGGGGGGGGGGGGGTTTGGTTTTTTAAAATTCTTTATTCAATTTTTAAACTACAGAAGTGCACAATAATTAATACACTTACATAGAATATTAAAATTAAAGCACATTAAACTTAAAAAAATTTATAAAAAGGAAAATTATTTCCCCCCCCCACCCTTCCACCTATTAATCAATAAATAAATGCCTTCAAGAACAATCAATACATACCGCTTAAACAAATTCCAAAATGTACCCCCCTTCCCCACCCTGGATGTGTATGTTTAAAGGGACATCTAAAGAGATCAATCCTTACAGTATTTAGTTAACGGTTCCCAAACGTCCATAAATTTTCTGTAATTTCCCTGCTGAATGGCCATAAATCACTCCATTTAAAAAAAATATAACAAAGGGATTCCCACCCGAATGTGTAATTTAGTCTATCCCAATTTTTCCAATTTTTAAAAATAAGCTGCATGGCAACCTCTGTCATTATAAAGAGAAGTTTGTTACTTCTCACAGATAGTTGACTCTTCGCTCCCATTAATGTACCAAATAAAATGGTATCATATGTAAAGATGTGCTCAGAGTTGAATCGGTTCAGCGGATGGCCACCAGGATGGTCTCGGGGCTAAAGGGTCTCCCGTACGAGGAAAGACTGAGCAAGTTACAGCTCTACTCTCTCGAGGAGCGTAGGGAGAGGGGAGACATGATTGAGACATTTAAGTACATCACGGGACGGGTTGAGGTGGAAGATGATATCTTTCTACTGAAGGGACCCTCGACCACAAGAGGTCATCCGCTCAAACTCAGGGGAGGGAAGTTTCGTGGAGATGCCAGGAAGTACTTCTTCACGGAGAGAGTGATTGAGCATTGGAACAAGCTTCCAATGCAGGTGATAGAGGCACACAGCGTCCCAGACTTCAAGAATAAATGGGATACCTATGTAGGATCCCTACGAGGGTCTGCCAAAGGATAGGATCACTAGGGTATAGACTTGAAAGAGCGGGTCAGTAGAATGGCATTCTTACAATTCAACTTAAATGGGACATTAGACTTAAAAGGGAGGGTCGATGGTGTGGGCAGACTTGATGGGCTGTAGCCCTTATCTGCCGTCATCTTTCTATGTTTCTATGTTTCTATATGATAGAGCCACTGGATTCTCCAATAAATTATTAACTTGAACCCAAATAGATCTCCAAAATTTCAGTATCAAGGGACTATAGTATAACAAATGATCCAACGTCCCAGGTTCGAGATGACAGTGCCAGCATCTATTAGATTTGGAGCTATCTACTTTATGTAAACGAACTGGGGTCCAAAAATCTCTATGTAATAAGAAAAACCATGATTGCCTCATAGATGCAGACACCGTACGTTTCATCCTCCAAGTCCAAATTTGTGGCCATTGAGATGCAGTAATCTGTTGCTTTATCTCAATGCTCCAAATGTCATGAAGACCAGTCTTTGGTTTCTTATTCAAAAATCCAGATATTAATTTATACCACTGAGCGCCTGGTGACCCAGGAAATCCACCTGGAAGCACAGGAACTGCAAACTAGACTGATTTTTAAGATATTTCCAATCAGGGAACCCCTCCTGAATGGCCTGCTTCAACTGCAACCACCTATAACTTTGAGTTTTAGCAATACCAAATTTTTGTTGCAGTTGTGAAAACTCAAGCAGCTTTCCGTCTAATACTACATCGTCTTTACATATGTCCGCCTGCTCTGTAAGCATGCGCAGACCATCTACAGACAAAAAAGATGGTCTGCGCATGCTTCAGGATCGCTCACTAGCGATCCATATGGTCGGTAAGGGGGCGTTCCTCTGATCGCCCCTATTTGCATGCTGACCTGTTCAGAATTCATTGATCGACCGCAGAATGCCCACTTACCTTTTTTTACTTTGCAATATGCTGCAAAGTTTCTGCCCTCTAATAGTGTTTGCTCTTTAAAAGTTTTTGACAGTAAAGGCGTTTTGTTCACCCATGCCGGTGATGGCATTCCCGCCATGATGTCCGACATCGTGACGCTTAGGTTTTTAAATCAGCAGCAACCCCCCCCCTCCCCCTCCCCAGCAGTGGGAGAGATGCCCATTCTCTCCTGGTGCCAAAAAACCCTTGCTGCTACCCAGCTGTGTGTATTCCCCCACAGTGGGAGAGATGCTGATTCTCTCCCACTACCAAGAAACCCCTGCCGCTGCCCGGCAGCATGCACCTCCCCTCCCCCCCCCCCCCCGCAGCTGGAGAGGTGCCCACTTTCTCCTGCTATCAAATGCCCCCGCCATACAACACCTCCCCCCCACTTCCAACACCCCCTCCCCCATCTCTAATGCCCCTCCCCCTTATCTTTAAGTAGATGACCTGCGGGACGTAGATTCCCTCCTCCCAGCTGACCTGCAGCATCCAAACTGGGCCTTGCCCTTCCCAGTGCATCTTGGGAGAGGCCTTATACAACCTGGGCCAATAAGAGCCTCAGGCCCCTCTCCGGATGCACCATGAATGGGTCTAAGGCTCTGATTGGCCTGAATGCCCCATAGGAGGGGCCTTAGGTGTATAGGCAAATCAGAGCCTCAGGCCCCTCCCCAGTGCATCGCAAGATGCACCGGAGAGGGCAAGGTCCATTTTGGATGACGCAGGCCAGCTGGGAGGAGGGAATTCACATTCCTCAGGTCATCTACTTAGAAGTAAGGGTGAGGGTGTGTCAGAGGCAGGGGAGGGCAAATCAGAGGCGGGGGAGGTGTTGTATGGCAGGGGGGTCACTTGGCAATGGGAGAGAGTGGGCATCTTTCCTGCTGTGGGGGGAGTGCATGTGGCCGAGTGGTGGAAAGTTTCTTGGCCGCAGGAGAGAATTGGTATCTCTCCTGCTGCTGGGGGGGGTGGTTGTTGGTTGGCAGCAGGAGAGCTTGAACATCTCTCCCGCTGTTGTTGTGTTTTGGGTTTGGGGTGTTTTTTTACGCGTTTTTTTCTGCACATGTGCCCATCGTTATCAGCAGCGATGGGCACATACAAATTTAGTGAATCTTCGCTGCTGTCCGTCGACCTCACTTGCATGTGCAATTTTTTGAGAATGTCTTGCTTTTTTCAATTCACTATCAAAACGGCTGCGTTAGCAGACCGTCGCTTTTTAACTCGGTGTTTTTTGAGAATCCTGGCCTGTTAACTGGCACCCTTGGGGATTGATAGATGTCAGATAAATGTAGCTTGAGAGTTACTATAAAAAATAGGCCTAACTAATTCTATACCCCATACTATGCCTTACATAAACTATTCCAGACAAACTACCGGACACATGGTAGGCAAAGCATGGGCGTACTCAGGTGAGGCATGCCAAGTTTACACTTAAATTTCCACCAGAAATTGATTTTATTTTCATTTTTATTTAAAGTATTGCAGTATTTCTTCAATTTTTTTCTGATTACTTGAGAGTAATAGCTAACTGAATTCTGGTTAATAGAGAGTCTACTGTACTTTTATTACTGAGCTGTACAATTTACGGATTCCCCGAAATGAGTGGGAAAATGCAGTTTTGGACTTAAGAAAGCTTCATTCCTCTAAAGCAGGTTCTTGTAAGAAAAGAATCCCCTGACTCTGTTCTGTTGCATACCAGCACAACCAGTCCCATCAATTTATGTCTGCTTACCTCTGAGTGAATGAGTGATCGAGGCTGCTGTTTAATTTCCACCTTTTGTATGGAATTTCAGCCTCTCTAGCTATGGAAAAATAGGAGAATGGTTATGTTTTGGCCTCCAAGGCCATAAACCAAATTTCAGTGTGAAAAATGAAGATAAATGAGGATCCTAATCATTTGGTTCTACTAGAGATATTCTGTATACAGGAAATAAGGTGCAGATATGAGGGAGATTTTGGACCCTGCAGATACAAGAAATAGCCAGTGTTTATGTTTGTTCATATGTGTGGGAATTCCAATGTAAAATAAAAAATACAGCAAGCAGAAGGATCCTCCAGTAGCCAAATCTTGCCTTTTCATTAAGCACTTTATCTGGGGGGGGGGGGGGGGGGGGGTTTCCTCTTCTCATTTGAACAGGAGAGATAAAAAGGCATGATTTGCGGTCACAAAAGGAAGAACCACAGAAAATACACAGTGGGCTAGTCACTTAGGGGTAGGGTTACCAGATTTTGCAACGCTATGTTCATGTCACCTCTCTCCTTAAATCAATTCACTGGCTCCCTATCTGCCATCGCATACAGTTCAAGATCTTATTGCTGACCTACAAGTGTGTTCATTCTGCTGCCCCTCAATATCTCTCTTCGCTTCTCTCTCCTTATACACCTCCCAGAGAACTCCATTCCTCAGATAAGTCACTTTTAACGTTACCCTTGTCCTCCACGGCCAATTCCAGACATCATTCCTTTCATCTAGCTGCCCCCTATGCCTGGAATAAATTACCTGAGTTTGTCTGTCAAGCCCCTTCACTTCCCTTGTTTAAAAGCAGACTGAAAACCCACCTTTTTGATATAGCTTTCAATCCTTAACTCCTCTGCCCTCCAACCCAGCCAGATGTTTAACCTAGACTTCCAGAAAGCCTTCGATAAGGTACCACATGAGCGGTTGCTCAGGAAGCTATGGAACCATGGGGTGCACGGGGAGGTCCACCGATGGATCAAAAACTGGCTGGCAGACAGGAAGCAGAGGGTTGGTGTAAAGGGCCATTACTCGGACTGGCAAGGGGTCACGAGCGGGGTTCCTCAAGGATCGGTGCTGGGACCGCTCCTGTTTAACATATTCATTGACGACCTGGAGGCGGGAACAAAATGCGAGGTCATCAAATTTGCAGATGACACCAAACTATTCAGCAAGGTTGAAACCACGGTTGACTGCGAGAATTTCCAAAGGGATCTTACGACATTGGAAGAATGGGCGAAAAAGTGGCAAATGAGCTTCAATGTAGGGAAATGCAAGGTCATGCATATAGGGAGAAGGAACCCGATGTTCACTTACAAAATGGGGGGATCAATGCTAGGGGTCAGTAATCTGGAAAGAGACTTGGGAGTGATGGTAGATACGACATTGAAGGCGTCGGCACAATGCGCCACAGCCTCGAGGAAAGCAAACCAAATGTTAGGTATCATTAAGAAGGGTATCTCGACCAGAACGAAGGAAGTCATCCTGCCACTGTACCGGGCTATGGTGCGCCCGCATCTGGAATACTGTGTACAGTACTGGTCACCGTACCTCAAAAAGGACATGGCAATGCTTGAGGGAGTCCAGAGAAGAGCAACTAAACTGATTAAGGGTATGGAAAACCTTACATACACTGACAGACTGAAGAAGCTGGGGCTGTTCTCCCTGGAAAAGCGGAGACTCAGAGGAGATATGATAGAGACCTTCAAGATCCTGAGGGGCATCGAAAAGGTTGACAAAGACAGATTTTTCAATTTGAAAGAAACCACAAGAACAAGGGGTCACTCGATGAAATTGAAGGGGGACAGGTTTAAAACAAGCGCAAGGAAGTACTTTTTCACACAGAGGGTGGTGGACACATGGAACACCCTTCCGGAGGCCGTGATAAGAAATAGCACAGTACAGGGTTTCAAGGATGACCTGGATAGGTTCCTGGAAGACAAAGGGATTGAGGGGTACAGATAAGAGCAGTGGAAGGTTTAGAGATAACTGTAGAGGAAGGCAATAAAATTAGTCAGGGACCGCTGACCAGGCAATATGCCTGGTGGGCCGCCGCGTGAGCGGACCGCTGGGCTGGATGGACCTCTGGTCTGCCCCGGCGGAGGCGACTACTTATGTACTTATGTACTTCTCTTAGAGCAGGGGTGTCAAAGTCCCTCCTCGAGGACCGCAATCCAGTCAGGTTTTCAGGATTTCCCCAATGAATATGCATGAAATCTATTAGCATACAATGAAAGCAGTGCATGCAAATAGATCTCATGCATATTCATTGGGGAAATCCTGAAAACCCAACTGGATTACGGCCATCGAGGAGGGACTTTGACACCCCTGTCTTAGAGGGATTCAAACTTTAGGTAGGCTCTCACACTCTTTGGCATTTACTATGGTGAAAATCTGGAATGATCTCCCTTCAGATATTAGAACTCTCTCTTTGCTGACTTGCTTGGGAAAAACCCTGAAAACATATCTAAGAAATTTCTAACTGATAACTGCCAACACTGGCTTGTTGCTTTCTCCTGTCAGTTGGTCATGCCCTGCTTTCTGCCGCCTTCCCTGTAGCGGGCTAGCACTGCAGGGAAGGCGGCAGAGATCTAGAGCTCAGGGCAGAGAGCAGGATATTTAAAGAACTTTCCAGGGTTTCAATCAGCTTTTTCTTCCCCAGTCAGCGTGGTGACTGCAGCTACTTTCATTTAAATTATATTGTGGCAAATAAGATAGCAGAGTGATCGGTTTTCAAGTTGCATTTCTGGTCATTTATTTGCTTAATCCAAGAGAGCGTTTTTCTGAAGGGAAAATTATCTGCTTGTTACTAAAACCCATATAGCTTCTGTGCTGCTAAATGTTATCTGGGCAGCTAGGAGACACTCTAATTCAGATGGGTAACTCTCTAAAGGGGTTTAGACACAAAGAATGGAGAGCTATGTATGTAAATGCACACAGCCTAGGGAATAAATTTCTAGAACTAGAAACAGAAATAGTAAATGCAGACCTAGACGTGGTAGCAATATCCGAAACATGGTTCACTGACTCTCATGGGTGGGATATAACTATACCAGGATATAACCTGCTTCGCCAAGATAGAGAGGGTAAGTTGGGAGGTGGGGTAGCACTTTACATCAAAGAGAACATCAAGACAACTAGGATCACAGATGTCAAGTACACTGGGGAATCCATCTGGGTAAACCTGGCCAGAGGCGGAGAGAAATGCCTATACCTCGGTGTGGTATACAGACCTCCAAGACAATCGGAGGACAAAGACAATGAATTAATTGAAGACATTGAGAATATCACCTTACGGGGGGACGTTGTCCTGTTAGGGGACTTCAACATGCCTGATGTAGACTGGAACACATTCTCAGCAACAACTTGTAGTAGCAAGAGGATATTAACATCCATGAAGGGAGTACAGCTCAAACAAATGGTACTAGAGCCCACTAGGGCCCAGGCCATCCTGGACCTGATACTTACGAACGGGGAAAGCGTCACGGAAGTCTTGGTAGGAGAAACGCTGGCAACCAGTGACCATAACATGGTAACATGGTATGGTTCAACCTTAGAAAGGGCTTCCCTAGATCACAAACAAAAACGAAGGTACTCAATTTCCAGGGCACTGACTTCGCAAGCATGGGTGATTTCGTCCATCAGACACTACAGGCTCTGGAAACAACGGATGATGTGGAAGCTATGTGGTCAACACTGAAAAGGACACTACATGAAGCAACTATCCGCTACATAAAATCGGTAAATAAACAACAAAGAAAGAAGAAACCCCGTTGGTTCACTGATGAGATCTCACACCTAGTCAAGGACAAGAAAAGAGCATTTCTTTCATACAAATGCACCGGGGAGAAAGAAGCTAAAATTGAATACAAGACAAGGTCTGCAGCGGTCAAAACAGCAGTCAGGGAGGCCAAACTTCGAGTGGAAGAAACTCTAGCAAAGAACATTAAGAAAGGGGACAAATCCTTCTTCAGGTATATTAGTGACAGGCAGAAGAACACAAATGGGATAGTACGTCTTAGAACAGCAGATGGGATTTATGTGGAAACAGATTCCGAAAAAGCCAAACTACTGAACGATTACTTCTGCTCAGTCTTTACCTGCGAGGCACCTGGACACGGGCCACAGCTGGAAGCAAAGCCAAGCAAGGAAGACCCATTTCAGAATCTTGGGTTCTCACCAGCTGATGTTTACAGCGAACTGTCAAGACTCAAGGTAAGCAAAGCCATGGGACCAGACAAATTGCACCCACGAGTTCTCAGGGAGCTGTGCGATGTCCTGGCGGAACCATTAACCATGCTCTTCAATCTCTCCCTAAGTACAGGGAGAGTCCCCCTGGACTGGAAAACAGCTAACGTCGTTCCTCTGCACAAAAAGGGTTGCAGAGCGGAGGCTGCAAATTACAGACCAGTGAGTCTCACATCAATAGTGTGTAAACTCATGGAAACACTACTTAAATGTAAATTAGACACGATTTTGGATGAGGGGAATCTAAGGGATCCTAGTCAACATGGATTCACTAAGGGTAGATCATGCCAATCCAATCTTATCAGCTTCTTTGATTGGGTAACAGGAAAGCTGGACTCGGGAGAGTCTCTGGACATAGTGTACTTAGACTTCAGTAAAGCTTTCGACAGCGTCCCACACCGTAGACTATTAAACAAGATGAAATCGATGGGGTTAGGCGAGACACTAATTGCATGGGTCAAAGATTGGCTGAGTGGAAGACGTCAGAGGGTGATGGTCAACGGCACCCTCTCTGAGACATCGGAGGTGACCAGCGGAGTGCCACAGGGCTCGGTCCTGGGTCCACTCCTTTTTAACATATTCATAAGAGACTTAACCCAAGGGCTTCAGGGTAAAGTAACTCTATTCGCTGATGACGCCAAACTGTGTAATATAGTAAGTGAAAGCAATCTGCAGGATAGTATGACGCAGGATCTGCTTACGTTGGAAAACTGGTCCTCGACATGGCAGCTGGGCTTCAACGCTAAGAAATGTAAGGTTATGCATCTCGGTAGCAGAAATCCATGCAATCCTTACACCTTAAATGGAGAAACACTAGCTAGGACTTCAGAAGAAAGAGACTTGGGAGTAATCATCAGTGCAGACATGAAGGCCGCCAAACAAGTAGAGAAGGCCTCATCCAAAGCAAGGCAACTTATGGGATGTATCAATAGAAGCTTCGTTAGCCGCAAATCTGAAGTCATAATGCCACTGTACAGAACCATGGTGAGACCTCATCTGGAGTACTGTGTGCAATTCTGGAGGCCACATTACCGTAAAGACGTGCTTAGAGTTGAGTCGGTTCAGCGGATGGCCACTAGGATGATCTCGGGGCTCAAGGGTCTCTTATACGAAGAAAGACTAAACAAATTGCAGCTCTACACTCTAGAGGAGCGCAGGGAGAGGGGGGACATGATTGAGACATTTAAATACATCACGGGACGTGTCGAGGTGGAAGAAGACATCTTCTTTCTCAGGGGACCCTCGGTCACAAGGGGACATCCATTCAAACTCAGAGGAGGGAAATTCGATAGTGACATAAGGAAGTATTTCTTCACAGAAAGGGTTGTAGATCACTGGAACAAGCTTCCAGAGCAGGTGATCAAGGCCACCAGCGTTATTGACTTTAAGAATAAATGGGATGCCCTAGTAGGATCCTTACGAGGGTCGAGTTAAGGAACTAGGTCATTAGTACTCAGACTTAATGGGGTGGGTCAGTAGAGTGGGCAGACTTGATGGGCTATAGCCCTTTTCTGCCGTCATCTTTCTATGTCTCTATGTTTCTATGTTTTTAATTCTTCTGTTGAGTGGAACGGAAAAGTTACTTTGGTTGGAACCAAACAAAAAAAAAAGTCGGCAGAGATGTGTGCGACTGGTCCCCAGCGGTTGCTTCTTCTGTTGATCAGCCAGCCCAGTGGGTGTCCCACATTTGTTTGGTGAATCTACTTTGCAAGCCATTTCCCCTCATTTGCATGCACTGATCGGAAGCGGATTGCAGGAGAGGTTAGTGAATCGGATCAGAGGGAAATCGGGTTGCAAAGGGGTCGCAAACCGATCGGTACATGATCAGTTTGCTTAGCGAATCTAGCCCTAAGAGTTTTAAAACATGTATAGGCATTTTTTGCGGCCTATATGCGGGGAAATACGGTAATATGCAAGATAATGTTAAATAACGCTGCAGCCAATTTTTGCCCATTTAAAGGAGTCTTTGAATCATTTAATACAGAGTAAGAGAAGTATGTGAGGGAATGGCTGAAGTACGAGTCCAAATGTTATGCATTTCCCATCAATGCATATATTCCCATTACCCCAAAGAGGGCATAAATTTGATCATCCAAAAGGAATATCAAGCTGAGAGTCAATTTCAACAAGTGCCCTTTGAGTAGATCTTATAATAGGGTTTAGTTGCTGTGGAAGCACAACACAAATTAAATATTGTAACCTATATGGGTGGAGCAAATTAAGCTCTAATTAACATCACTTCGGCCAATCGTGCTGCTGATCAGGTGATAGCCAATACATAGCTTGTCTCAAAATATAAGCACTATGATATTTGTAAAAATGAGGAAAGTCTTTAATACTGTGGCGGGGTCGGGACCCGCGAGCGATCAAGGCCCAAACACCCATCACATGCGCTCTGATCCAGTCCCCATAGAGTGTCAATGGAGTAATGCAGGGGCTCTATAATAAATAGTTTCTGAGCCCTGCTATTTTCAAATCAGCACACCACTTTATTTTCCTTTGTATTCTTTTCATACAGGGAAATCAGAATCAAAATCATCTTACCGCTCCCCAGACAGTCCTGGCAGCAGAATAAAGAGCTTCCTTCTATAGTGCCCCCAAAAGTTCAGGCTTTAATAATAATAACAGTACTGGTCGCCGTACCTCAAGAAGGACATGGCGGTACTTGAGAGAGTCCAGAGAAGAGCAACTAAGCTAATAAAGGGTATGGAGGACCTCTCATATACTGACAGACTGAAAAAGCTGGGGCTTTTCTCCCTGGAAAAGCGGAGACTTAAAGGAGACATGATAGAAACCTTCAAGATCATGAAGGGCATAGAAAGAGTAGATAGGGACAGATTTTTCAAATTATGGGGAACCACAAGCACAAGGGGGCACTCAGAGAAATTGAAAGGGGGAAGGTTTAGAACAAATGCCAGGAAGTTCTTTTTCACCCAGAGGGTGGTGGACACATGGAACACGCTACCGGAGGATGTGATAAGCAGGAGCACGCTACAGGGCTTCAAAGAAGGTTTAGATAGGTACCTGGAAGACCAAGGGATTGAGGGGGTATAGATAGGAGTAGAGGTAGGTTATAGGGATAGGATTAGAGACAGTACAGAATTAGTCAGGGACACTGTTCAGGCAACTAGGCCTGATGGGCCGCCGCGGGAGCGGACCGCTAAGCGAGATGGACCTCTGGTCTGACTCGGCGGAGGCAACCTCTTATGTTCTTATATACCGCAATACCGTTAAGTTCTATGCGGTTTACAATAGATTAAGCGAGGTTCAAATTGATTGAATTTAAGAGGGGGGAAGAGGAGAGTTAATAGGACCAGAAATGCGTTGTTGAGGAGAAAGAGATTAATAGGACAGAGGAATCACTATGGAGGAGAAAGAAGATGAGTGGGTCAGTTGTCTAGATACTTTAGGAACAGTTGAGTTTTTAGACGTTTTCTGAATTCCTCATAAGTAGGGGGCGAAAGCAGTTGATCTAGGTCTTTACCCCACAATGCTGCTTGATGTGAAAGAAGGTGTTCATGGTGTTTTTTCAGTTTACAACCTCTAACTGGGGGGGGGGGAACGAAGTAGGAATGAGAGCTTCTCTTGTGTCTGTTGGAAGAGAAGGAGAAAAGGTCAATTATGTATTTAGGGGCAAGTCCGTTTAGCGCTTTAAAGCAGAAGCAGGCAAATTTAAACTTTATGCGTGCTTCCATCGGTAGCCAATGTAACTGCCGGTAGTATTTCTTTATGTACACGTTGCATATTTTTTGGGGAAATGGCTAAGTAGGTGATGTTACATAGTCAAGTTGACTTAGTACGAGGGATTGGACCAGGGTTCTGAATGCCGACGTATCGAAATAAGCTTTAATGGATCTGAGTTTCCAGAGAGTGAAGAAACCCTTTCTGATTAAGGAGTCCATCTGGTCTTTCATGGTTAGGCCTTGATCTAGAGTTACACCTAGTATCTTTATGGTGGGCTGGATGGGGTGATTAAGTTCATTGATGCATAGAGGTGTTTTGGTGTCAAACAGATGTGGTGAAGCAATGAAGAATTTTGTTTTTTCTGAATTAAGTTTGAGCTTGAAGTTTGTCATCCATTGCTCCATCATGTTTATGGCTTCTGAAGCCTTGGGAATAGTTTCCGAGATAGAGTCATCAAATGGGATTATAATCGTGAAGTCATCTGCATAACTGAATAGTTTTAGCCCCAGCTGAGTTAATTGCAAGCTCATTGAGGACATGTAGACGTTAAATAGCAATGGAGACAATGGTGACCCTTGTGGCACACCAGATGGATTGCTCCAGGTATCGGAAAGCTCATAATTGAAGCGCACCTGATAGGTGCGGGATGTAAGGAAGCCACGAAATGGCGTCTAGGCATTGTAGCATTTTCCTGTGGTCTACCAGGTCAAAGGCTGAACTCATATCGAATTGCATAACCAATGCATTGAGGCCCCTGCTAAACAGTAGGCGCAGGTTGTCTAAAATAGCTGCAATTACTATCTCCGTACTGAATAAAGGTCTGAAACCAGATTGGGTTTCGTGTAGAAGAGAGAACTGATTAATATAGTCCATCAGTTGGGTATGTACTAGTCCCTCCATGATTTTTACAATAAACGGAATGGATGCTACCGGTCTGTAGTTGGTTATTAGGGCTGAGGGTTCTTTGCGATTTTTTAGAATTGGGGTTATTATTATGTGACCGTTATTAGAGAGGAACTTCCCATTTTTAAAGTTATGGGCCAGGTATTGTAGCAGCGATAGTTTTAATTTTAATGGTGCTGCTTTCATAATTTCTGGGGGGCATGAGTCCAGAACGCAATATGTTTTAGAGTATTTGTTGTATAGTTTGGTGTAATCACTCCATTTTAGGTCTTGAAAGGAGTTCCATATCATGTCTGCTGGAATGTCATTTCCTTGGGTTTTAGCTATTTGATGATCATTAGGGTCGTTTGTTGAGCTAATTTGCGTCTCTTGTTTAGTAAGGGCCTCAACGCCCTGTTCATGCAATGTGACATGAGCTCTGCCTTTGACTTGGTGGACCATGGGAAACTGTTACAATGCTTAGACGCAATTGGAATCAGAGGAGAGGTATTAAACTGGTTTCCTTATATCCCGCACCTATCAAGTACATTTTAATTATGATCTCTCTGATACATGGAGCAATCCATCTGGCATGCCACAGGGGTCACCATTATCCCCTTTGCTTTTCAATGTTTACATGTCCTCATTAGGTGCGCAATTGTCCCAGCTGGGGATAAAACTATTTAGCTACGCAGATGACTTTACGATCATTATCCCATTCACTACCTCTCTCTTAGAAGTTACCTCCAAAGCAACAGAAGTACTAAATCGGATGGAGCAATGGATGACTGAATTCAGACTAAAGCTAAACTCAGAGAAAACAAAATTTTTTTATAGCTTCGCCATACCCACTTGACACTAAAGCATCAATGTTCATCAATTAGCTTAGCTGGATGTGGACTCCTTGGTTAGAAAGATTTTTCTCACCCTCTGGAAGCTTCAGTCCATTAGAGCATATTTTGATGTCTCATCATTTAGAATTCTGGTACAATCCCTTATACTGAGTCAACTTGATTATTGTAACATCGCCTACTTGGCACTTTCCCAGAAGAATATGCGGTGATTGCAACTGGTACAAAATGAAGCAGTTAGGCTATTTTGTGGACTGAAGAAGTTTGATCATGTAACACCTTCCTATCGACTTCTATACTGGCTGCCGATGGAGGCACATGTGAAATTCAAGTTTGGTTGTTTTTGCTTTAAGGTACTATACGGTTTAGTCCCTAAATATATAACAGACCTTTCTCTTTCACAATCAACAGACATAAGAGAAGCTCACATCCGAACTTTGTTTCTCCACCGGTTAGAGGTTGTAAATTTAAAAGTCATCACCAACATCTTTTCTCACATCAAGCAGCATTGTGGGGTAAAGATCTGGAACAACTGCTCATGCCTACTACTTATGGGGAATTCAGGAAACACCTAAAAACACATCTGTTCCTGAAGTACTTAGGTAACTTACCTATACAATCTTAGTCCTCAACAAATGATCTTTAGAACTGTTAATCACTAACTCTGAACTTTGTTAATTCCACTCAATCTGTAGCATCTTTTAATCATTGTAAACCACATAGAACTTCACAGTCCTGCGGTATATAAACTGTTATTATTATCATATATGACCATTCAACTCTGTCAAACACCTTCTCGGTATCTAATGACACCAAGAAGGCAGGCGACTCTAAAGACTTTGCAATTTGAAGCACATGGAAACACAGCCTTGTATTGCTTGCAGAATGTCAATTTGCAATGAAGCTAGTTTGTTCAGATGCAATCAATTTTGTCAAAAAAATGTTAATCTGCTAGCTAGCACTTTAGCATAAATTTTTACATCAACATTGATTAACAAAATTGGTCTGCAGTTACTCACATCTATAGGATCTCTATCAGGTTTTGGAATTACAATCACAAGGGATTTGCTCAGAGTTTCTTGTAAATGTGGCAGTAAAAGGTTCTGAAATTGCTTATAGAATGCCACAGTATATCCATTGAATCCTGGAGTCTCACCAGCTTGTAATGAGCTAATGGCATTTACAACTTCTTGCTCTAATATAGGAGAATTTAATACCTCTCTGTCATTTTCTGATAGTTTGGGACCATCTAGTTTATTCAGAAAAGCTCTACAAGCATCATTAGCATTAACACATTCAGAAGAATAAAGTTTTTTTTATAGAATTCCATAAATTGTTTTGAAATATCCTCACTTTCTGTAACAATTGGACCTCTCCCGTTTCTTATAGCAGTGATATGTTTACTATTTCTTTTACCTTTCAAAAATGCTGCCAACAGTTTACCTGCTTTATTTGAATGTTCATAATAGCTGGCCTGGCTAACAAATAAATCATTTCTCGCTCTTGAACTCAACATATTATGATATTGATATTTAACCTTCAGTAATTGTTGCAAGATTACTGCATCCCACTTTTTAATAAGAAAATGTTCAAGAGTTTTAATTTTAATTTCTAGATTTTCTAGCTCTATTTTTTGCTTTTTATTTGAGATTAGAACATATTTCATTATTTCTCCCTCTTAATGTAGCTTTGAAAGTATCCCAAAAAATTATTGGAGAAACCTGAGATATATTGTTATATTCAAAATACTATATTCAGTTATTGCCCTAACCATATCATCCACAAACTTTGGATCTTGTAATAAGGCATTATTAAACCCAATAACCCTTATGGCTGCAGGTGGACACTTATATGGCAGTATAGTAGGATTTTGGTGGGTTTTGTTGGACTCATATTCCCCCAAAATATGACTAAAACAGTAAATACTTGCTGTAGAACAGCAGCATCTGGTATGGGAAAGTTTAGTAGAGCATCACACAAGTGTCATAAGTAGCCTGGTGGGTGGGACCCAGTGGGCCCATAAGACACTCTGACCACTAAATTTATGGTTGAATATGTGAGCCCACCAAAACCCACCAAAATCCTACTATATTGCCATACAAGTGCCACCTGCAACCATAAGGGTTATTGGGGTGAGAGACAGGTGGGTATAGTAGTTATGGGGGAGTTTGGGAGGGATCACCATATATTAGAAGGGGCTATGGTGAGATGTATATCTGGAACCCTTTATGTGAAGTTTACAACAGTGCCCTCTAAGGTGCCCCACTGCTCTTTTAGTATGTCTATGTGGCCAGTTCATTACAATGCTGGCCCCTCCCACTTCCAAATGGCCTAGATATAGACATTTTCAACTTGGATGTTTCTGTGGCCTCACATTTTCCACCATAAATGGGGTTAGAGCATCTAACAGGCCTGGATCCTCCTCTCTATGTATCATTAGCCCACCCACCAGGCTACTTAAGACTCCTTTGTGATGTTCCACTAACCTTTCTCATACCAGATGTTGCTGCTCTACAGACAGATATGTACTGTTTTATTCAAGTTTCAAGTATTTATTTATTTACTAGTATTTTAGCCCGTTACATTAACGGGTGCTAGAATATATGTCTGTCTGTCTTTATTTCTGTCTCTCTCTCTCTGTCCCAATGTCTTTCTTTCTGTCTGTCTCTTTCCCTGACTCCCTTTGTCTGTCTGTCTTTCTGTGTCTCTCCCTGTCCCTGTGTCTTTCTTTTTTTCTTTCTGTCTCCCTTCCTCCCGTTGGTGGTAGAATATATGTCTGTCTTTCTTTCTGTCTCTCTCCCTACCCCTGTCTTTTTCTTTCTGTCTCTCTTCCTCCCGCTGTCTTTCTTTCTTTCTGTCTCTCTCCCTCCCTGGCCCCCTTTGTCTGTCTGTCTTTCTATCTCTCTCCCTGCCCCTATGTCTTTCTTCCTATCTCCTTCCCTGTGCAGCAGCCGCAGCATTCCCTCTCCCTCCATTTACCGCGAGAGGAGCCTGCACGGACCGAACAGCCCGAGCCCCGAACAATGTAACTTTCTGGCGGCTCCTCTCACGATCGCTGCCTTCTCCTACGCAGGAGCGGCTCATGAGAGGAGCCGCTGCAGCATCTTTTAAGCTAAAACAGAAACTTCGGCCCGGCCTGTAGGTCAGGGTTTTCTCAGGCTGACCGCCACCCGCTGCTGGTGGCTCCGTGCTCTGTGCTCGCCCGCCACAGCCTGCAGCTGCCGACAGCCGCCGCAGCCTACAGCCGCCGCGGCCGACATCCGCCTCGGAGGAAGAGAGAAAGAGAGAGAGATTCACACGCATGTGCACTCCTACCTGCGGTGCCCTACAGCGCACAGAAAACAGGAGCACGCAGGTGGGAGTGCGCATGCGCGGCTTAGGGTTTTATTATATTAGATTCAATTTTCTATACCGTTTTCCAAGGGGAGCTCA
Organism: Geotrypetes seraphini; assembly: GCF_902459505.1. Taxonomy (NCBI): domain Eukaryota; kingdom Metazoa; phylum Chordata; class Amphibia; order Gymnophiona; family Dermophiidae; genus Geotrypetes; species Geotrypetes seraphini. The sequence continues at coordinate 35,594,431 of NC_047101.1, forward strand.
GAAGGTTTTACATTAATTTATTCAGGTACTCAAGCATTTTCCCTGTCTGCCCCGGTGGGCTCACAATCTATCTAATGTACCTGGGGCAATGGGGGGATTAAGTGACTTGCCCAGGGTCACAAGGAGCAGTGTGGGTTTGAACCCACAACCTCAGAGGGCTGAGACTGTAACTTTAACCACTGCGCCACACTCTCCCCTTTAATTTGGTTTTGACATACCGTTTTTAAGTGCAAAGCGGTTTACAATTATACAGAAATTAAAAAATATATTTTAAAAATATAAAAATGGTAGCAAACAGACTTACATAAATACAGACATAACATGCGAAGTAAGGGTAAATGGGAAGGATACATTGCATGAAACTAAAAGAAAGGGGTAAAAGGGAGTCTTTAATGTTAAGCAATTGTCTGAGTCTCATAAGCGATAAGCCCTAGGAATAGATCTCATAAGCATCTCTGAAAACAAATGTTTTAAGGCTAGATTTAAAGTTTATTAGACTAGTTTCTTGTCTCATAGCCAGAGGTAGGGCATTCCACAATGTAGGGGTGGTTACAGAAGATTGTTTTGCGTGTTGTATCATAGGAGTAGGAGTGTGTTAGTGACCACTGGTAGAGTGTTGGGGGGGGGGGTCATTACTTAATCCCTCCAGTGGTGATCTGGTAAATTTAGTATATTTTTGACACTTAGACATTTCTAAAACAGGTCTAGCTCAGAACATCTAAGTTCTGTCTAGGATAAGGTGACATACGTCCCGTTTTGAACGGGACAGTCCCGTTTTCGGATCCCCTGTCCCGTTGTCCCCACACACAGCTTCGGGATGCCAAAATGTCCCGTTTTCAGGGACAGCGTCCTGAAGATGTGCGCGGGGACAACGGGACAGGCGATTGCTTTCTGTCCCTCCCCTGCCGCACCCAAAAAAAAAAAAGCTCCCTCCAGGCCCGATTTAAACTCCCCCCCCCCCGGTCCACCGCCGCTGCTCCTCTGCTGCCACTATCGCACCCGGAAGCCTTCTTCCCGACGTCAATTCTGACGTTGGAGAGGACGTTCCGGGCCAGCCAATCGCTGCCTGGCTGGCCCGGAACATCCTCTCCGACATCAGAATTGACGTCGGGAAGAAGGCTTCCAGGTGCGAGTAGTGGCAGCAGAAGAGCAGCGGCGGTGGACCGGGGGGGGGGGAGTTTAAATCGGGCCTGGAGGGAGCTTTTTTTTTTTTTTTTTTGGTGCGGCAGGGGAGGGACAGGAAGCGATCGCCTGTCCCGTTGTCCCCACACACAGCTTCAGGACGCTTAACATTAAAGACTCCCTGTTACCCCTTTCTTTTAGTTTCATGTAATGTATCTTTCCCACTTACCCTTACTTCGCAGGCAGGCTTTGGGGGAGGCTGGCTTTGGGAGAGGTAGGCAGGCTTGCTGGCTCTGGGGGAAGGAAGTAGGTAGGTAGGCAGGCTTTGGGGGAGGCAGGCAGACAGGCTTTGGGGAAGGCAGGCAGGCTGGCTCTGGGGGAGGTAGGCAGGAAGGCTGGCTCTGGGGGAGGTAGGCAGGCAGGCTGGCTCTGGGGGAGGTAGACAGGCAGGCAGGCTCTGGGGGAGGTAGGCAGGCAGGCTGGCTCTGGGGGAGGTAGGCAGGAAGGCTAGCTCTGGGGGAGGTAGGTAGGCAGGCAGGCTGGCTCGGGGGGAGGTAGACAGGCAGACTGGATTTGGGGAAGGCTGGCTTTGGGGGAGGTAGGCAGGCTGGCTGGCACTGGGGGGGGAGGGAGGTAGGCAGGCTTTGGGGGAGGTAGACAGGAAGGCTGGCTTTGGGGGAGGTAGGCCAGCAGGCTTTTTGGGAGGGGGTGGGACAAAAGTTAGAAGGCAGTGAGGGGATGTAGGAAGGAGGGATAAAGGAAGGAGAAAAAACAGCAGAGAAGGGGGGGGGGGTTGTAAGTAGAAGAAAGACTAGAGAGATAAAGGTCTGGACCAAAGGGGAAAGACGGGATGCAGAAACAGGACTTTGGGAGGTGCAGACAGAGGGGGAGAGCCCCTGAGGAAGAGCAGAGAGAGGCAAGATCATAACAGAGGAGGGAGAGAGAGAGAGGGAGACCTGGAACAAAGGTACAAAGGAGAACTGACACTGAATCTTGGGGCACTAAGGACATAGGAAGGAGGCACTGGGGGCACTAAGGACATAGAAAAGAAGCACTGGGGACACTAAGGACATAGGAAGGCACTGGGGGCACTAAGGGCATAGGAAGGAAGGAGGGAGGGAATAGAAAGGGATAATTATTGGGCCTGAGTGCAGAAAGAAATGAAAGATAGGATGCACAGTCAGAATGAAACACAACCAGAGACTCATGAAATCACCAGACAGCAAAGGTAGGAAAAATGATTTTATTTTCAATTTAGTGGTCAAAATGTGTCAGTTTTGAAAATTTATATCTGCTGTCTATTTTGCACTATATTTGTCTATTTTTCTATAGTTACTGAGGTGACATCGTTGAAACCCCCCCCAAATATAAATAATTAACATTTTCTCTGTGTGTAGGGTGCTTTGTGGGTTTTAAAAAATTTTATGGTTACCATTATGAAATAATAAGATATTATGTGTACATGAAAAATGAATGGAAGAAATTGGGGGCGTGGCTAGGGTGGAATTGGGGGCAGAGATAGGGTGGGATTGGGGTGGGGCTAGGGCAGGATTGGGGGCGGGACTGAATATTAATAGATGTCCCATTTTGATGAAAAAATAAATGGTCACGTTAATCTAGGATGTCCTGCAAAATGTTTGATTCTCCTTGCAAAACATACAAGTCTAACCCAGCCCATGGCCTGCCCAAAACCCTCCCATAATACGCCTCTAACATGCTCCTTTCTGAGTTTGATGTTTTGGAGGGCGAACATCCCACAAAACATCTAAGTTTTTTTTGTTTTGATGATCGGCACTTGGACATTTTGCAGAGAAAAATGCCCAAGGGCCGATTTGTGGCCATATTTTTGTGTGTGTGTTTTGAAAATGCCCTTAAACATGTCAAAAATATTTCAAACCAACTAAAATAATAAAACACTTATTGGGCAGAAACTAATTATATCACCAAATCACTGGAATGCATCCCGGAAAAGATTCACTTTTAACTTTTTTTTTTTTTTTTTTCAAAATAAAGAGAAGTCACATTCTGACCGATCTTTATCTGGGAAAGAATTCCATAGTTTAGCACCAGCTAAAGATAATGTCATCATCCAGGATATTGCAAGCTTCACAATCTTTATTAAGCCTAATGTGCTAAAATGAAATGCTATGTATTCCAAATGTATTTACAGTAAGTTAAGAAGATTATACTGTAATTCCTTATCTTTTAGTCAATTTCTTGCTGTGTTTACAAAAAGCAAGTTTTCTGAAAATGAGAAAAGCATAAGGGCTCATTTTCAAAGCACTTAGACACACAAAGTACCATAATAACCAATGGAACTTTGTGTACCTAAGGCCCTCTTTTACAAAGGCGCACTAAGCGTTTTAATGCGGATTTAGCATGCGCTAACCGCTAACGCGTCCATAGGATAACACGCACACATTAGTGGTAGCGCACCTTTGCAAAAGAGTGCTTTGAAAATATGCCTCATATTGTTTTGTTACAATAATAAATCTATAAGGTTGCAATAACCTGGAATATATTCAATACTTTGCACATGACATCTGTTCGTTGTACTGCAGAAATTCATAAATATGTTTTGGGCCATTATTCTTTGTACAAATTATCTACTATTTTTTGTATCTTTTATTAATGTTGTTGACTAGCTACAACAGGTGACATTGTTATCCTCCGAGGCAGCACATTACACAAATGAAAGGCCATCTGGAAGAGGATCTGTTTCCTGAGTAATTTAAGAATATCAGCAATCATCGTTGATTAGCAGTTAAAGAATTATGAGCTTATCCACAAATAATTTTCCCCCAATTTTAAACATGTTTATGCATTTATGGAGAATTTAATAAAAGGTATGCATGATTATATGCATGTATAAATTGCACACGTGATTATGTTGAGGGTTATGCAATGCATGGCATTGTATAAAGAAGGTAATATACCATTAGATGACACACATCTTGGATAGAGAATGGATAAAACACATTAAGCAGGCCTACAGGCCCTGATCCTATAAAAATCACCTGCCATTAGGTACCTAGATTGGCGTGCCTAACTTTTAATTCGTTCAATTGGTGCTGTTAATTGAACAGTGCAATACAAAACAAATTAAAAACATTTAATTTTCTGGTAGGCATCTAACTCAGTAGGTGCTTTGTAGGCATCTGCAGCGAGGTGCCTAGCCATGCCTACCTGGTTAGGGACAAGGTTTGGTTAAGACTAGAGAATGACACGGTGACAAAATTCATCACCGTTCCTGTCCCCGTGGATAACCGCAGGAAATAATCCCATGTCATTTTCTGGTGTCTATTTCATCCTCTGTCCTTCTACACCAGCATTCTTCAAAGCAAAGGTTGCGGGTCAGTGGTTGTGGCCATTCATTGATTCTTATGTGAGCCAAGGATAATGAAGCCATTGTGACATCACTGATGTGATTGGCTCTTAGGCACTGGTGGAATGAGGCATTATGACATCACAATATCTGCTCTGGATACCAGAGACTGTCATTCTGTAGTGTCTGTTTCAACCTCAGTCCTTCTACACCAGCATTCTTCAAAGCAAAGCTTGCGGGTCAGTGGTTGTGGCCATTCATACTCTGATTCTTCCCTCTCTCTTTAAAGAATGACATGAAGATGGTTTCCCGTGGTTATCCGCGGGGACGGGAACGGTGATGAATTTTGTCACCGTGTCATTCTCTAGTTAAGACCCTAGCCTAATATACCAGCACCTAAGTCTTTGATGCCTACTGGCACCTAACTCGAGTTGGGTGCCATTAGGCACGATTCTATAAATGTTGCCTAACTTTGAATCACATGCGATAGATGCTGTTTCACTAGGCACCTACCCAATTTAGGTGCCATTTATAGAATCGGGCCTGTAGGGCTGGATTCTATATATATGGTGCCGGAAAAATCATCATGGAAAAAAAGTGCGTTTAGCGTTATTCTGTTCCTAACTTTAGTTTTATAGAATATGTATAGCAGCCAGCCCCATGACTAAAATTTAGGCATGACCATTTACACCAACGACCATGCCCATGCCTAAATTCTGCGCGGGTTGGGCTTATTCAATAACAGTGCATGTACGTAAGCTATAGGAACACCCATGGCCCACCAATGTGCTGCCTTTTTCGATTCACACCTTAAAAGTTATGCACACCTCTTTATAGAATATGCTTAGAAAGTCATGTACATAAATTCTAATTAGTGCCAATAATTACTTGTTAAAAGCCAATTATCGGTAACGATTAGTTCATTAAACAATTAAGTTGCATATGCAGTTTGGCTGCATAGCCAAAATTATGTGTGTAACTTTAGTCACCATATATATAGAATCCAGGGGATAATGCATATTTTATAACCTTGATATTCCCCTATGTTATATAACATAGATGGATATTTTTATTCCTATTATAAATTACATTTAATATAAAAGCAATTTGTATCTTGGAACCTATAGTAGTGTATGGATTAGTGGTGATGCTGAGCATTTGCTTGAAATCTAGTGATCAGTCACTGTTGTTCTTTATACTTTGTCATTTCATTTCTCTTTAACTCTTTTTACTCTACTACTACTTTTCTTTTCTTCCCCTCTTTCTGCTTTTCTCCATCTTTGTCTTTTTGCTTTCTTTTACCGTTATGTTTGGATTTCCTCCATCAACCTTTACTCGGTTAAAATGAGACTGTCACATATTCATGTTTGAAAATGATGTAGCTATATGTCAGTGCTTTTTAAAACAGTGTTGACGTCTGTGGGTAGAATTAGGCCCAGATATTCAATCTCAGCAACTATTTGGAAGTTATATGATACAGCTGATATTCCATGCCATACCCGGAGAGCTAATCAAGTCGTTAGGACTTCATTATATGTGGCCCAAAATGCCCAGCTAGCTATCTGGGCACCAGCAATGAATGCCATTCCTGAAAAATCTCTAGGTCTGTCCCGATTCCTTGACAAGTCCAAAACTCCACCTCACTCTACTAGAGGAGGAAATCAATGGCTCGGTTTCAAAACTGAGAACAGCCACCTCCAATATGTTGTAAGATTAACAATTAAGATATGCAGTCATCTTCCAATTTTATCAGAAGTAAGACAAACCAGATATGTAAGATAATTCATTCATTTATTTTTCTTCCATACAGCAGAGATACTAGCATGCCCCCGACGGGACCCGTTTCGCCCAAACAGGGCTTTTTCAATGATTCACAGTGGGCGCTCTTTCATCAGCGTCCTCACAGCTTAGGTGCTAGATCTGCCGGGCAGATCTAGCACCTAAGCACCTAAGCTGTGAGGACGCTGATGAAAGAGCGCCCACTGTGAACTTGTCAAGATTTGATTTACCTCACTTTCATCTTCATATCCTTTGAGCTGTCCCGATTCCTTCCCTGGACTGCACCAGCATTAACTAGCTAATGTTGTGCTTGCCAATTTTTGATCACACATTGTGTTTAAGAACATAAGAATTGCCGCTGCTGGGTCAGACCAGAGGACCATCGTGACCAGCAGTCCGCTCCCGCGGCGGCCTTATGTCAAAGACCAGTGTCCTGAGACTAGCCTTACCTGCATACATTCTGGTTTAGCAGGAACTTGTCTAACTTTGTCTTCAATCCCTGGAGGGTGTTTTCCCCTATAACAACCTCCAGAAGAGCGTTCCAGTTCTCTACCACTCTCTGGCTGAAGAAGAACTTCCTTACGTTTGTACGGAATCTATCCCCTTTTAACTTTAGAGAGTGCACTCTTGTTCTCTCTACCTTGGAGAGGGTGAACAATCTGTCTTTAACTATTAAGTCTATTCCTTTCATTATCTTGAATGTTTCAATCATGTCCACTCTCGGTCTTCTCTTTTCAAGGGAGAAGAGGCTCAGTTTATCTAATCTCTCACTGTACGGCAGCTCCTACAACCCTTTAACCATTTTAATCACTCTTCTGACCTCGACACATCGGACAAAAGTATCAAATAAGGATACTGAGCAAGGACATTGTAAAAGAGGGCTCGGGACTGAGTGGGAATTTTTGGAAAAAGGACCTAAGGACGCAATGCAGGGGCCCAGGGTACAAATGAAAGGGGCAAGCAGGATTAACAGAGAACAACGGGAGCCAGAGGGGCAACCAGGAATGGGGAAACAGGCTGAGGACGAAACAGACACACCGCAGGAGGAAGATGACCGAGACAAGGCTCGGGGACTAGCAACCCATGAGAAAAACCAGCATGGAAGGTAAACAACTGGGACTTACATTGCCTATACACCAATGCTAGGAGCCTAAGGGCCAAAATGGGAGAACTGGAAGTCATAGCCAGCAAGAAGGACCTAGACATAATTGGAGTCACAGAAACGTGGTGGACTGATAACAATAAATGGGCCATACCAGGGTACAAACTCTACAGGAGGGACAGGACACACAAAAAGGGTGGAGGAATAGCGCTATATATAAAAGACTCCATACCCTCAACCAGGATGGAAACAACAGTAAGGGCGGATGGCTTGGAATCACTATGGGTTAAGCTACCGGGAGGAACTGGAGCAGACATAAAATTGGGACTGTACTATCGCCCACCTGGACAATCGGAAGAAATTGATCAGGACCTGGAGGCTGAACTGAGGCAGGTATGCAAAAGCGGAAGTGTGGTGGTGATGGGGGACTTCAACTACCCAGGGATAGACTGGAGTATTGGGCACTCAAACTGCACGAGGGAGACCAAATTCCTGGAGGCCACGAGGGACTGTTTCATGGAACAGCTGGTCATGGAGCCAACACGTGGAGATGCCACTCTTGACCTAATCTTCAACGGACTAGGGGGACCCGCAAAAGAGGTGGCGGTACTAGCACCACTAGGAAACAGCGATCACAACACGATCCGTTGCAGGCTAGAAGTTGGATCATCAAAGGTGAAAAGGCCCACAACAACAGCACTCAACTTCAAAAAAGGGAATTATGATGCCATGAGGAAAATGGTGGGAAAGAAACTCAACGGCAACACAAGGAAGATGGAGTCCGTAGAAAAAGCCTGGACCCTACTCAAGGGCACAGTGCACGAAGCACAGAACCTGTGCGTCCCCAAGTTCAGGAAAGGGTGCAAAAAAACAGAACAAAAAACCCAGTGTGGATAACAAATGCAGTGAAAAAGGCGATAAGTGACATAAGAACATAAGCAATGCCTCTGCCGGGTCAGACCTGAGGTCCATCGTGCCCAGCAGTCCGCTCACGCGGCGGCCCAACAGGTCCAGGACCTGTGCAGTAATCCTCTATCTATACCCCTCTATCCCCTTTTCCAACAGGAAATTGTCCAATCCTTTCTTAAACCCCAGTACCGTACTCTGCCCTATTACGTCCTCTGGAAGCGCATTCCAGGTGTTCACCACCCGCTGAGTAAAGAAAAACTTCCTAGCATTTGTTTTGAATCTATCCCCTTACAATTTTTCCGAATGCCCTCTTGTTCTTTTATGTTTTGAAAATTTGAAGAATCTATCTCTCTCTACTTTCTCTATGCCCTTCATGATCTTGTAGGTTTCTATCATGTCTCCTCTGAGTCTCCGCTTTTCCAGGGAGAAGAGCTCCAGCCTCTCCAGGATTTCCCCAATGAATATGTATTGAAGGCAATGAATGCACATAGATCTCATGCATATTCATTGGGGAAATCCTGAAAACCCGACTGGATTATGACCCTCAAGGAGGGACTTTGTGACCCCTAATTTAAAACTTTGCTTCAAACAAGCGCTAAAAATATAATGGAGCCAGGGCCGGATTTTCCTATAGGCTAACTAGGCTTCAGCCTAGGGCCTCAAGATCAAGAGGGGCCTACATTCAAATTGTTAGCAAAATTAAAATTACACTATTCTAAAAACAGTGAACACTAAAACACTGGACCGAAAATAAGGAGAAATTCTACACTTCGGGATCGGAACCAGCTCCGGCCGCAACGGGGCGCCGACTCAGCTTCTCTCTTTCTTTTTCTCGCCCTGGGAGGAGGATCGGGGAGGGAAAGATGTCAGTCCGGAAACAGCTGGGCAAAGCCCAGCCCCGCAGGGAGAGAAGCAAAACGTGGATCCATCAGGACAGGGCGGCCCAGACTGGCATCGGAGGGTGGGGTGGGGTGGGAGGTTTCAGTGGAAGGGGGATGGGAGGCAGGCAGGCTGGCATCGGAGGAGGGGTGGGGGGGTTAATGGAAGGCAGGCAGGCAGGATGGCATGGGGGGGTGTTCAATGGAAGGGGGATGGGAGGCAGGCAGGCATCGGAGGGGGGGGTGAGGTGAGGAAGGACGCACTGGGGCACTATGGACATAGGAAGGGGCAATGTTGTGTGTTATGTTTGATTAGTTATTGTTACAAGTACTATATATGGTGCTGAGAATAAATGTCCAAATAAGTGTTCTCGACTTTTTTTTATTTATTATCCGTGCCACATTTTTTATAAAGGTTACTACCAATAACAACATGTTTCATTTAACATATTGATATATATCACAGTAATGATGTATTTTATTATCTCTCATGTAATTTACAAACTTAAAAATGGGAGGTGAAAGGGCCTAATAAGTGGAATAGCCTAGGGCCTCTTTTCATCTAAATCCGGCCCTGATCAGACTACCCAATTAATCTCACAACCAAAATCCTCGGTGTCACCCTGGACTGAAGCCTGACGTTTGAAGATCACACTAATGCTCAAGTCAAAAAATGCTTTCTCACTCTATGGAATCTTCGTACCATTAAACAATATTTCGATTTCTTTTCCTTTCGACTGCAAGTTCAATCCCTAATCTTAAGTACCTAGCCAAGCAATTGTTAGTGAATCAATCACTTGGCTATTTTACTAATTTGCATGGGAGGATTGGGATCGGATAGCTACAGGCGTTAGTGAATGGGGTTGGAGGGAAAGTTGGTCGCAAAGGGCTTGCAAACCGATCGGTACACAATCAGTTTGCTTAGTGAATCTAGCCCTTTGTACAATGCGCCTACCAATGGTAGGATTCATTAACCTGCCGAGCGGGCCCTATCCGGGCCCGATCCGGGCAAGTCCGACGAATTCATGAAACTCTAACATGCAGATGAGGGCAATCGGAGGAACGCCTCCATCTGCAGGCATGGATAATGCTATAGTGATTCCCGCGCATGCGCAGACCATCTGTAGATGGTTTGAACATGCGTGGGACCTCCAGGCCGTCGGAGATGTTTTGTTTGGGTTTTTTCTTCTTCTATTAGCGCAGCCAGGGAACCTCCTCGAAAAAGACAGCTAGCCACTTCCTTACCTGCTTCAGCTGAATGCTTCCTTGCTTAGTACTATGAAACATCTCTCCAGTGCCAGTCTCAAATTACCCAACTGAAGTCCCTGTTCTCTCCCCCCGATGAGAGGCTTTGCTTTGCTCCTCTTGTTCCTTTTAGATACCTCAAACTGACACGCCACCTTTGAATCTCTCAGCAGAGAAGGAGATTTCGCTCAAATGGAGCTGTCACACATGACTACAACGCACCCGAAACCTCAGATTTTGGGGGGGGCGCAATCGAGGAACTTTTGGGAGCTCGTGGTTTTAATCCGCTTAAGCCCGCAGGTTAAAACCACGGGCTTGCAGTGCGGGGAAGGGTGGGAGAGTTGGGGCAGGCAGGCAGGGTGTTTGGGTTTGGGGCTGGAAGGCAGGCGTGTCTGGGGCAGGCAGGTAGGCACGTTCGGGGCTGCAGGAGGCATTCATGGCAGCAGGAGATCGGGGCTGACAGGGCAGAGAGCAGGGCTGCAGAAGGCATGGAAGTCGAAAAGGGCTTCAGCGACTGGTCCTCAGTAGTCGCTTTTTTTTTTCATCGGCCAGCCCAGTCAGTGTTGCAGGGTTTTGTTTAGTGAATCGCGTCCCTGCCTACATTTGCATGCCATTGCCCTCATTTGCATGCATGGATCGGAGGATGGTCGGAAGACAGGTAAGTGAATCGGGCCGGGGTCACTAAGGGGTCGCAAACCGATCGGTACACGATCGGTTTGCTTTGTGAATCTAGTCCCAAGTTGTGTGTATAACTTCTAATCAATGCTAATTAGCAATTAATAGGTGTTAATTTGCAATTATCAGAGCCAATTGGTCTTGTTAAACAATTACATTGTGCATGCAAATTTGCCAATTAGCACATGCAACTAATGATGCAATATACGGAATTTGGGGGCAAGTGTTGTGGCACTGTCTCCCATTTGATTTGATTTTTTATTTGATTTTAATACTTAATATACCATTTAAAAAACAAAGTGCTATAGTGGTTTAAATTCTAAAATCAGCTCATTATAACAAGTTACAAACTTAAAAACATCTCATTGTGCAATGACAATTTATTATTGTACTAATTATAAGAACATAAGAATAGCCTTACTGGGTCGGACCAATGGTCCATCAAACCCAGTAACCTGTTCTCATAATGGCCAATCCAGGTCTCTAGTTCCTGGCCAAAACCGAAAGAGTAGCAACATTCCAGCATCTCAAAGAATAGCAAGATTCTGGAACCCCAATGAGAGCAACATTCCAGAGCTGAGATTGTGATGTCATAATGCCTCATTCCACAGTGCCTCAGAGCCAACCTCATCAGTGATGTTACAGTGGCTTGATTGTCCTATATTTGGCTCACGTAAGAACATAAGAATAGCTTTACTGGGTCAGACTGATGGTCCAGTAGCCTGTTCTCATGGTGGCCAATTCAGGTCTGCAACAACCAGTGTAAACGCAACACGTGAGACCCAAGGCACTGGTAGTAACTCATACCAATCAATTAAAGCAAAAGGGGAAAAAGACCTGAGAGACCTTTTTAAGCCACAATGTAGATTGAATAAGGCTAAAAAAGCAGGTCAAGCCTCAATCATAGGTCAAAACCCAAGAGCTTATTTAATATAAATTCAATTTGAATGCAATACTTTCTGTGCAAATTTCAGTGTCACACAACTATACTTTAAATTATTGTGAAAACAAAAAGATAGTGCTAAATTTTCAAAAGGCACTTATCTTATGAAAACGCCACGTTCCCAAGCCAGCACAAGTTGTTAAAAGCCCAACGGGGCCTCCATTTCACCCAAACTATCAGGGCTTCATCAGGGGAAGTGCTGTACCGAATTGACAACAGAGGAAGGTGCCTGGACCTTCCTTTCCTGCAGTTGCAGCAGCGGCGGGCCTGTGGCAGCGGACCGGGGGGGGGGGGGGGGTTGTAAGCAGACGAATTGGTGGTAGGCCAGGCTTCGGCGCTGAAGGGAGGCAGATAGGCAAGCTGGCTTTGGCAGGGAGGGAGGGAGGCAGGCTGACTGGCTGGCTGGCTTCGGGGAAGGGGGTGGGACAAAGGCTGTAAGGCAGTGAGGGGGACATAGGAAGGAGGGAGGGAGGAAGGAAGGAGAGAAAGAGGCAGATAAATGGGGGTTGTAAGCAAAAGAAAGACTAGAGAGAAAAAGGCCTGGAACAAAGGGGAAAGACAGGAGGCAGATGCAGGACTATGGGAGGTGCAGACAGAGGGGGAGAGACCCTGAGGAAGAACAGAGAGATGGAAGATCATAATAAAGGACAGAGAGAGAGGGAGACCTGGAACAAAGGTACAAAGGAGAACTGACACTGGATCTGGGGAGGGTAACAGAGGGAAAAGAGAGAGAGAGACCTAGACCCAAAGGGGATGGGGCTGGATTGTGAAAGAAATGTTGGAAAAGAAAGAAAGAAATATCAGATGCACAGTCAGAAGGAAGTGCAACCAGAGACTCATGAAATCACCAGACTACAAAGGTAGGAAAAATGATTTTATTTTCAATATAGTGATCAAAATGTGTCAATTTTGAGAATTTATATCTGCTGTCTATATTTTGCACTATATTTGTCTATTTTTCTATAATTACTGAGTTGACATTGCATACTTTAGTCAACTGCCTTGACATCTGAAAAAATCCCGAATATAAATGATAACATTTTCTCTGCGTACATGTGCTTTGTGTTTTTTTAAAATTTTATGGTTACAATTATGAATTAATAAGATATTGTGTGTACATGAAAAATGAATGGAAGAAATTGGGGGTGGGATTGGGGGTGGGACTAGGGCAGGATTGGGGGTGGGACTGATCATTAATAGATGTTCCGTTTTGATGAAAAAAATAAATGGTCACATTAAGCATAGCAGAACGCTCTTCGCCATGCTCCAGTTAATCTGACTTCATCTATTGATGGTAATTGAAACAAATTCTTCTTGGATGAACCCAGAACATGTGTTAGAGCATATTTACTCAATTTATCTGACAAATACTCTGGGACATTCCACTTCAAAGGTGCCCAGTTTTCCTGTTGTTGTTATCAGCCCTCCTTAATACTTATACTCCCTCTTTCTTCATATTTCCTCTTGGGTAACAGACCAGTTCAGTTCAATTCAGTCCAAGGGAGGTCAAAGCACACTGTGATGCCATTGAGCATTTTGAAAGCTGTATTGTCATTGGTTGTTACTGCCCATGGCTTCCCAAGTCAATTTTTAAATCTAATTTTCCATGAGGAAAGTCCATTTCTAATGTTCAGTGATATACAGAAAAATTCAAATCACATAGGCAAAATCAGAAGCCAGTTTCTGATGCAAAGATGTGTTTTTGTTTGTTAACGTTTATTCCTGTGATCCAAATAAAGAATCTGGAGATCTTGAAATATTCCCTCATGTTCTTGCTTTCTTCCTGCAACATTTTTCTGCCTTTTTGAAATGTTTAATAATGTTTGACTGATAAAGACTATTATTAGCAGGGCTAATGGGGACTTTAGTTCTTGCATATTCCACTAATTAATAGAAAATATCATAATGAAGAATTATGTATGATTCAGGTTACTTGCAGTATTGTAGTGTACTTATTGTTTTAAGACTTATATGGATATTAACCTTTTACAAGTTCAGGGTTTTGATCCACTAATGAATGAACATGTTCTTCCCTGTTCTTTCTTTTAATGGATTTTTAATCACCAGCTAAATAACAAAGAAGTGCCTTTTAAAATAATTAAGGCTGCATATTGAGTCTCCATAGGATGCCAACAATAAAGGGGTTAATGATGCATCCAGTCATAATGGGAACAATCAAAACTGACTTGCTCAGAACAACCTTAGGCAGCATCCAAAACTAAATTCATCTGTGGCACGGTCATTTCCAAAAGCAGCCCAGCAATTTTTCATTCCCAGGGATTTTGCCCTACAGAATGATCCAGATGTGTGCGAGATCTGCCGAGTGACCTAGTTTCCAGAGGGAAAATTTGGGTTGCGCATGGTTTATGAAATTATATCTCAATGTTTTGTGGTACTTGCAGAACTTTCACTTTAATTAAAATGAATATTATGGATATTAAAATTTCCATGTAAAAATGTTTGTTAGATTTTTAAAGTAAGGATTATGTTTGGGGGATCCGTTACAACTAGAGCAGGGGTGCCCCCACTTTTTTGGCTTGCGAGCTACTTTTAAAATGACCAAGTCAAAATGATCTACCAACAATAAAAATTTTTTTTAAAAACCCACAAAGCACTGTACTCGGAGAAAATGTTAATTATCATTTATATTCAGGTGTTTTTTTTTCAAAGAGGTCAAGGCAGATGACTTTAAAATATGCAATGTTACTTCAGTAACTATACAAAAATAAACAAATATACCCCTCCCTTTTTACTAAACCGTGATAGCAGTTTTTAGCTCAAGGAGCTGTACTGAATGCCCCGCACTGCTCTCGACGCTCATAGGCTCCCTACGCTAAAATCCGCTACTGCGGTGTAGTAAAAAGGGGCCTTAGTGCAAAATATAGACAGCAGATATAAATTCTCAAAATGGACACATTTTGATCACTAAATTTAAAATAAAATCATTTTTCCTACCTTTGTTGTCTGGTGATTTCATGATTCTCTGGTTGCACTTTCTTCTTCTGACTGTGCATGCACTATTTCTTCCCTCATTTCTGCCTCCTGCCTCCTTCGTCTCCCCCAGACATCATTCCATTCCCCAACCAACATCTCTGTCCTTCCATGAGTCCAATTTTTTCTTCCTCTTTCCCTGCCTGCCCCTTGCCACCCCCAACACACTCCATTCCCTCCTCCTTTGCCTTCCTCTTTCCCTGCCCCCTCCCTTTCTTTCTTTCTGTCTCCCTGACCCCTTTCTTTCTTTTTCTCTCTTTCTGTCTCCCTGCCCCCTTTCTTTTTTTTCTCTCTTTCTGTCTCCCTGCCCCCTTTCTTTCTTTCTGTCTCTATTCCCCCCTTTCATTCTTTCTGTCTCCCTATCCCCCTTTCATTCTTTCTGTCTTCCTATCCCCCTTTCATTCTTTCTGTCTCCATGCCCCCTTTATTTCTTTTTGTCTCCCTGTTCTGCTTCCCTGTCTTTCTGTCTCCCTTGAAACTTAAATTTTCTCCCCAAGCCACCACCGGGGCTGTCATCTGGGAACAGGCCCCAAACCACCGCTGCCGTTTCCACCGAGTTCTACCTGTTTTCCGACGATGTCAATTCTGATGTCGGAGAAGAAGTTCCGGGCCAGCCAGGCAGCGATTGGCTGGCCCAGAACTTCCTCTCCGATGCCAGAATTGACATAAGGGAGGGGGGGGACTGGCTTGCCTGGCACTTCTGTAGTCACTGCTGGCCTGTTGTGGCATTGGGGAACAGGGAGAATGCAAAGGTAAGGAGAGTCTATTGCGGAGCCCGGGATGGGCTCCGCGATCAACTCATGTTGCCTTTGCGATCGACTGGTTGATCGCGATCGACCTTTTGGGCACCCCTGAACTAAAGCATGAGAAATTATTGCTTTTTCCTTAGAGTTTTGGAATAATTAACCACCCCCTTTTACTAGGCTGTGGTAGAGGTTTCCACTGCGGCTCAGAGCGCTAAATGCTCTGATGCTCATAGAATTCCTATGAGCGTCAGAGCAGCTTTGGAGCATTTAGCACTCTGAGCCGTGGTGGAAACCTCTACCGCGGTTTAGTAAAAGAGGGCCTAAGTCAGGGGTGTCCAATGTCGGTCCTCGAGGGCCGCAATCCAGTCGGGTTTTCAGGATTTCCCCAATGAATATGCATTGAAAGCAGTGCATGCACATAGATCTCATGCATATTCATTGGGGAAATCCTGAAAACCCGACTGGATTGTGGCCCTCGAGGACCGGAGTTGCCCACCCCTGGCCTAAGTAAATATTACAATGTTTAAGAAATTAGGATTATTTTTATTTCATTTTCTAACCCCAAAGAGCTCAGACTAGGTTACGATTTGCACTGGATTTACCATAATTTCAGTACAAGTTTATATTACAAGTTATTATTCTAACTTAACACATACTAAGATCTAATACTAATATACATAATATACAGCTTACTGTTACAATTTGCCATAGTTCTTGATGCAGGCATTTATTTAATCAATTCAAAATAGTAATAACAATCTACATGTGCATAGGTTAACCTAACTAGTTTCCTTTTATATTTGATTCTATTTTGTAGCACTCTTTTCTTTTGATGTAGTCTAGATGGATTTTCTTTTGAATAATAATGATATTTAGAAGGGCATTTTCTATGTGACGCCTAAATCCGAGTTTAGCCATTTTGCAGAAAACATCCAAAAATCCAGTAACAAACATAACCTTTTCAAAACTGGGAAAATGTATCTTTTTGTTTCAAAAATGGTCATTTTCTAAATGCGTTTGAACCACTTTTGAAAAAACACCCAAAAGAAAAATGCACACAAACAAGCCATTAAGATGGGGGGTGGGGCAGCATTCTTAGCAGACTGGCCACACGGACTTCCCAGCAGAGCAGTGGGGTACCCTAGGGGGCACTACAGTAAACTTCACATAAAAAGGCCCAAGTATACAAATCACCATAACCCCCTTACAAAGAAGAATAAGAAAAATTGTCCTGTAAAGGTTCTGTTTCCTACAGCATGTTTTAAACAAAATTTGACAAGAAACCACAGCATCCAAGGTTTGGGGAGGAACTGTATTCCACTGTTACATTTTTGTGTGAAAAGAGGAGACTGAGAGGGGACATGATCGAAACATTCAAGATAATGAAGGGAATAGACTTAGTAGATAAAGACAGGTTGTTCACCCTCTCCAAGGTAGAGAGAACGAGAGGGCACTTGCTAAAGTTAGAAGGGAAAAGATTCCGTACAAAAAAACATAAGGAAGTTCTTCTTTACCCAGAGAGTGGTGGAAAACTGGAACGCTCTTCCAGAGGTTGTTATAGGGGGAAACACCCTCCAGGGATTCAAGACAAAGTTAGACAAGTTCCTTTGACCTAAGGGCCGCTGCGAGAGTGGACTGCTGGGCATGATGGGCCACTGGTCTGACCCAGAAGCGACAATTCTTATGTTCTTATGTTAATTTGGGACTGTGTTATGAATTGTGATTTCTGAAGCAGCTTGCAGCAGTGCACAAGAGGAAAAGAAGTTGCTGTTTGATTTTTGGAAACTAATGAATTTGAACTGAATTGCTGCAAAGTGAAGCCACCTAATGGAACTTTAATTTTTGCTGCATTACCCTTAGAGTAGGGGAAATTAAAGTTCACGCATTTTTGAACATGTGTGTCTTGATCCTTTGAGTTCGCATACCACTGGTCACACCAGTAAACCACTTGGCTGGTGCTGTGTTGAGGATTAGAGTCCCCGCTACGATGTGGTATATATAGATTTTGGCAAAGCCTTTGACACTGTTCCACACAGGTGTCTAATAAATTGAGTACCCTTGGTATGGGCCCCAAAGTGATAGACTAGGTCAGAAGCAGGTTGAGTGGAAGGTGACAGAGGGTAGTGGTCAACTGAGATCACTCTGGGGAAAGGGATGTGCCTCAAGCTTTAGCTCTTGGACCAGTTCTTTTTAACATTTTCGTAATCAATATTGCTGATGGGCAGTCTGGTAAGATTTTGCTTCATTACGGATGATACAAAACAATAGAGTAGACACCCCTGATGGTGTGACTTTAAAAAATGATATGGTGACAGAATTTGTCACCTTCCCCGTCTAAGCGGATAACTGAGGAGAGAACAGGATAAAAGCTAGCATTGAACTTCTGAAAAGGGAATTATGAAGGGGGTGAAACTTATGGTAGGGAAGAAGATTAAGAAGCACTGTAAAAATGCTAGAGCAAGCTTGGTCCCTTTTTAAGGACACAGTCACCGAGGCGCAAAATCTAAATATACCACGTATCAACAAGGGATCCAAGAGGAAAAAGAACAAAGAACCGGCGTGGCTCATTGTAGAGGTGAAGGAAGCGATCAGAGACGAGAAAATTTCATTTAAGGAATGGAAAAGGTCAAAAACGGACAAAAACTGGAACGAGCACAAGCAACATCAACGCAGGTGCCATAAGGCGGTAAAAGGGGCCAATAGAGACTACGAGGAAAAAATAGCTAAGGAGGCGAAGAACTTCAAGCTGTTCTTTCGATATATTAAGGGGAAATGACCCATGAAGGAAGCGGTGGGACCCTTGGATGACCATGGAATAAAGGGAGCGCTAAAAGAGGACAAAGCAATTTCCGATAAACTGAACACATTTTTTGCATCTGTATTTACCGAAGATGTACACAACATACCAGAACCCATCAGGCTATATGCTGGAAACAAAGACGGAAAGCTGACAGAATTGGCGGTCAGTCTAGAGGAGGTATGTAGGCAGATTGATAGGCTTAACAGCGCTAAATCCCCGGGACCAGATGGCATTCATCAAGGAACTGACAGGGACCATAGCTGAACTGCTTCAACTAATAGCCAATCTGTTGATCAAATCGGGAAAGATTCTGGAAGATTGGAAGGTGGTGAATTTTACGCCGATCTTCAAGAAAGGTTCGAGGGGAGATCCGGGAAGTTACAGACCAGTGAGTCTGACCTCGGTACCGGGAAATATGGTAGAGTCACTGATGAAGCACAGCATCATTGATCACCTTCACGGACACAGGCTGATGAGGACCAGTCAGCACAGTTTTAGCAAAGGCAGATCGTGTTTGACGAACTTGCTGCACTTCTTTAAGGGAGTAAACAGACAGATAGACAAGGGCGATCCAGTCGACATTGTATATCTGGATTTTCAGAAGGCGTTCGACAAGGTTTCGCATGAACAACTACGGAAAATTGTGAACCATGGAATTGAGGGTGAAATACTCACGTAAATTAAAAACTGGCTGGAGCATAGGAAAGAGAGAGTGGGGGTAAATGGACAATACTCAGACTGGAAGAGAGTCACCAGCGGGGTGCTGCAGGGCTCGGTACTTGGACCTGTGCTCTTTAACATCTTTATAAATGATCTGGACATAGGTACGACAAGCAAGATGATTAAATTTGTGGACGATACGAAGTTATTCAGAGTACTGAAGATGTAGGGGGATTGCAAAGATCTGCAATGTGACATAATCAGACTCAAGGAATGGGCATCGACATGGCAGATGAGGTTCAATGTGGATAAGTGTAAAGTGATGCATGTCGGTAACAAAAATCTCATGCACGAATACAGGATATCCGGGGCAGTACTTGGAGAGACCTCCCAGGAAAGGGACTTGGGAGTTCCGATCGACAAGTCAATGAAGCCGTTCATGCAATGTTAGGCGGCAGCAAAAAGGGCAAACAATGCTAGGAATGATAAAGAAGGAGATCACAAACAGATCAGAGAAGGTTATCATGCCACTGTACCAGGCCATGGTGAGCCCTCACCTGAAGAAGGACACGGTACTACTCGAAAGGGTCCAGGGAAGAGCGACTAAGATGGTTAAGGGGTTGGAGGAGCTGCAGCGAAAGATTAGAGAAACTGGGCCTCTTCTCCCTCGAACAAAGGAGATTGAAAGGGGACAAGATCGAAACATTCAAAGTACTGAAGGGGATAGACTTAGCAGATAAGGACAGGTTGTTCACCCTCTCCAAGGTAGGGAGAACAAGAGGGCACTCTCTAAAGTTGAAAGGGGATAGATTCCATACAAACATAAGGAAGTTCTTCTTCACCCAGAGAGTGGTAGAAAGCTGGAATGCTCTTCTGGAGGCTGTTATAGGGGAAAACACCCTCCAGGGATTCAAGACAAAGTTAGACATGTTCCTGCTGAACAAGAACGTGCGTTGTTAGGGCTAGTCTTGGTTAGGATGCTGGTCTTTGACCAGAGAGCTACTGCGTGAGCGGACTGCTGGGCATGATAGACCACTGGTCTGACCCAGCAGCGGCAATTCTTATGTTCTTATGGAAACCATCCCATGTCATTCTTTAGTGTCTATCTCAACCTTAAAACATAGAAACATAGAAAAATGACGGCAGATAAGGGCCATAGCCCATCAAGTCTGCCCACTCCACAGACCCCCCCCCCCCTAAGTCTGCTCTCCTGGAGATCCCGCTCCTAATGATCCATCCTTAACTCCACCCTCCTAGGGATCCCACATGGGCATCCCATTTACCCTTAAAATCTGGCATGCTGTTGGCCTCGATTACCTGTATCGGAAGCATGTTCCAATGATCAACCACTCTTTCGGTGAAGAAATACTTTCTGGTGTCACCATGAAATTTCCCGCTCCTGAGTTTAAGCGGATGCCCTCTTGTGGCTGAGGGTCCTTGGAGAAGGAAAATATCTTCTTCCACCTCGATACATCCGGTGATGTATTTAGATGTCTCAATCATGTCTCCCCTCTCCCTACGTTCCTTGAGAGAGTAGAGCCACAATTTGTTCAGCCTCTCTTCGTATGAGAGATCCTTGAGCCCCGAGACCAGCCTGG
The DNA here is from genome assembly GCF_902459505.1 of Geotrypetes seraphini. Taxonomy (NCBI): domain Eukaryota; kingdom Metazoa; phylum Chordata; class Amphibia; order Gymnophiona; family Dermophiidae; genus Geotrypetes; species Geotrypetes seraphini. Next base: position 35,615,204 of record NC_047101.1, read on the forward strand.
TGGCCATCCGCTGAACTGACTCTGCTCTGAGCACATCTTTACGGTAATGTGGCCTCCAGAATTGCACACAGTATTCCAGATATGGTCTCACCATGGTTCTGTATAACGGCATGATGACCTCAGGCTTCCGGCTGACGAAACTTCTGCGGATACAACCTAACATTTGTCTTGCCTTAGATGAAGCCTTCTCCACTTGATTGGCAGCTTTCATATCTGCACTGATGATCACTCCCAAATCTCGTTCTGTTACAGTCCTAGCTAAGGTCTCACCATTTAAGGTGTAAGTTCTGCACGGATTCCTACTGCCGAGGTGCAAGACCTTGCATTTATTGGCGTTGAAGCCCAACTGCCAGGTAGATGACCAACGTTCCAACAAAGACAGATCATGCATCATACTAGCGTGTAAATCGGAGCCGCTCACTATGTTACATAGTTTGGCATCGTCGGCAAATAGTGTTATTTTACCTTGAAGCCTCTGAGTCAGGTCCCCTATGAATAAGTTGAAAAGGAGCGGGCCCAAGACTGAGCCCTGCGGTACTCCACTTGTCACTTCTGACGTTTTAGAGAGGGTACCGTTAACCACCACCCTCTGAAGTCTACCACTTAGCCAATCCTTGACCCATGCAATTAGCGTTTCTCCCAACCCCATCGATTACATCTTACTCAATAGCCTACGGTGAAGGACGCTATCGAAAGCTTTACAGAAGTCTAGGTACACTACGTCTAGGGATTCTCCCAAGTCCAGCTTTCTTTTACCCAGTCAAAGAAGCTGATGAGATTGGATTGGTAGGACCTACCCTTGGTAAATCCATGTTGACTGGGATCCCGTAGATTCTCCTCATTAAGGATCGTGTCTATTTTACGTTTGATTAGTGTTTCCATGTGTTTACACACTATTGATGTTAGAGTCACCGATCTGTAAAACTAAACAAGCCAGACCAGCACAGATCAATCCTACACCGTCAATCCTAACAGAAAACCATGTCTTTCGAACACACAGAAAATACCTTCGCCTAGTATGGAATATGTCATCACAAACTAACCCCTCACCCTTTTACAAAACTGTAGTGTGGATTTTAGCCACAGTGGTAACAGCCCTGACGCTCATAGAATTCTGAGCATCAGAGCTGCTACCACCACGGCTGGCGCTAAAAAACGCTCCACAGTTTTGTAAAAGGGGGGATAAAATAGAAATACACAGCTTCAACGCTCTAGCTCAGAGGTGCACAAACTTTTTGGGCTTGCGATCTACTTTAAAATGACCAAGTCAAAATGATCTACCAACAATAAAATTAAAAAACACAAAGCACACTATACGCGGAGAAAATGTTAATTATCATTCCTATTCTGGGTTTTTTTTTCAAAGAGGTCAAGGCAGATGACTCTATGCATTGTCACCTCAGTAACAACCATACAGAAATAGACAAATATACCCTCCATCCTTTTTATTAAACCATAATAGCAGTTTTTAGTGCAGGGAACTGCGCTAAATGCCCAGCGCTGCTCTTGACGCTCATAGGCTCCCTGCGCTAAAAAACACTATTGCAATTTAGTAAAAGGGGGCCATAGTGCAAAATATAGACAGCATATATAAATTCAGACACATTTTGATCACTAAATTTAAAATAAAATAATTTTTCCTACCTTGTCTGGTGATTTCATGAGTCTCTGGTTGCACTTTCATCTTCTGACTGTGCATCCAATCTTTCTTCCCTTCTTTCAGCCTATATGCTTCCTCTCCTCCAGACCTCATTCCCTCCCCTAACTTTTTCTTCCTCTCTCCTTGCCCTTTCTTTCTTTTTTTCCTCTTGATGCCCCCTTTCTTTTTTTCTGTTTCCCTTCTGTCTCCCTGCCTGCCCCCTTTCTTTCTCCCTACCCTCCACAAAGCCACTGCTGCCACCATCGGGGGAAACAGGCCCCAAAGCCACCGCCGCAACCATCGAGGGAAACAGGCCCCAAAGCCACCACCGCGGCTGCCCCAAGCTCTCTCTGCTTCCCACCGGGCCGACCAGCATTCCCCCGACGTCAGTTCTGTCGTCGGAGAGGAAGTTCCGCCTAGCCAGGCAGCGATTGGCTGGCCCGAACTTCCTCTCTTACTGCAGCCTTAGGGCGGGTGCACAGCCGGGGCGGACCGCCCCCCCTTGGTAGGACACTGAAGACGTGGCAGCGGCTCCTCTCACGAATCTCCACCTGCGTCGGAAGTCCGATGCAGTCGGGGATCTTGAGAGGAGCCGCCACTGCATCTTTTAACTTTAAATTACAGGCCGCCGCCGCTTCCTCTTACTTCTTCTCGCCCTCGAGTGAGCGACAGAGGAAAGCGTATAAGCGACGCCACTGAAAATAGTGAGCGATCGCTCATGTGCTCACCTTAGAGGGAACTCTAACCGGTGGGGAAATGAAATTCACGTTTGAGTTTATCATATGTTGATTGGTTGAAAAAGAGAAAAGGTCAGATATATATCTCGGGGCTAGGCCGAAAAGTACCTTAAAACAGAAACAACCGAACTTAAACTTCACACAAGCCTCCATCGGCAACCAGTGCAGGAGTCGGTAGGAAGGAGTTACGTGATCAAACTTCTTCAGCCCAAAAATCAGCCTTACCGCTGCATTTTGCACCAGTTGTAATCGCTGCAAGTTCTTCTGGGTAATTGCCAGATAGGCGATATTGCAATAGTCAAGTTGGCTTTAGTATAAGAGATTGTACCATTATTCTGAATGATGAAGCATCAAAATATGCTCTAATGGACCGAAGCTTCCAGAGAGTAAAAAAAACCCTTTTCTGACCAAAGAGTCCACCTGGTCTTTCCTGGTTAGGCCCTGGTGTATTATTACTCCCAATACCTTCATAGTAGATTGGATAGGGTAACTAAGTTTGTTGATGTGCAATGATGTTTTAGTATCTAGTGGGTGTGGCGAGGCTACAAAGAATTTTGTTTTTTCTGGGTTTAGCTTCAGTCTAAATTCAGACATAAATTGTTACCCAGGGCGGGTTATAAAATTGCATACAGAATTATAACATTACAACAAAAATACATATGCCATCAACAATAAATACTCCCACAATATACAACAAGAAATACAAACCATAAAATACATAGGCGACCAGCACCTTATTTTCATCTCCTTTTCAAGGGAGCTTTTGCTCTGGCAGCATAGAGAATAGCTAAAATTTACAGGGAACATAGTAATTTAAGTACAATGGCTTACCCAAAGGCACACAATGGACCCTTACAGTTTCCATCAGCGGGTCAAAATATAAATTTAAGGCTTCTGGTATGAACGTAACAGAGAAGCCTATCAAATCACTTGCTTCGGCTATTTCTGGAATGCCCAAGATTCTGATATTATTCCATCTGCTACAGTTGGCAAAATTTTGAACTTCCATTTGGAGCCCAGAAATTGTTTTTGTATGAGAATCCAAGATGGCGGACTTGGCCTCCAATGCCGTCATACGCCCAGCAGCGTGCCAGATTTTAAGAAAAGATGGGATTGGCATGTGGGATCTCTTCATGGAGGTAGTTAGGGGGTGGGCCATTAGTGTGGGCAGACTGGATGGGCCGTGGCCCTTTTCTGCTGTCATGTTCTATGTTTCTATGTTTAGGGGCTCATAATAAAAAATAAACAAATTCAAAAAGTGGCCTAAATAGGTACTTGGACAATCAAAAAGACAGATCGTCCAAGTACCAATAATCAAAGCTGGTTTTAGACGTATCTAAAACCAGCTTAGGCCTTTACCCTGCCTCTGAATGCTTAGAGCTAAAAGGGGTGTTTTTGGAGGAGTGGATAGGGTGGGAGGTGGGCTGACCTAGACTTAGTCATCTGGCAGGCATAACCAAAAAGGTTTGACAGGTTGCTAGATAGGAACTTATACGTTTTGACTTAGACCAAGTCAAAACAGATAAAAGTTTCGAATAGGGGCTGCTGAGCTGATAGCGGCTGCCACAATCAGCTCAACAGCCCCGGTAACCTGTCTACTCTCCACCGCAATGCCTAATCTCTCCTTCTGCCTCCATGTTAGCCTCCCCGGCAGGAGAGATGCCCAATCTCTCCTGCCAACACCCCCCCCAAACTGCCGCAAACTGACAGGAGGGATCCTAAGCCCTCCTTCCGGCACCCCCACCTGAACCCGCGATCGTGGAAGGAGGGATCCCAAGTCCTTCTGCTGACACAGACACCCCTGTCGAATACCGGCAGGAAGGAGCCCATGCCCTCCTGACGAAGGCGCACCGACACCCCCTTGAATACTTGCAGAAGAGAGCCCAAGCCCTCCTGCAGAAGACTAACCCCCCCAGACCTCACTGACCCCCAAACATACCCCACTACCCAGGACAACCCCCCCCCACACACTAACCTGAAAGTCGGCCAGCCGTACGGGTCCTGCAGCTGGGTCTTCCGTCCATCCTGCCATCCTCGGAATGGCTGGCCTGTCCCTTCCTTGTGCATTGTGGGATGCACCGGGGAGGGACCTAGTGCCTGATTGGCCCAGGAACCTAAGGCCTGCCCTTAGAAGGGGCCTTAGGCAACTGGGCCAATTGGAATTGGGCCAGTTGCCTAAGGCCCCTCCTATGGGCAGGGCCTTAGGCACATGGGCCAACCGAATCTTTCATTGACCCATTTGCCTAAAGCCCTAGGCAAATGGGTCAATTCCGGTTGGCCCATTTGCCAGCGGCCCCTCCTATGGGCGGGCCACCTAAGGTACCTGGGCTAATCAGGCCTCTCCCCGGTGCATCCCACAATGCACAGGGAAGGGGCAGGCCTACCATTTCGAGGATGGCGGGATGGACGAAAGACCCGGCCGGCCAACTTTCAGGTTAGTGGGGGGGTGTTCAAGGGGATCCGTGGAGGTTGGTCTTTCAGCAGGAGGGCTTGGGCTCCCTCCTGCCGGTATTCAGTGGGGTTTTGGTGTCGGCAGGAAGGCTTGTCATCTCTCCTGCCGTGAATGTGGGGGGGGGGGGGGGGGACAGATACAGGATTCTGTAACCGGAATTGTTTTTGACAGACGCCGGTTACAGAATCCTGCTTTTAGGCGAAGGACTGGCCCCTCCTTCACCTAAAAGGTCTGGTTATGGGAGTTTGGGACTTAGGTGATTTTGGAGTCGGGAATATGTTGTAAGGATAGATGTAGTGGAAATCTGGGTGAATAGATTGCTGAACGTGAAGGTACGTCATTCTCAAAAAAAAACTTCATTTTGGATGTTTTTTTTTTTGTGAATGGACATTTCCCTGCTGCCTACTTTCAGCATCTAGTGACTTAGGCCAAAAGGGGACTTAGACTTTTTTTAATTATGCCTCTCCTAGTGTCTTGAATTTATAGCAAGAACTTGCTTTTTTTCGGTCTGTGATTGAATACTTGCTTGCAGATCCTTAATCAACCTGGTAATTAGTTTGTAAAAGTTATTTGATTTCAGCAGACTCCATCATCGTGACCACGAATGCAGAACTCGATGACTTTTCCACTGCACTTTCTTTCTGCATAGATGGAAAATCTGTCTGGGATCATTTAGCCCGAAGGCTGTATCAATACTAAGATTTTTCAATGTAGCCATCACGAACACTTTGTGCCAATGCAAATCAAGCAGACCTTCATTGTGGTAAGAAATTAATTCCAAAAACCGAATAGGCCCCGCGGGAGTTCACCCGATCACATTCTTTCACATGCTGTGCTACACAGCGCCCCCTATGTTTCTGTGTTTCTAGGGGAGGGATACCAGACTCATGGAAAGGAGGGATGCTGGATTTGGAGAGTTTAGTTGCAGGCAGCCTCCACCACTGAGTGGCCCTGTGCATTTTGCCAGGCTTACTCAATGGTTCTAACGACCAAAATGTGAAGCTCATCCGTGAAGATAATGAAATTAACTTTTTCTCTATTCAGTACTGTTGACTAATTTTCATGTGTGTCATATCCATACCTGTATAACATTAATTGAACAGCTAGATATGATTCATTCTCTGTATTGCTTGGAAAATGAAAAGGAATGAACTTGTGTCATTTTCTGACTGCTCACATTTAAAATTGTGTCCCTGGCACGTGAAAGGTTAGTGTTTGCTTTGTGGCACTCTGTCTTCTTTAAGCCGACATTTCTGTTTAGTTGTCATTGAACACTTAAAAGTATTTTCTGAACTTTTTGTTTGCTTTTTATGTTCTACAGAGTGCAACCTTGAAGAATCTGCTTAGAGTTTTATTAAATGACAAAGCCTTGCATATGGGAGTTGTATGTTATCTACTGAGAGTGATTTTAATATATAAAAAAGTATGCATATTAACAGATATCCATAAAAAATAATCATTCACAAGAGGAGACAATTTTCAAACAGATTTTCATGGGTGAACTAGTATTTATTAATGAAAGAAAGAAAAAGAAAAATATTGCTGAAAATGTACCCCATTCTCTGTAAGCAGATGAATGCAAGCACATTATGGACAAACTGACAGAGATTTCACTGCAATTCAGGGTGTCAGGTTCCCAGAAGAAGAGGGCAGCACTGGAGAGGAGGATGAACATAAAAACATAAGATTTGCCTCTGCCGGGTCAGACCAGTGGTCCATCGTACCCAGCAGTCCGCTCCCGTGGCAGCCCATAGGTCAAAGCAGGAACTTATAGAACCTTTTCTTGAATCCCTGAAGGGTGCTTTCCCCTATCACAGCCTCTGGAAGAGCGTTCCAGATTTCTACCACTCTCTGGGTGAAGAAGAACTTCCTTACATTTGTACAGAATCTATCAACTTTTGATTTTAGCAAGTGCCCTCTTGTTCTCTTCACCTCAGAGAGGGTGAACAATCTCTCTTTCTCTACTAAGTCAATTCCCTTCATTTTCTTGAATGTTTCGATCACGTCCCCTCTTAGTCTCCTCTTTTCAAGGGAGAAGAGGTCCAGTTTCTCTAACCTCTCATTGTACGGCAACTCCTCCAGTCCCTTAACCAGAAAGAAAGAGGGCATGGAGAGAGAAAGAAAGAAGGGGGCAAATGCATTACTCTGCATTGAATTTTAGTTGCCAGATATTAGACCATTCCTCTAACTTTTGCAGATCCTTTTTCATATTTTCCACTCCCTCGGTGTCTACTCTGTTACAAATCTTGGTATCATCAGCAAAAAGGCAAACCTTTCCTTCTAACCCTTCAGAAATGTCACTCACAAACATATTGAATGCTCTTCCAGAGTCTGTTATAGGGGAAAACACCCTCCAGGGATTCAAGACAAAGATGGACATGTTTCTGCTAAACCGGAACGTACACAGATAAGGCTGGACTCATTTAGAGCACTGGTCTTTGACCAAAGGGCCACCACGTGAGCGGACTGCTGGGCACAATGGACCACTAGTCTGACCCAGCAGTGGCAATTCTTATGTTCTTATGAACAGGATCGGCCCCTGACGGACAACACTACTCACCTTCCCTTCCTCCGAGCGACTTCCATTAACCACCACTCTCTGGCATCTGTCCGACAGCCAGTTTCTAATCTAGTTCACCATTTTGGGTCCTAACTTCAGCCCTTCGATCCAGTTCTCTGGTAATCCAATCAAAAAATTAAATCAGGTTCATTTGACACGATTTACTTTTTGTAAAGCCATGTTGCCTCAGATCCTGTAAATCACTGGATTCTAGGAAGTTCACTATCCTTTCAGCAACACTTCCATTATTTTTCCAACAACCGAAGTAAGGCTTACCAGCCTATAGTTTCCCACTTCATCTCTGTGACCACTTTTGTGAATAGGGACCACATCTGCTCTTCTCCAATCCCCAGGAACCACTCCCGTCTCCAGAGATTTGTTGAATAAGTCTTTAATAGGACCCACCAGAACCTCTCTGAGCTCCCTCAGTATCCTGGGATGGATCCCGTACGGTCCCATCACTTTGTTCACCTTCAGTTTTTCAAGTTGTTCATAAACATTTTCCTTCGTGAACAGCGCAGAATCTACTCCATTTTCTTACGTTACTTTGCCACACAATCTCGGTCCTTCTCCAGGATTTTCTTCCATGAACACAGAACAGAAGTATTTGTTTAGCACGTTTGCTTTTTCCTCATGACTCTCCACATATCGGTTCCCAGCATCTTTTAGTTTAGCAATTCCATTTTTCATCTTCCTCCTTTCACTAATATATCTGAAGAAAAATGTTGTCTCCCTTTTTTACATTTTTAGCTATTTGTTCTTCCGCCTGCATTTTCGCCAGAGGTATCTCTCTCTTGACTTCTTTCAGTTTCACCCGGTAGTCCTTTCTGTACTCTTCTTGGTTATTTTTTATATTTCAGGAATGTCAACTCTTTTGCCTTTATTTTCTCTGCCACTAGTTTGGAGAACCATATCAGTTTCCTTTTTCTCTTGTTTTTATTTATTTTCTTCATATAAAGGTCCGTATCCATTTTTATCGCTCCTTTCAGCTTAGACCACTGTTTTTCCACTTCTCCTATGTTCTCCCATCCTAACAGCTCTTTCTTCAGGTACTCTTCCATTTTATTAAAGTCTGTACGTTTGAAATCTAGGACTTTAAGTATCGGGTGGCCACTCTCTACTTTAGCCGTTATGTCAAACCAAACCGATGGATGATCACTACTTCCCAGGTTATCACCCACTCGAACATTAGAGATACGCTCTCCATTTTTGAGGACCAGATCCAATATCGCTTTTTCCCTTGTGGGTTCCATCACCATTTGTCTGAGCAGAGCCTCTTGAAAAGCATCCACAATCTCCCTACTTCTTTCCGATTCTACAGACAGAACATTCCAGTCTTCATCCAGCAGGTTGAAATCTCCCAACAGCAGCACCTCCTCTTTCCTTCCAAACTTTTGTTGCAATTGAGTCGGAGGTCTGTAGACTACACCCACATAGATAGAAGTTCCATCTTCTCTTTTCAGAGCAATCCATATCGCTTCTTCCTCTCGCCAGGTCCCATGCATTTCGGTCACTTGGATATCGATCTTTACATAGAGAGCTACTTCTCCACTTTTTTGACCATCTCTGTCATTCCTAAAAAATTATATCCCGGTATATTTGCATCCCATCCATGGGATTCACTGAACCATGTCTCTGTGATAGCGACAATATCCAGATCTGCCTCTAACATCAGGGCTTGCAGATCATGAACTTTGTTGCTTAGACTACGAACATTTGTGGTCATTGCTTTCCAGCTATTTTTCAGCACTAATCTCCTTTTTCGTATAGATTTTTTGTTTCATTTCACTTTCCGTTGCAATGCTAAGAAGTGAGTTGCTGATATTGTTTACATTGCAATCTTTACTACCATTACATCTTGTCTTTTGCAGAGAGTGGTCTCTATAATTAACCTTCATACATACACTACCCCCACCTTCTAGTTTAAATACCTAGAAACATAGAAGTCTAAAAAGTGGCCTAAATAAGCCTGATTGTCCAAGTACCCATAATCAAAGCTGGTTTTAGACGTATCTAAAACCAGCTTAAGCCTTTCCCCTGCCTCTAAATGCACAGAGAGAAAAGAGGTGTTTTTAGAGGCGGGGAAAGGGCGGGAGGTGGGCCGACCTACACCTAAGCGTACAACAGGTATAACCAAATGTTTTGACAGATTGCCTAGTCGGCACTTATACGTTTTGACTTAGACCAAGTCAAAACAAGTATAAGTGCCGAAAAAGGGGCCGCTGAGCTGATGGCAGTTGGTGCATCAGTTCAGCGGCCCGGCAACCTACCCACCACCCCATCGCAACCATCGTGGCAGGAGAGATGCCTCATCTCCCCTACCACGATATGATCACCCCTCTACCCGAACTGCCATGACCCGCAGCAGGAGAGATGCCCAATCACTCCTGCCGAAGGTTGTGGCAGTTTGGGTAGAGGAGTGATCGCATCACGGCAGGGGAGATGGCCAATCTCTCCTGCCGTGATACATCACCCCCCTCCCCCCGACAACATCGGGGCAAGAGGGAGCCCAAACCCTCTTGCCCCGCAATTCCCAACCCCCCAATGACATCAGGGCAAGAGGGAGCCCAAGCCCTCTTGCCCCGCGGCACCCCCGACCTCCACGACACTATCGGGGCAAGAAGGAGCCAAGCCCTCCTGCCCCGCGATCCCCAAACCCCCCCCCCACTGAGTCCGATCTGACCAGGAGGGAGCCCAAGCCCTCCTGGCCACATGACTCCCACCCCCTACAAGATCGAGCAGGAGGTAGCCCAACCCCTCCTGCCCAGGCAGACCCCCTACCTCCACTAAAATATGGCCATGCCCTCCTTCCCTTGACTCAATCCCCCCACACACCCCCGAACCCCTGATCAGCCCCCCCGCCAACCCATGACCCTCCACCAGCACCACGACCCCCCACTCCCAATCCCACCCCCTGTACCTTGACATTGTTGGCCGGATGGAGAGGTGCCAAGCCCGCCCGTCTGGCAGGCCAGCCAGCTCAGGAATGGGGCCGGATTGCCCCCGGTGGCTCAAACCCCACCCACTGGAGGGGCCTGAGGCACCTGGGCCAACCAGAATAGGCCCAGGAGCCTTAGGCCCCTCTTGTGGGTGGGGCCTTAGGCACATGGACCCAACCCGGCCCATGTGCTTAAGGGGGGGGGGATTGGGGATCGCAGGGCAGGGGGGCTTGGGCTCCCTCCTGCCCCAATAGTATCGGGGAGGTCGGTGGTGCCGCGGAGCAAGAGGGCTTGGGCTCTTTCTTGCCCCAATGTCATCGGAGGGGGGGATGTGGATTCTCTAACCAGTGTTTTTGACAGACACCGGTTACAGAATCCAGCTTTTAGGTGAAGGACTGGCTCCTTGTTTTGGACGTTTGGGGCTTAGGCTTTTTATAGGTTGATTATATGGTATAAGTTTAGACGTAGTGGTGGTCTGGGCATTTAAACAGTAGAGGCAGGCCATTATAAAAAAAAAAACCTCTTTTTGACGTTTTTTTTGATAATGGACATTTTCCCTGCTTCTACTTTCAACATTTAAGGCCTTAGGCCAAAAGGGGACTTAGATTTTTTTTTTATTATGCCCCTCATATTCTCTGCAAGGATTCTTTTTTCTGCTGTAGTAATATGTAGCCCATCACTACAATATAGTTTCTTGTCCTTCCATGTATTACCCCATCCTCCTATATACCTGAAGCCTTCTTGATGACACCAGGCTTTGAGCCATCTATTAAAGTCCTCTGTGTTTTTTATTCTTTGCTCTTCCTTTCCATATGCAGGCAGTACTTCAGAAAAAGCTAGTCTTTACAAAAGCCAGTTGATGTTGTCTATCTAGATTTTCAGAAAGCTTTTGAGAGGCTCCTGAGAAAATTAAAGAATCATGCGTTAGGTGTCAAAAGTTCAGTTATAGATTAGAAATTGATTATCAGATAGAAAACAGAGGGTAGGGTTAAATGGTCATTTTTCGCAATGGGGGAGAGTAAACAGTGGAGTGCCGCAGGGATCTATACTGGGACCAGTGCTATTTAACTTATTTATACATGATCTGGAAATTGGAATGAGTGAGGTTGATTAAATTTGCAGATGACACTAAACTGTTCAAAGTTGTTAACACGCATGCCGATTGTGAAAAATTGCAGGCAGACTTTAGGAAATTGGAAGACTGGGCGTCCAAGTGGCAGATGAAATTCAATGTGCACAAATGCAAAGTGATGCACATTGGGAAGAATAACCTGAATCACAGTTACCGGATGCTAGGGGGACAGCGCCCATTGATCTGGATGTCAATACGATGAAACCTTCCACCCAATCTGTAACGGTGGCCAAAAAAGCAAATAGCACGCTAAGAATTATTTAAAAATGGAAGGTTAAGAAGCCTAAGAATGTTATAATTCCCCTGTATGATGCGACCTCATCTGGAGTATTGCGTTCAATTCTGGTCTCCTTATCTCAAGAAAGATATAGTGGCACTATAAAAGGTTCAAAGAAGAGCGACAAAGATGATAAAGGGGATGGAACTCCTCTCGTATGAGGAAAGACTAAAAAGGTTAGGGCTCTTCAGCTTAGAAAAGAGACAGCTGAGGGGAGATATGATGAAGTCTACAAAATCCTGAGTGGAGTAGAACGGGTACAAGTGGATCAATTTTTCACTCAGCATAGCTGGTTTTAAGAAAGGTTTGGAGGAAAAGTCCATAATCTGTTATTGAGAAAGACATGGGGAAGCCACTGCTTGTTCTGGATCGAATGTTGCTACTACTTGGGTTTTGGTAGGTACTAGGGACCTGGATTGCCCACCATGAGAATGGGCTACTGGGCTTGATGAACCATGGGTCTGACCCAGTAAGACTATTCTTATGTTCTTAAGTCCCTGAATAAGGATATATTAAAACAACCAAGGGAACTTGGATAATGACAACTAGAGAAAAAAAAAGGAGATACACAGTGATGTAGAGAGGTTCCACAACAGCTAAAGAGTCCTAAATAAAAGTGATCTACTCAGTGTGCCAGAAGAAAAGTACCTGTTTAAGTCACCTCCTTCACATCAGTCTAATTCCATATAAACTGTTTATCTAAACTGACCAATGCATAAAACATTTCATTTGTTTCTTTTAGGGCTTCAGATGTGCCAATCGTTGTTCGCTATTATTTTTGCGATACAACCAAACATTTTTTATTTGGCTATGGCTGTGGCTTCTTCATTTGCCCATATATTCTATAAATAATTTTTGTATTATTTTAAATATTTTTTAACCTTTTTTTGAAAGTATTTCTCAATAAATATATAGATTTGTAAAAAAGTTCACTTAGCTTTTCCTTAATAGGATCAAATCGGGGTTTGTCAGGCCGTTCAGGCGAAACATGTCGATGTGACAAACCCCGATTTGATCCTATTAAGGAAAAGCTAAGTGAACTTTTTTACAAATCTATATATTTATTGAGAAATACTTTCAAAAAAAGGTTAAAAAATATTTAAAATAATACAAAAATTATTTATAGAATATATGGGCAAATGAAGAAGCCACAGCCATAGCCAAATAAAAAATGTTTGGTTGTATCGCAAAAATAATAGCGAACAACGATTGGCACATCTGAAGCCCTAAAAGAAACAAAAGAAGAAAAGTACCAGCATAGCCAAAATGGCATGAGAAAGTAACCAGAACATTAAAAAAAGAAAAAGGTAACTAACAAAATTGACAGAGGCAGATTGCACCTTACAAACTAACTGATTTATTCAGATTTATTGAGGCACGAGCTTTCAAGTATCAAAGTTCACTTTATCAGATGCATGAAGCAAAGTTTGGGATGTTGGTACATATAAGGAAAATACTTTGGGAAGGAGAGAGATACAAAAACAGAAAATGCATGGCAAGTTGTGATTGCATAGTTCAGTTCAGTTATAGCTGTAGTAGGTGAGAGAGTGCAAAGTCAGTATGATCTCAGAGTACTTAAGTCCATTCACACCTGTAGTATGGCATGAATCCACTCGGCTTTGTATAAGGACCTGTGGCTGCAACCACAGTGATCAAGGCCTGAAAAAGATGGGTAAGCATTAGCAGTCTCTTCTGCGTATGTTGGGGTTTCCATAACTGATCCTGATGAAGTGTTTTATTTGGCTTTTTAGTGACAGACGCTGGTTGAATTTGTAATGGAGCAGCATGCCTCTTGTATAGCATTGTCAGGCACCAGTTAGACAAGTTCTAATTTATTTTTCAGGAAAAAAATATTTCTCAGGAGGGCTTCAGGCTAACACATTTATGAAGTAGCTGGCTTCTGTTCAGTTTCTTGTCTAAAGGCATATGACGAGTTCCTCTGTCTAAACAGAAAAAGAGAAAAGTAGAAGAGGACAGAATTAAAAAAAGAAAAAAAAGGTCATCGATAACCTAAGCCTAGGCTTTGTGTGTATGTCTTTCTGTCTTGTTAAATTCTCTCTAAGAAGAAAGTATACTTTGAAGGGTCCACCTTAAAGAGAAAATTTTGCCTAATAGTTATATAGAAACTTGTTTGTCTTTGTCCCACTGAGTATTACTCTTTAAGCCATAATAGAAATGTTCATTTATGTAACGGCCTGTGAGATTATCAGCTGACATAAAACGTGTACAAACAGGTGTGTAGATGATGACACTAAATCAAGAGGATAAACACACCCAAAGCTCAAAAATTCTAAAACATCTTAATAGACAACAGACAGTAGGTTGTAAATGAAGGTGAATCATATAGACAGATAAGAATGAATAACAGGAGCTAAATATATATATAGGCATAGGAAAAAAAATATGGATCATGAACAGTATATAAAATACAAGTTTATTTAGAGAGCAATATGACTTAGAAACATTCCCCACCCCCTTTTACAAAGCCGCTTTAGCTTTTCCTCAGCCCTCTATTCCCTTTCATCCTCAATGTACCTTCATTACTATATTTCTACCCTTTGTTATATCTATCCTCTTATCCATTTCCTTGTGCCCTATGTCAAATCTCTCTATCCCCCTCCATGCACCATCTCTCCCTTTCTCCCCTCCATTATGTGCAATTTCATCCTCTCCTCCCCTTTCCCTGTGCCACCAACTTTCCTTCATCTTACCTCTTCCTTCCCCCTGTCCCACCAGCTTTCCTTCCTGAAGTTCCTTTCACCCCTTCCCTCCCCCTGTGCCACTAACTTTCCTTTCTCTCCTCCCCTGAACTCCAGGTTTGCTTCTTCGGGTCACAGTATCAGCAGTGACTCTCACATGCTGCCTGCCGCTAACCCGGAAGTCTCCCCTCTGCCGCTGAAAGACTTCCGGGTCAGCGGCAGACAGAGTGTGGGAATTGCTGCCAATACCACTACATGGTAAGATCAGGCTGCTCCCAGCCTGCCCACCTCTTCATCATCACCTGCCACCTCATCATCACCTACCACATCAGAGGCAGAGGGAAGGCCATAAGCAGCCTATTTACAACTGCTTTTAGGAGGCCCGAAAGTTGAGATCTCATGGGGGGGGGGGGGGTGTCAATCAGTGGGTCATGACCTGCCATAGACAGCCGCCCTTCATCACTGCTGATGGGCATGAGAGTTGATATACTGCCTTTCTGTGGTGACAATCAAAGCAGTTTACATATTATATACAGATACTTATTTTCTACCTGGGGCAATGGAAGATTAAGGCCCAGATTCTATAAACAAGCTGCAATCGGCAGCTGTATACAAAAGCGGTGCCAATCACATGTCAAACACACAACAGTGCCATTTATAGAATTGAAGCTACGTCACAGGTAGGTACCAGAAATATAGGCCAGGGTTTTTAAGGTCTACCTTTCTAGCATCTATCTGTGACAAGCATCACGACTACAGAGGCACCTACCAATGCCTAAGGGTACTTCCGGTGTTAACCTTAGGCAGCTCTGTAATCACGGATGCAGCACCATTTGTGGAGGTGCCCTCTTTTTTTTTTTTTAAACTCAGATTTTAATTGCTTTTAGACGATGCGATCAGTTATCAAGTCGATTAAAGACAATTAAACCAGGTGCTGTTAGGACGTCTATCTAGCGGTGCCATTTATAGAGTTTGGGCTTAAGTGACTTTCCCAGAGTTATAAGGAACTGTAATGGGGACTGAACCCAGTTCCCCAAGTTCTCAGGCTGTTGCACTAAGCACTAGGCTATACCACCACTCCAAATAAAATAAAAGTATGTGCAAAAGAAATTTTTTTTTAAAGGTTGTGATAACTCTATCTTGAGGTACCAAATTTTTTTATTATTATTATTATTTTTTAATGAGATCAAAATCAGTATAATTTCAGATCTTTACAGAAAGAGGAGAAAATTAACATGTCTAATGGCCACTAGATGTCAGAATGATGCTGTTTGAATGTCAAACTGTGTGTGTTGTAGTTGCTTGAAGAGTAAAGATTACTTTAGTGTCTTTGCAGATTTCATAAAATGCAAGTGATTTAAAGAATGTTACATACCAACTTTCTTAACAACGTACTTAACAACAGTGAGAGATGTTGATTGATGGTTCTCAGTCTAGAAAGAAAAGTTACAAAAACAGCTTGAAATGAAAAAACTAAGGTGTTACTAAGAATAAAACGTAAGTGTGTAAGTATACAAAGGGGTGCTGAAAAATGCTCAGCCCAACCTAGAAGGGAATGACGCGGATATAGTTCAATCAATGATCTGAAACAATGTCAAGTGAAGAGCAGAGAGGATGGAGGCAAAGGGGAAGGAAGATAGGAATGAGGGAGAGGGAAAGAAAATGTGAAACAACTTAAAGTTCATGGTTTTGGTAAGTGTATAGAATGACCAAATTGGCAAAATATAATTAAATATATTCTTTGTGTGTTCCCCGTATTATTTCCTACTTCATTTTATAAAGCCACTGAAAAAATAATTTCTCAGACTAAACAAGCAACCTAGAATCTCAAAAAAAAAATCTTTTAAACCTCAAGGTAGAGTAAATTTCCCTCATTTATCATAAAGGGGTCCTTTTATTAAGGCGTGCTAACCGATTTAGCGTGCACTAAAGATTAGCGTGCACTAAATGCTAAGGCACCCATAAAATCCTATGTGGCATTTTTGCCACTTTGATTCCTTTAGACTAGAATGTTCATAGATCTCATCTTGCCAGAAGTTCTCAAAAATTAAAACTTACATTTCCCTCTCTCAGTGGTAAAAACAGAGCCTTTAAGAGATTTAGTTATTCTTTTGCTTTTAAATTAACCGAATTCTGGAATGCTTTACCACTTACATTAAGAAGTTTAGGTTCTTTGCTTTATTCCGGAAAGTTCTGAAAACTTTTTTGTTTGCTAAACATTTTGGAAATTAGCTATTTCAGTCTACTTTTCCTTGTCAAATTTATGTATTATGTTTTACATTATTGTAAACTGAATCGAGCTCCTTTTTGTTGATGACTTGGTCTATAAAACTAAGTTTTAGTTTAGTTTAGCGCGCCTTAATAAAAGGGCCCCAAAGTACTATTGTATGAAAAGGATCTAATTGAAGTTGTTTATCTGATCCATCATTCACTCCATGCTGGTTGCTTTTTTGATGGTATCTCACTTCTATATATAGACTACACACATCTTCTGTACCTGGAGATTATTTCAATAGATCAACCTAATTTGTGTGTCCCAAGTGGTAATGTAAGGTCATGAAATGGTTAACTGTTGTTTGAAATACTGCTCTGGCCTACATAGCTGGAAACAGTGTACAATCTATTGACATCATCTGCCTAAAATGTATGTCCCTGCCTTACCACATTGTAAGCTAAATAGATAAGAGTTTGAGCCATGATGTACCCTGCCCTCCTGAACATGTAACATTTAGAACTGCAAGGTTAGATAAACAGATAAATGAACTAGCTTCCTATAGGACCATAAGTCGTACCCCTGAACCTATCACAAGTGCTGGCTTAGGACCAATAATTGTAGAAAGTTATAGAAGTAACAAATGAAAATTGTAGTTTTTGCATATATTAGTTTGCATATGTTTAGTGAAAAGGGCATAAAAGTCCGTGCATTTCCTGTTTCTAACACTCTTGTAAGCAGGTTGTTCACTGCACAAGGGTCCGGCATGCAGTAAATAAACCTCTTGTACTTTCTTCACGCCTCTGTCTTTGTGTGTCCAAATGACCTTTCAGTAAGATTGTTTCACCAGCTATTTTTCTTTTGTATTATGTTTTTCTTATTATTTCATCCAAGGCCTCAGCAACACCACTCTACCACTCAAATCACTTTCATAGCAGCAAGCTTTATGTATTTCATCATCACCGGCACATATACTTTATACCTAAATGTAATCTTCATTTATTTCTTAAGATCTAATCAAATGTACGAGTATATTCTATTCATCTCATCTTTACTGAGGCATCCATTCTCACATCCATACCCTTATCTAAACTGAATGGAATGTCGTTACCTAACATAGGGCCCCTTTTATGTTCAAATCTTTTTTATTAATAGAAAAATAAAACCAACAGAATCTAGAATATACAGAGTCAACAAGCACAACAGTGCAAAGAAACATAACCCAACCAATCCCACCCCAACAAAGCATTACCCCCCCTCCACACACACACACACACAAATACACACGCACATGAGAGCAATAATGAAGGTGACCCAGAGGTCTCTAACACCCCAGAGGTCCAGACTCTTATGGCCCCTGGAATAGCTAAAAAAAGGGGGGAATTCAATTTAAAAAAAAAATGGAGAAGGGATTGCAGTATCTGGTGCCAAGCTAAAGTTCAACATCACGCGGACTTCCTAATGAATAGTATTCAAAATGAGGCTATACCCTCTCGGGAACAGAGAATTCAGATAAGCATCCCAAATGAGCAAAAAGTGACGTCTGCGCGGGCGGTCCACCGCTTCACGGGCCTCCCACAAGGTCAAATTATGCACCAAGGAACGCCATCCTCAAAAGGATGGTGGTTCTGGGACTGTCCAAGATTGCAGGATGCATTTACGAGCAAGGAGACACACCTTACGACACCACAGGGAACCCCCCTTAGGCAAACCGCAGAAAGCTCCCGAGAAGTCCAAGACTGAGAGGGTACAGGGTCCAAGAGGGTTCAGGGCAAAAAGTGTTGAATATAGTTACTATAGTCCACCAAAAGAAGCGTATAGTCCAATAATCCCAAAAAGAATGAGCAAAAGTATTAGGTTCCTGTCCACACTTCAAACAAAGAGGAGAGAGAACATCCCCAATTTTATGTAGCTGTTCTTGGGTATAATAAGCTCTATAAAGCACCCGAACATAACACTCCCGAAATACTGCTCCCGTGATCAACCGAGGGATCCCACGCACATCACCCAGAATGTTCCACCAACTAAGAACATAAGAACATAAGCCGTGCCTCTGCTGGGTCAGACCTGAGGTCCATCATGCCCAGCAGTCCACTCACGCCGCGGCCCATCAGATCCAGGACCTGTATAGTAATCCTCTATTTATACCCTTCTATCCCCCTTTCCTTCAGAAAATTGTCCAATCCCTTCTTGAACTCCAGTAACCTACTCTGTCCTATCACTCCCTCTGGAAGCGCGTTCCAGGTGTCCACCACCCGTTGGGTGAAGAAGAACTTCCTAGCATTGGTTCTGAATCTGTCCCCCTTTAATTTTTCTGAATGCCCTCTCGTTCTTGTAGTTGTCGAAAGTTTGAAGAATCTGTCCCTCTCCACTTTCTCTATGCCCTTCGTGATCTTGTAAGTCTCTATTATATCCCCTCTAAGTCTCCACCTTTCCAGCGAAAAAAGCCCCAGTCTCTCTAATCTTTCAGCGTATGAAAGGTTTTCCATACCTTTTATCAAACGTGTCACTCTCTTCTGAACCCTCTCGAGTATCGCCATATCCTTCTTTAGGTACGGCGACCAATATTGGATGCAGTACTCCAGATGCGGGCGCACCATTGCCCGATACAACGGCAGGATAACTTCTTTCATTCTGCTTGTAATACCCTTCTTGATTATTCCTAGTATTCTATTCGCTTTCTTAGCAGCCGCTGCATATTGTGCCGATGGCTTCATTGTCATGTCTACTATTACCCCCAAGTCCCTTTCGTGGGAACTCTCACTTAATAACAGCCCTCCCATCGTGTAGCTGTACCTCGGGTTTCTGTTTCTACATTGAACTTCATCTGCCATCTCCCCTAGTTTGTTCAGGTTCCTTTGTAAATCTTTGCAATCCTCTTTAGTCCTAGCCCCATTAAATGTCTCTATGAAGTTCCTGACCCCACCGGTCCTGCAGCTGCTGAAAGTCTTTAGGATGCTCAAACTGACCTAGCCAATACTGATGTGTGAGAGCCCACCACCCCTGTAAAGAAAACCTTAAGACTCTTCCCGATAGGTTGTGCAATCTGCTCTGGAGGAAGAGAAGAAACATAATGCTTAGCCTGACAGTAGGCAAAAGTATCCCCCCAGCAGTGGCCGAGCTGATCACCAAATTCCTGAAGAGGTTTTAGACAGCCCTCTGGAATCAACAAATGTTCCATGGTGTGGATACCATGTCGAGCCCAATCTAAGAAAGCGTGGTTATCTCTCCCCGGGAGAAAAGCCAAATTCCCTCTCAGCGATATCTAATTAGTCACCCTGGGGTTCCCACCTAACTTACAGATAAAACTCCCCCACACCGCCCTCATAGATTTTAAAAGAACACTCGACCGGAACACAGGTGGGATGTCCTTAGTAGGCAAATGTAAAAGACTAAGAAAAGAGTGAGGGGCATAGAAAGCTAATTCAGAGGTTAAAAGGGTATATTGATCCTCTCCTTGGAGCCAGTCCTTCAAGTGGCACAGCAAGGAGGTGTCATTGTAAAGGCCAAAATTGGGAAGTCTCAAGCCTCCCTGCATCCAGCCCCCTTCCAAGTAATGGTAGCGGACTTTTGGTTTGCACCGATTCCAACAAAATCGAGAAATTAACTGAGCCAAATGAGTAAGATCTTTTTTCAGCAAACAAATGGGAAGCGTTTGCATAACATACAACCAACGAGGAAAAATCACCATCCGACCCAAAGCTATGCGGCCCAGCAAAGACAAAGGAAGATCCCCCCCATGTTTCTAGTTGAAGCTTGGTAGCTGCAAGAAGCTTAGAAACATTAATCAAGTAAAGCTGAGCAGTTGAAGGCGGCAAGTAAACACCCAAATACTTAAAGGAACCCAAAGCCCAGTGCAATTGAAAGGCAGTCCCCCACTGGGTCTTGAGAGCAGGGGAAGATGGTAAGACGTCAGATTTTAATAGGTTTAGCCGTAAACCAGCAAAATCCCCATATTCCCCAATGGTTTCCAACAAGGCTGACAAGGAGCGGCGAGGTCCATAAGGTGAGCAAAAAGATCATCCGCAAAGGTGGCAAGTTTGAAGCTATGGCCCCCCCTATCCGAACCCCTGCGATGTCTGGGTTAGAATAAACATCTCTAAGAAGTGGATCCAGAATCAAAACAAACAACAAGGGCGACAATGGGTACCCTTGCCTCGTGCCCTATAAATCTCAAAAAGCGGGGACCTACAATTGTTGACCCACATGGTCGCCTGAGGAGTAGCATAAAGTGCCTTAATAGCGGAAACAAAACGCCCCTCGAAGCTGTATTTAGACAGAGTGGTGAACAAAAAA
Source organism: Geotrypetes seraphini (assembly GCF_902459505.1). Lineage (NCBI taxonomy): Eukaryota > Metazoa > Chordata > Amphibia > Gymnophiona > Dermophiidae > Geotrypetes > Geotrypetes seraphini. Next base: position 35,636,147 of record NC_047101.1, read on the forward strand.
TCCCAGCGGACCCGATCGTACATTTTCTCTGCGTCGAAGCTGATAAGTAGTGAAGGGGACGCCACTCTGGCACTATATTCCAAGGAGGTCAAAATTTTCCTTAAGTTCTTAGACACAGACTGACCCTTAAAAAATCCCACCTGGGATTTATGAAGAATATCTGGAAGGAGATGAGCCAGTTGGTTAGCCAAAACCTTCGCTAAAAGTTTAACATCAAAATTAAGTAGAGAGATAGGGCGATAGGATTCTGATAGTGTGGGATCTCTATGTCATAAGTGTGGGACAATTATGTCATTATGTCAAGATAATAGTAAATATCTACTACCATCTTAACAATGTGCTTGAAATTAAGATCGCTATTTGTTCCCTTTATAGAAGTGCTGCATAACATTTGCTGTTCTGAAGAAGCCCTCAGTTAATCTACAGGGCGAAATGGAGATCTTCCGTCGAATCGGGTGTGGGCACTAGTCGGCTCTCGATTTTGAGCTAAGTACCACACGTTCATAGCAGTACCAGTAGAAAAAATAACTGAATATTACTGTAAAGAGAGTATTTGAATCAAAGCATATTTACCAACAAAACAAAACATAATGAAATAAGTGAGTAAATAAAATAAAATAAAAATCCAGGCTCACAGAAAAAATAAGATTATACTTGATGATGGCCCTGATAGTGTTTTAACAACCATGGCCTAGCATGGCAAAATGTTTTTACTGTAAAAAATGTTTTTAATGCAAAAAATATTTATTTTTTTTACTGCAAAAAATTTTTTTATTGCAAATTTTTTTACTGCAAAAATTTTTTTTACTGCAAAAATTGTTTTTACTGCAAAAACTTTTTTTCTGCAAAACTTTTTTTTTACTGCAAAAATATTTTTTACTGCAAAAATTTTTTACTGCAAAAATTTTTTTTACTGCAAAACTTTTTTTTACTGCAAAACTTTTTTTTACTGCAAAAAATTTTTTTACTGCAAAAAATTTTTTACTGCAAAAATCTTTTTTACTGCAAAAAATTTTTTTACTGCAAAAAATTTTTTTACTGCAAAAAATTTTTTTACTGCAAAAATTTTTTTTACTGCAAAAATATTTTTTTACTGCAAAAATTACTGCAAATAGAACATAAATGAATAGATAGGCTCCATACAGTACAACCTAGGGGTTTAATATATTACAATGTGCTTAAAATTAAGACCACTATTTGTTCCCTTTATAGAAGTGCTGCGTAACATTTGCTGTTCTGAAGAAGCCCTCAGTTAATCTACAGGGCGAAATGGAGATCTTCCATCGAATCGGGTGTGGGCACTATAGGCTCTCGATTTTGAGCTAAGTACCACACGTTCATAGCAGTACCAGTAGAAAAATAACTGAATATTACTGTAAAGAGAGTATTTGAATCAAAGCACATTTACCAACAAAACAAAACATAATGAAATAAGTGAGAAAATAAAATAAAAATCCAGGCTCACAGAAAAAAATAAGATTATACTCGATGATGGCCCTGATAGTGTTTTAACAACCATGGCCTAGCATGGCAAAAAATGTTTTTACTGTAAAAAATGTTTTTAATTCAAAAAATATTTATTTTTTTACTGCAAAACTTTTTTTTACTGCAAAAACTTTTTTACTGCAAAAATATTTTTTACTGCAAAAACTTTTTTTACTGCAAAAATATTTTTTACTGCAAAACTTTTTTTACTGCAAAACTTTTTATAACTGCAAAAATATTTTTTACTGCAAAAATTTTTTTTACTGCAAAAATATTTTTTACTGCAAAAATATTTTTTACTGCAAAAACTTTTTTTTACTGCAAAACTTTTTTTTACTGCAAAAACTTTTTTTACTGCAAAAATTACTGCAAATAGAACAGAAATGGATAGATAGGCTCCATACAGTACAACCTAGGGGTCTAAATATATTACAATGTGCTTGAAATTAAGACCGCTATTTGTTCCCTTTATAGAAGTGCTGCGTAACATTTGCTGTTCTGAAGAAGCCCTCAGTTAATCTACAGGGCGAAATGGAGATCTTCCGTCGAATCAGGTGTGGGCACTAGTCGGCTCTCGATTTTGAGCTAAGTACCACACATTCATAGCAGTACCAGTAGAAAAATAACTGAATATTACTGTAAAGAGAGTATTTGAATCAAAGCACATTTACCAACAAAACAAAACATAATGAAATAAGTGAGTAAATAAAATAAAATAAAAATCCAGGCTCACAGAAAAAATAAGATTATACTCGATGATGGCCCTGATAGTGTTTTAACAACCACGACTAGCTCTGGTAGTTAAACGTGGGCTCTTGAGAATTCTAGTCTTCATCTCTGATAGTGAGCCGATAAGATTTCTTAGTTCTATTGTTGGCCTAGCATGGCGTTTGAGTAAGGTCACTATTATTTTAAATTAAGAGAGTATATTTAATTGTAAGCTTGACAATTGTCCTTCCAATATATTGAGAAACGCATCTTTCAAGTTTAAAACTGAATTATTTAGATGGATTACATCTTTATTTAATGAGGGACAATTTCCAGAAGATCTTGGCCATATTGAAGTTACTCCTATTGTCAAAAATTCAAAAGATCCTATTACTTGCAAAACTAATTATAGGCTTGTGGCTAGCATTCCATTCTTTGTGAAACTTATGGAGGGCTTGGTAAACGTTGAACTGGTTAATATTTGGATAAATTTAATATTTTGCATGATTATCAGTTGGGCTTCCGTGCTGATTTCAGTACTGAAACAGTTCTTGCATCTTTACTGGATTATCTTTATATGCAATTCAGCCTAGGTATAAGTGTCTTGATTCTACAACTAGATCTTAGTAGTGCGTTTGACTTTTATTAATTTGTCTGGAGACCATGGGAATCACTGGGAATGTCCATAGGTGGTTTGAAGGATTTTTACACAGTAGATCCTATCAAGTACTGGGACATATTCATTCACCTGGAGCAATCCATCTGGGGTCCCTCAGGGATCCCCATTGTCGCCTACTCTCTTGAGTCGTGGCTCGTGGCCAGCGTGCTGTTTATGGGACGATATTGGAATGGATGTCAGGAGCATGATAGTGCAGTAAAAAGCGCCAGTTTTTCGTATGATTCTGGGTAATTCTAGTTAGATAATTCTGTGTTAGTTAAGGACCACGCCCAAATAGAAGCGTACGGAAAAACAGGTGAATAAAAATTTGAATATAATGTAGCTAAGGCCAGAGAAAAACACACTAAAGATTAATATAAGGGAAAGAATGGTGTTTTCTTGTGTACTTTGCTGTTGAGCCAAATCATGGTGGAAATCAGGATTACATGGAATCCATTTTGGGTTTTTTGGGTTTACCAGTGACTAGTTTCTGCCTTCTTTGTCCTCTCTGAGTTTTTCCCGCTCCCAGCCTCGTAACACCAGATGTGCTTGCTTTAGACTGGTAAAGAAGGATAACGTGCCTCAAACTGAATTGGATGTAGTTTTGAATGAAAATTATGATTTATTGAATGGAAAAGCTTGGCCAAGCAAAGAGTGAATGAAGCAAAGTATAAATGAATATGACTGGAGTGATGGCTGTGACTATGTTGAACAAAAGGAATAAGTTTTGAAAAAACATATTTTATATATTTTAAACCTAAAGAAACACTAAGGAAAATCCTAAGGCAGCATCTGGAAGTAATTAGAGTCAGTCTCAAGAATAGGAAGAAGGGGGGCATTGGAAGCCCACGCTTCAGGGAGAGGAGAGGGGGATTTGCCCTCCCCCCCTTCCTCCAGAGTAAGGTTTCTGTGTAAGGCTGTGCAATTTGAACCTGTCAGCGTAGGAAGAGGTTTTTCCTTTAGGGCTGAGAATTTCTCAGCACCATGTTAATAATTATAGATTCTCTTGAATGTTATAATGTTAATTCAGAAATCAAAAGTAATTTTCTGAAAACTTTGTATAACTTTTAAACATGGAGAAATGTTTCTTTGTCCAACTTTAAGACCACCCATAGGTTTGTTATTGGTTGATTATGATGATGATGTCACGAAAAGCCAACAGCATATAATAGGAATTTTGGAGCTAGTAAAACAAGACCATTGTGAGAAGGCCAGCCTTTGGCCACGATGATGATCTCCCATGAGCGCAACGTAAGCAATTATGCTGTTCTTTTGATCTAATAATGGAAAAATAGAAACAATAATGCAATAAATCTTGGTTATAATTTTAAAACCTTGCGCTGGTGTCATTTTGCATGTATAATTATTTTCAAACCTGAAGCTTTCACAAATGGCGTCAATGACCCTTGCTCACTCTTCAACATATATTTGATTTCCCTGGCTAACCTTTTGCAAAAATTTAAAGTCTAATTTTATATCTGTGCTGATGACATTACTGTGCTATTGCCCATATCATCTTTTTCTGAGGACGTAAAAGCCCAGATTGCTGAAATTTTGGCAAAAATACAATTTTGGATGTTTAGATTTAAACTTAAACTTAACTCAGATAAAACAATTTTTTCTTGCCAGCCCTAATGATACCATTTTAGACAAACAGATTTTAATCAATGATCAAACCTTTGAAATTGTCTCTTCCATTAGGACAAGGGTGTCCAACCTTTTGGCTTTCCTGGGCCGCATTGGCTGAAAAAAATGTTTCTGGGGCCGCACAAATGCATAAACGCTGCAGCAAGACAGAGGAAGGAGCCGGCAAGATGGTAAACACCAGGGGGCAGCAGAGGAAAACACTGCATCGCCCTCGATCGGGGCCGCACAAAATACTTCACAGTGAAAGCAGGTTGGACACAGTGAAATGCAGGTTGGACACCCCTGCATTAGGATTTTAGGGGTCACACTAGATAGACAGTTAACATTTGAGGATCATACTGACCTTAAGATAAAACGATGTTTTATGATCCTCTGGAAACTCAGAACCATCAAAAAATACTTTGATTTTGTTTCTTTTAGAATTTTGGTACAGTCTCTAATTCTGTCTGTTCTCGACTATTGTAATATTGTCTATTCTCCCAGTAAGGGGCAAGGGCAGAGCCAGAGAGGATCGAATACAAAGGGCGAATGACTGGCTGCGAGGATGGTGCAAGGAGATGAACTTCGGGTTTCTGCACCATGGAGAAGCATTGCAAGGACTACAGGGACATGACGGGCTACACCTAACCAGAAGAGGGAAGAATGTCCTTGGACACCGCCTAGCCCGCCTACTCCACAGGGCTTTAAACTAGGTAAGTCGGGGGAGGGTACAGGCACAAACAATATACCAGGCGAACTAAAATGCTAATACATTTATGAGGCTGAGGAAAGTAGACACCGAAATTCTGGGTCAGGGGTGAGTGCACACACTTTTGAGTCGGGAGTAGGGTCACATCATATTTATGGGTCACATTGTAATTCCGGGTCTAAGGGGAGTACACACTGTAGTTCTGGGTATATGGGGAGTACACATTGTGGTTCTGAGCCTCAGGAAAGCACAAATAACACAAACAATGCTAAAGGTGTTCAAATAGCTCAAACAGGAATATCCCCACTGAGACATAACAAAAATATAACATGGAGGGCTATGTACGTCAACGCACACAGTTTAGGAAACAAGATCCTGGAATTGGAAACAGAAATAAGGAATGCTGACCTGGATGTGGTGGCGATATCCGAAACCTGGCTCACAGACTCCCACGGGTGGGACATGGTCATACCAGGTTACAACTTGCTTCGCCGGGACAGAGAGGGTAGGATGGGAGGGGGTGTAGCATTATATACTAAAGATGACATTAAGGTCACGAGAATCTCAGATGTCCAGTATACTGGGGAATCCCTTTGGGTTAATTTGGCCAGAGGGAAGGACAAATGCTTGTATCTTGGCGTAATTTACAGACCCCCAAGACAACAGGATGACCTGGATATGGAAATAATCGAAGATATAGAAAATATCACCTTGCGTGGGGACACAGTATTGCTAGGTGACTTTAACATGCCTGATGTGGATTGGGTTACACTTACCTCTGCTTCTGGCAGCAGCAGGAGGCTATTAAACTCTATGAAAGGAGCAAGCCTCAGGCAACTGGTGTTGGAACCGACAAGGGATCAGGCAATACTGGACCTGATACTTACCAATGGAGAAAGTGTCACAGAGGTCTCGGTGGGCGACACATTGGCCTCAAGTGACCACAACATGGTATGGTTCAATATCAGGAAAGGTTTCACTAAATCTACTACACTAACCAAAGTCCTCAAATTCAAGGACACAAATTTCAAAGAAATGGGAGACTTCGTTCACCAGGCGCTACAAAGCCAAGAAGAAACCGATAACGTGGAAGACATGTGGTCGACTTTGAAAGCAACCATACAAGAAGCAACAAACCGCTATGTAAAATCAGTAAGTAAACGGCGAAGGAACAATAAGCCACAGTGGTTTACTGCGGAGATCTCAGACCTGATCAAGGAGAAGAAAAAAGCATTCATCTCTTACAAACAATCAGGGAAGCAGGACTCTAGAGCAGACTACCTGGCCAAATCAAAAGCCGTCAAAACAGCAGTCAGGGAGGCTAAATTCCTCATGGAGGAGTCTCTAGCAAAGAACATCCAGAAGGGAGATAAATCCTTCTTCAGGTATATCGGTGATAGAAGAAAAAACTCAGGCGGGATTGTACGTCTTAGGAAACCAGATGGAGACTATGTGGAAAAGGATTCGGAAAAAGCCCAACTATTAAATGAATACTTCTGCTCAGTCTTCACCTGAGAAGCGCCAGGGCTCGGCCCTCAGCTACAGACAAGGGTTGGCTCAGTTGACCCGTTTAGTAACTTTGAGTTTACACCCAGCAGTGTCTACGGTGAGCTGTCAAAGCTCAAGGTTAACAAAGCAATGGGGCCGGACAACTTGCACCCCAGGGTGCTTAGGGAGCTGAGTGATGTCTTGGCGGAGCCACTGTCCGCGCTCTTTAACCTCTCCCTTAGTACAGGCAGCGTCCCGTTGGACTGGAGGACGGCTAACGTCATTCCACTCCACAAGAAAGGCTCAAAGATGGAGACAGCAAACTACAAACCAGTGAGTCTAACATCGATAGTGAGCAAACTAATGGAAACTCTAATCAAACACCAATTAGATAAGATCCTGGATGAGGAGAATCTACGGGATCCCCGACAACATGGATTTACTAAGGGGAGATCCTGCCAATCCAACCTGATAAGCTTCTTTGACTGGGTGATGGGGAAGCTGGATATTGGGGAGTCCCTGGACATCGTGTACCTGGACTTTAGCAAAGCATTCGATAGCGTACCACACCGCAGGTTACTGAGCAAGATGAGTTCTATAGGATTAGGTAACACATTGACGAAATGGGTTGGGAGCTGGCTTGGAGGTAGGTTCCAAAGGGTGGTGGTGAACGGCACCCCCTCCGAAATGACGGAGGTGATTAGTGGAGTACCACAGGGCTCAGTCTTGGGCCCAATCCTATTCAACATCTTTATAAGAGACTTGGCAGAAGGGCTTCGAGGTAAAATAACATTATTCGCCGATGACGCCAAACTGAGTAATGTAGTGGGCAAATGCACAACAGACGAAGATTCAGTGCCCGACAACATGATGCATGACCTACTCCTACTGGAGCGATGGTCTAGGACATGGCAACTCAACTTCAATGCCAAAAAATGCAAAGTTATGCACCTGGGCAGCCAGAATCCATGCAAGTCTTATACCCTTAATGGCGAGATCCTAGCAAAAACGGTAGCAGAACGAGACTTGGGGGTAATCGTCAGTGATGACATGAAGTCTGCCAATCAAGTGGAGCAGGCTTCGTCCAAGGCAAGACAAATCATGGGCTGCATACGAAGGGTTTTCGTCAGTCGTAAGGCGGAAGTCATTATGCCATTGTATAGATCCATGGTGAGGCCCCACCTGGAATACTGTGTGCAATTCTGGAGGCCGCATTATCGCAAGGATGTGCTGAGACTGGAGTCGGTGCAAAGAATGGCCACCCGGATGGTCTCGGGACTCAAGGATCTACCATACGAAAAACGGCTTGACAAATTACAGCTATACTCGCTCGAGGAGCGCAGAGAGAGGGGAGACATGATCGAGACGTTCAAGTATCTTATGGGCCGCATCGAGGCGGAGGAAGATATCTTCTTTTTCAAGGGTCCCACGACAACAAGAGGGCATCGGTTTGAAAATCAGGGGTGGGAAACTACGAGGTGACACCAGGAAATTCTTTTTCACTGAAAGAGTGGTTGATCGCTGGAATAGTCTTCCACTACAGGTGATTGAGGCCAGCAGCGTGCCTGATTTTAAGGCAAAATGGGATCGGCACATGGGATCTATTCACAGGGCAAAGGTAGGGGAGGGACATTAAGGTGGGCAGACTAGATGGGCCGTGGGCCCTTATCTGCCGTCTATTTCTATGTTTCTATGTTTCTATATCTTGCATCATTTAAGAAAAATTTACAACGTATTCGACTAGTACAAAATACGGCAGTGCACCTAATCTTTGGCCTGAAGAAATATGATCACATTAGCCCATTTTATCGGCAATTACATTGGTTGCCTTTTGAGGCACGTATTCTTTTTAAATTTTTTGGTTTGGCTCCGGGATATCTAGCCTCTCAATTCAATTTTTATACCTCATTAAAAAACACTCATAATAAGTTAATGTTTATGTATCCTAAAGCTAAGAACTGTCAGTAAAAACAAAATTGTTTAATCGATTTGTAACCTAAGGGGTTCATAATAGAAAGAGAAAAACGTCCAAAAACCGGCCTAAGTCGGCACTTGGATGAACATTTCTCAAAAACGGCCAAGTGCCGATAATAAAAACGGGTTTTGGACATATTTCTAAACGACCTAGGCCTTCATAGTGCCGCTGAATGACCAAAGCTAAACAGGGCATTTCGGGAGACATGTTGAGGGCAGGAGTTGGGCAGGATGTGGGCCGGCTTAGACTTAGTCGTACAGCAAGTTTTACAACAGAGCCTAATTTGGATGTTGTGACTTAGACCAAAAACCCACAAAAACCCACCTAAAGTCACCAGATAAGCACAGCAAACACATAAAACAGACCCCCCCCCCCATACCAACCCCCCCCATCCCCATAAAAATTTTAATCATAACTTTAAAATTCTGCCTCCAGACCATCATCACCTGGCATAGGAAAGCCTAGTCGTGCTGCACAGAGGCGTCTTAAACCGTCTTGGGGGTGGGTTAGGGACCCATAAAGAGATGGACCCATGCCCATAAGCCCCTGTAATCACTGCATTGATATTGAAACATGTGCACTCCCCTATACATCCCCAAAACCTTTTTGTACGGGCATATAAGTGGCTCCTGCAGCCATAAGGGCTATTGGGGTGATAGATAAGTAGATCTAGGGGATTCTGGAGGTGGTTTGGGGGGCTCACCGTAACCTATAAGGGAGCTATAGGGAGAAGACGTGGCACTCTTTTTGTGAAGTTCACAGCAGTGTCCTGTAAGGTACCCCATTGTTTAGGTGGCATGTCTGAGTGTGCAGTCCATCACTTTGCAGACTCTTCCCACGTCCAACAGGGCTTGTACTAGGCATTTTGGACTTGGACAGAAAATTGGACGAAAATGTGGTATAAAGGTGGACAATTTAGTGGCTTGGATGATCAGATTGGCAGGATGTACAATTAGACGATTTTTGAAATGAAAAAAAAGTTGGACGTATCTTTCGAAAATGTGTCTTAAGCTCTTTAACTTTGGACGACTTGCGAGATGGACGTAAACGGACCTTTTGATTATGCCCCTCCACGAATTTTACTGTTTTTATTTTTTTTTCTGTATGCATGAATTTGATGATTTTACATTTTGACTATTTCTCTGATTGTCCATCACTTCTTATTGTAAACCGCCTCAAAGTATTATGGCTTTGGCAGTATATAAGAATAAATTATTATTATTATTTTAAGAGTGTGTGGGCAAGATCTGCAAGGTCCACGTTTTACGCAGTCCTCTCTTTAAGGTCAAATAATTTGCTCCCCCCTCCTTTTTTTTTTTTTAGGGCTTCAATCTATTTTCATAAAAAAAATAATAATAATAAATAATCCACAGGAACAGCTCTCTCATAAATGCCCTAGCCCCAGGAAAGTGACTAACTGGGGCAAGGTGATGGAGGTCTCCACCCAAAATCCTTCAGCAAACAATTCCATGCTGTGTTTATCAGCAAAGAACAATTTAAAGGAATCAGGATATAGCTCTTCCCAAGCAGCAAAACACAACTTAGCCCCCAACAGTCTTTCCTCTGGCTCTGGCTGAAAAACAAACAGTTTCATAAAACAGTATATCTTGGGAAAGCTTCCAGCTGCATGAAAGTCCATTGAACTATCCTCTGGTCCTGCTCCCATTAAAGGTTCCCCAAAGTTCAGGGGATCTGATTCCTCCAATCAGGGATCTCAAAGTCCCTCCTTGAGGGCTGCAATCCAGTCAGGTTTTCAGGATTTCCCCAATGAATATGCATTGAAAGCAGTGCATGCACATAGATCTCATGCATATTCATTGGGAAAATCCTGAAAACCCAACTGGATTGCGGCCCTCAAGGAGGGACTTTGAGACCTCTGCTCCAGCTGTACTTCCATAGTTTCTGGCTGTCCTCTTTTCTCACATGCCATACTTCCTTTTCTACCTCTCATGCTCTCCCTTTCCCCTCACTCTCACACCAAACTTCCATGAGTTCTCCCTCCTATTGGTTCCCAGCCCTGATCATCAATTTGCCTTGGGGGAACAGGTTGGCTTCTTTCTGTCTCTTGGGGATTGGCTAAGTTTACTGAGAGCTTGATCCCCCCCACCCCCACCTCCTGCAGTGGGACAATGGGACAAGTGCCTGCTTTCCTCTCAGGATTTCCAAATTCCCAGCAACTTCAGAAGGGCAGCTGTACTGTGCTCAAATGGGGATTTCTGCCCATTTGAGGACAGCGAGCTATTTTCCCAAGGGGTTTTCTCCAGGGATTTCCTCTCTCTAAGGCACATGTGTCAAACACAAGACCCGCCGTGTGCTGAATCCGGCCCGCCTGGCCTTTTTATGTGGCCAGCGGCAATGTTCCCGATCTTCCCCCTCTGCGCAGGCTGACGACGACATCACGCCCCCTCCTGCCCCAATGCCTGCCACGGTCCACCTAGGCGGAAACAGGAAGTTGTGCGTCATTGGAGACAGACCGCAGCAGGCAAAAAGCAAGAGGAGGAGCCACACACAGCACTCCCAAATAGCTGAGGCTGGCAGATTCCCCGGACCAGCAGCGACATCAGACCGGCACGACAGGCTGTGAAGAGAGCAAGATGAAGGGAGAGAGGTTGAACCTGGGGAAGTGTGGAGAAAGAGGGAGAACCGTTGGGAAGAGAAAGGGAGAAATGGTGGCCCTGGGTGACTGGAGCAAGAGAGAAGAGAGAGAAAAAAATGGACAGCAGACACTGGAAAGAGAATTAGAAGATAGACAAAATCAGAAAGGGAAACTGGGACCAAATGCAAAATGACCAGACAACAAAAAGTAGAAAAAATAATTTTATTTTCTATTTTGTGATTACAATATGTCAGATTAGAAATATGTATCTTGCCAGAGCTGGTGTTGGACAGCAAGTGTGAACTAGGACCTAAAAGAGAGGAAAAGTCTTTTTTATTTATTTTGTAGCTGGCGTGGGGTTGGAGAGCTTGCATCCCTATACTTCTACTAAGACTAACCCCCCTCCTTTGCTGGCATGCAGCATGGGTTTTGGCACCGGTGCCAGTGATTGATCCGACACTCACAGAAGTCCTGTGAGCATCGGAGCCGCCACACTGCATATCAGCAAAGGAGGGGGCAAGTATCTTAATAAAAAATCCGGCCCACGACTTAGGCTGCGTTTTAGATTTCAGCCCCTTACGTGATTTCAGTTTGACACCCCTGCTCTAAGGGAATTTTCTGTTTAATAATAATAATAAATAATAATTATTTATTTTCTTGTATACCGCCTGAAGGGACATACATATATCTTATAAGTTTTCTGGCTCTATTTGTGCTGGGAAACAGAGACACAGTTTGTGTTGATTCTGCTTTAATGCTCTGAGATAAGTTAATTTAATCTTGTTATGAAGGTCATTTCATTTTGTTAATGAAGTTAGCTGCTTGGGACATTGGAAGTTCGACCCCCCCTGTGGCTATGCTCTGGTTGAGAGAGATAAAGGAAGCACATATGCTGTTTACCCACCCTACCTCCTTTCTTGTGTTGATTACTTCTTTGAAGTCTATGTATCCTGTCACCAGATATGGTTTGTACTTACGTCATCTGCTAATACCACTGACCCATGTTCAAAAGGTGGATGTAAGACTAATAATAAATAGGCAATTCCTTTAGGACACTGTCTCAGTGTCCTTCCTTCCTAAGGGGACTGCCTCCAGATATCTGAACAAGCGACAGGGTGTGTACAGGGCGGTTTCGGGACCAAGAAACGGACCTCGTTTGTTTCACCGCCCAACCAGTAGTTCTGGGCGGTTCACAACAGGAGAATACTGAGACATTTCAACACATGGTACAGTTTCATAGAACACACTATCTACGTACAATCTAAAATTATATAATAAAAGTAATACAATTGTTAAAAACATTCCAGCACAATATTAAAAATGATTAAAAATTAAAACATACTATGACAATAAGAATAGAAACAGAAGATCTCATTAAAATATATCAAAATAATAAAACTGCATATGGTTACTAACACAACGCCTATGATGGGCAAATATCAAAATATGTGAACGCATGTGATCAAAATTGTTACTACCATAGAAACTTGACAGCAGATAAAGGCCAAATAGCTCATTCAGTCTGCCCATCCACTGCATCCATTATCTCCTAAACTAAACTAAACCTTAAGGGGGTAATAATAATAAAAAAAACAAAACATCTAAAAATTGTCCTAAGTGGCTACTTGGACGATCAAAATGCCTGATCGTCCAAGTACCCATAACCAAAGCTGGTTTTTAGACGTATCTAAAAACAGCTTAGGCCTTTCCCCTGCCACTAAACGCACAGAGAGAAAAGAGGTGTGTTTAGAGGAGGGGAAAGGGCGGGCAGGATCACAGATGTCAAGTACACCGGGGAGTCCCTCTGGGTAAACCTGGCAAGAGGCAGATAAAAATGCCTGTATCTAGGTGTGGTATACAGACCCCCAAGACAACTGGAAGACATGGACGCAGAATTAATTGAAGACATAGAGAATATCACTCTACGAAGAGAAGCTGTACTGCTAGGGGACTTCAAAATGCCTGATGCAGACTGGAACTCATTTTCAGCGATAACCAGTGGTAGCAGGAGGCTCTTAACCTCCATAAAGGGAGCACGTCTCAAACAAATAGTAACGGAGCCCACTAGGGCCCAGGCGATCCTCGACCTGGTACTCACCAATGGGGAAAGCGTCTCAGAGGTCTCAGTAGGAGATACGCTAGCCTCCAGCGACCACAACATAGTATGGTTCAACCTTAGGAAAGGCTTCCCTAGATCAAACACGAAAACAAAGGTACTCAATTTCCGGGGCACAGACTTCGCACGCATGGGAGATTTCGTCCATCGGACGCTGCAGGACCAAGCGGAGACCGATGATGTGGAAGCTAAGTGGTTAACACTGAAATCAACCATACATGAAGCAACTAGCCGCTTCATAAAATCAGTAAATAAACGACAAAGAAACAATAAACCCCAATGGTTCACCGCGGAGATCTCGCACCTCATTAAGGAGAAGAAAAAAGTGTTTCTCTCCTACAAGCGCACGGAGAAAAGAGAGGCAAAAGTAGAATATAGGACCAGGTCTACAGCGGTCAAAATGGCAGTTAGGGAGGCAAAACTTCGAGTGGAAGAAATTCTGGCAAAAAACATTAAAAAGGGGGACAAATCCTTCTTCAGGTATATTAGTGACAGAAAAAGGAACACAGGCGGGATAGTACGCCTTAGAAGACCGGACGGAAGTTACGTGGAAGCAGATTCTGATAAAGCCGAACTACTGAATGAATACTTCTGCTCAGTCTTCACCTGTGAGGCACCGGGACACGGTCCGCAGTTGAAGGCAACACAAAGCACAGAAGATCCGTTTCAGAATTTTGAGTTCACACCAGGTGAAGTTTACAGTGAACTGGCAAGACTCAAGGTGAACAAAGCCATGGAACCAGACAATTTGCACTCAAGAGTGCTCAGAGAATTGAGCGATGTCCTGGCAAAACCGTTGGCTGAGCTATTCAATCTCTCCCTAAGTATGGGGAAAGTTCCCCTGGACTGGAAATTAGCTAATGTCGTTCCTCTGCATAAAAAGGGTTGCAGGGCAGAGGCTGCGAATTATAGACCGGTGAGTCTCACATCAATAGTGTGCAAACTCATGGAAACACTAATTAAAAGCAAATTGGACACGATATTGAATGAAGGGAATCTTCAGGATCCCAGTCAGCATGGATTCACCAAGGGTAGGTCCTGCCAATCCAATCTCATCAGCTTCTTTGACTGGGTAACAAGAAAGTTGGACTTGGGAGAGTCTTTGGACGTTGTGTACCTGGACTTCAGTAAAGCTTTTGACAGTGTCCCACACCGCAGGTTGCTAAGCAAGATGGAATTGATGGGGTTAGGAGAGACACTAACTGCATGGGTCAATGATTGGTTGACTGGCAGACATCAGAGGGTGGTGGTTAATGGTACCCTCTCTAAAACATTGGAGGTGACCAGTGGAGTGCCGCAGGGCTCGGTCCTGGGTCCACTCTTTTTCAACATATTCATAGGGGATCTGACTCAAGGGCTTCAAGGTAAAATAACACTATTCGCCGATGACGCCAAACTATGTAATATAGTAAGTGAATGCAGTTTACAGAATTATATGGCGCAGGACCTGCTTACATTGGAAAGTTGGTCCTCAACCTGGCAGCTAGGCTTCAATGCTAAGAAATGTAAGGTCATGCATCTCGGAAGCGGAAATCCATGCAGGGCGTACTTCTTGAACGGAGAAACTTTAACTAGGACTTCAGCAGAATGAGATTTAGGAGTAATCATCAGTGCAGACATGAAAACAGCCAATCAAGTGGAGAAGGCTTCATCTAAGGCAAGGCAGATATTGGGTTGTATCAATAGAAGTTTCGTCAGCCGAAAGCCTGAAGTCATAATGCCGTTGTACAGGGCCATGGTGAGACCTCATCTGGAGTACTGTGTGCAATTCTGGAGGCCACATTACAGTAAAGATGTGCGCAGAATTGAATCGGTTCAGCGGACGGCCACCAGGATGATCTTGGGGCTCAAGGGAAGAAGAGAGATTGAACAAATTGCAGCTCTACACTCTCGAGGAACGTAGGGAGAAGGGAGACATGATCGAAACATTTAAGTACCTCATGGGACGTGTCGAAGCGGAAGATGATATTTTCTTTCTCAAGGGACCCTCGGCCACAAGAGGGCTCCCGCTCAAACTCGGGGGTGGAAAATTTCATGGCGACACCAGAAAGTATTTCTTCACAGAGAGAGTGGTTGATCATTGGAACAAGCTTCCAGTGCATGTGATCGAGGCAGACAGCATGCCAGACTTTAAGAATAAATGGGATACCCATGTGGGATCCCTACAAGGGTCAAGATAAGGAAATTGGGTCATTAGGGCATAGACAGGGAGTGGGTAAGCAGAGTGGGCAGACTTGATGGGCTGTAGCCCTTTTCTGCCGTCATCTTCTATGTTTCTATGAGGTGGGCCGACCTACACCTAGGCGTACAACACCTATAACCAAAACAGTTAAAGGTTGCCTAATCGGCACTTAGACCTTTTTCACTTAGACGAAATAAAACCAGGTCTAAGTGCTGAAAAAGGGGCCGCTGAGCTGATGGCCACTGGCGCCATAAGTTTAGCGGCCCGGCAACCTAACCATCGCAGCAGGACAGATGCCTCATCTCTCCTACTGCGATGCCATCACTCCTCTACCTAAACTGCCGCGACCCGCAGCAGTTCCGGTAGAGGAGTGATGGTATTGCGGTAGGGGAGATGAGGCATCTCTCCTGCCACGATGGATCACTCCCCCACACACACAACATCGGGGCAAGAGGGAGCCCAAGCCCTCTTGCCCCGCGGCAGCTGCGACCCCCCCCCCCCGACTTGATTGGGCCAGGAGGGAGCGCAAGCCCTCCTGGCCCAGGCGAACTCCTTACCCCCCTGACTCAATCGGGCCAGGAGGGAGCCCAAGCCCTCCTGGCTCAGGAGACCCCCTACCCCCACCCCCCACTACATTACGGGCAGGAGGAATCCTAGGCCCTCCTGCCCTCGACAACCCCCCCTCCCCCAACATCCGCCCCCCCAGAACCCCCGATCGGCCCCCCCAGCTGACCCGCAACCCCAGGGCCGACCCCACGATACCCCCACCCCCACCCCCCTTCCCCGTACTTTAGGCCCCACCAGTAGGCGGGGCTTTGGTTAGGCTGGGCCAATCTGGCCCCATTCTTCGGAGGGCTGCTGGACGGACGGACGGGTTTGGCACCCATCTATACGGCCAACCTAACAAAGGTACGGGGAAGGGGGGTGGGGGTGTCGTGGAGTCAGCCGGGGGGTTGCGGGTCGGCTGGGGGGGCCAATCGGGGGTTCTGGGGGGGCGGATATTGGGGGGAGGGGGTTGTAGAGGGCAGGAGGGCCTGGGATCCCTCCTGCCCGTAATGTAGTGGGGGCTGGGGGTAGGGGGGTCGCCTGGGCCAGGAGGGCTTGGGCTCCCTCCTGGCCCAATCGAGTCGGGGGGTTAGGGAGGTCGCCTGGCAGGCAGTTCTCCAAAGAATGGGGCTGGATTGGCCTAGCCTAACCAAAGCCCCGCCTACTGGTGGGGCCTAAGGTACGGAGAAGGGGGGTGGGGGTATCGTGGGGTCGGCCCGGGGGTCATGGGTCAGCTGGGGGGGCCGATCGGGGGTTCTGGGGGGGGCGGATGTTGGGGGGAGGGGGGATTGTCGAGGGCAGGAGGGCCTAGGATCCCTCCTGCCCGTAATGTAGTGGGGGGTGGGGGTAAGGCAGTCTCCTGGGCCAGGAGGGCTTGGGCTCCCTCCTGGCCCGATCGAGTCGGGGGTGGTAGGGAGGTTGCCTGGGCCAGGAAGGCTTGGGCTCCCTCCTGGCCCGATCGAGTCGGGGGAGGTGGGTCGCGGCTGCCATGGGGCAAGAGGGCTTGGGCTCCCTCTTGCCCCGATCGTGTCGGGGGGGTCACAGCTGCCGCGGGGCAAGAGGGCTTGGGCTTCCTCTTGTCCCGATCATGTCGGGGGGGGGTTTGGTGGTTTGACATGGCAGGAGGGCTTGGGCACCCTCCTGCCTGGATCGTTGTGGGGGCGGGGGGGGTTCTGTAACCGGTGTTGTTTTTGACAGACACCGGTTACAGAATCCAGCTTTTAGGCGAAGGACTGGCTCCTCCTTTGCCTAAAAGCCCTTCTATTGGTCGTTTGTGGCTTAGGCGTTTTTTGTTTCATTATGGCTAAAAAGTGTAGACGTGCTGTGGGGGTACTTTTAGACGTAGTGGAGATTGGGCGTTTAGGTAGAGGAAGGCCATAATCAAAACATTGACATTTGTTTTGGTTATGGACACTTTCCCTGCTTCTGGGTTGAACGTTTAGGGACTTAGGCCAAAAGGGGACTTAGACACTTTTTTTTATTTTGCCCCTTCACGTTTATATACCGCATCCTCTCCACGGAAGTGGAGCTTGGCAAGGTTTACAAGAACTTAAAATATAAAAAGAGAAAGGAAAAGGTTTACATGAGCTTATATATAAAATGGAAGAATAAGGGGGAAAATAGAATTACATGTTAGAGAAGAGCCAAGTTTTCAGTTGCTAGTGGAATAGTTGGAGAGAGCCCAGGTTCCGCAACAGGATAGTAAGGTCTCCCCCTCTCCCTATTGGCTAAGGCTATTAACACTTGCATTGTGATGTCATAGAACCTTATGATTATAAATTAAGGCTCTTAACACTTGCACTGGGATATAACGCAGATAATTTAAACACAAAGGCCCAGATTCTCTAAAGATAGTGATTTAATCGCAGTTGGCCGATTCTCTGGTCGATTTTGAAACAGCGATTGATTCACTATCTTTTTTGCATGCAAACTCCCCGACTCAATCGGAGTCGGGTCAGAGCCCTGACAGGAGAAGCAGCCTCCTGTTACTGCTGTCAAGGTTTCTGCCGGGTTTTTTCATTTTTTTTTTTTTTAATGGCACAGATATTTTGCATATATTACACACACAAACTATCTGGCCAATAAACGCGGCCCTCCCTAACCCAACTCAAAGAAAAATTCAGGAGGGATGCCCACTCCCTCCTGCCATTGGCCTGGCTTCCCGAAAAAGAAACCAAAAAAACAAAACAGCAGGAGGGATGCCCACTCCCTCCTGCCATCATCCCGGCTTCCCGAAAAAGAAACAAAAAAGCAAAATGGCAGAAGGATTGCCCACTCCGTCCTGCCAGCAAATACCTCCCCCCACCCCTGAAGAAACCTGGCAGGGGGGATGCCAACTACCCCCTGACATCAGCCTCCCTCTCCCCCTCATGTACCTTTTTTTTTGTTTTTTTCGGGGAGCTGGACCGATGGCAGGAAGGAGTAGGCATCCCTCCTGCCGGGCTTTTTTTGGGGTGGGGGGAGGTATTTGCCGGCAGGAGGGAGTGGGCATCCCTCTGACCATTTTGGGTTTTTGTTTTTTTCAGGGCATCCCTCCTGCCTTTTTCTTCAGGAAGGGGCTGAGGGGGCTACGTTCGCATTTGTCGGGGGCTGCGTTTGTCTCTGGAGGCCGTTGGCAGTAGTGAGAAGGGGTTTTTCATTTTTTTGATGGGCAGATATTTTGCTCGAATTCCCTGTTTTCCTTTCTTTATATTTCCATGATTTATTTTAGTATGCTCGCTGACTATACTTCTTGGATCCATGATTTGAGGACTTGAGCTGGAGTTATGCTTTATTTTTTCTGGATTGTGGTCATATATAATTGAAAAACTTTGTTATTTAGTTAACTTCAACTTTCTGTACAAGTGGATACTTGATATGTTTATGGAAAATATGATAAATAAATAAAAATATACATGCAAAATATATGTGCCATTAAAAAAAAAAAAAAATGGCAGACCTGTCTGTAACACAATTGCTGGCAGGTATGGAGCAGTCGGGTTTTAGGATAGTAAAACCCAAATCAAAATAGCCAAGCAATTGAAGTCGACTGACTATGGCAGTATAGAAAAATAAAGTTATTATTATTATTATTGTTATTGAATCAAATGCTTGGCTATTTTGCATGGGGTTTTACTAATTTGCATGAGTGGATCGGATCAGAGATTCATCGGACAGCAGTTTAGTGAATCGAGTTGATGAACACGTTAAAGGATCGGTAAGTTTAGTGAATCTAGGCCAAAAAGTGTTGAACAAATCTGAATCTCTAAGCGTATAAAAAAAAACAAGCATCATTAAAAAACAAAACCCAAGGTGGCGATAAATAGAAAAAAAGAGGCAGTAAGTACAAAAGAAACTATGAAAAGAAAATATATAACTGAAATACCTCAATTTGTGCACCAGAGAGTAAGAGCATTTTTGAATTAGTGCATAATATATGTTTGCATAAACTTTAAAAAAAAACAAACCAAAAAACAGATTAACGTATAAGTGCATTTTAAAAAAACTAATGGATAATTATGGCTTGAAAAGGGAAGCGTAGAGTTCTGCAGATATACAGTACAGTCGCAGATAAAAGCACAGTGGCCAAATCTAATCTTGCCAGCGGCTTTAATGTCCTTCTGCATAGTCCTGGTGTGTTTCTCTTTGTATACACCCCGGTCCTATCGATCCAGTCCTGAGCTTTGAGTGTGCTCAGATAAAAATCGCTCTGTCTCCTCTGTGTGCTTCTTATCTGAGCTGGCTTTAGCAAAGGTCAAGGTTTCCCTATTCTGAAGCAAACTTCCGTGATCGTTCTGTTTAGGGCAGAGCAAGAACATATTTCACTTTGGTGGTCTGTTCAGTATGTCTCCTGTTGGACAACACGGAATTACTTTACAGGACAGGCACTCTCCTCCTACCCCTGGTCACTCATTCACTATGTCACCTTCTTATTTTATTTTATTTTGTGATATGGCACTAATGCATCATTAATATATTAACATGTAACACCATGGCATTATCGCACCATTAATATATCAACATGTCACACCATCACTGTTCATTATGCAAAATTTTCAGCATTAAATGCATAATTTCAGGATTGATATATTGTGATATGCAAGGTATGCCTGCTAGGGCTGTTCCTAATGTAAAGCCCACTGCTAGAGCAGATAGTGCCCAAGTTGCTTTGT
Organism: Geotrypetes seraphini; assembly: GCF_902459505.1. NCBI lineage: Eukaryota > Metazoa > Chordata > Amphibia > Gymnophiona > Dermophiidae > Geotrypetes > Geotrypetes seraphini. Next base: position 35,656,387 of record NC_047101.1, read on the forward strand.
TTAAACCCCAAGGTAACCTTTTGCCTGCATTTGCTCCTGGGTCCAGCAGAGGGAGTGCTGGTGCCAGAATGCAGGTTTCCCTTCTCCCACTTAGACAGGGAAGGAAGGTCAGGATATCCAGCACACCTGAGCGTTTGGGGCGTGGTCCCCAACTCCTAAACCTCAGGTCTGCCTGGCTAGAAGGGGAGAAGGCAACTGGGAGTGAAGGGAGGCAGTTGCAAAGCTCAGGGCTGAGAGCTCTGCAAAGCTGTTCAGTTCCTGAGCAGATGGAACTAGTAGAGGCGGGAGCAGAGTTACCTGAAAGGCCTTTGGAAGAGTTCCAACCCATGGAACTGGATTTGGAGCCGGAGTCTTTCCCTGAGTTAACTGCCAGCACACAGCCCATGGAAGTCTGCTAACCAAAGGCAAGTGTTCAAGTGCTGAATAACTGTGGATTACAAGTGTATAAGTTTTTGGAAGGCCTACTTTTGAGCAAGGCAGACTGTGTTTTGTTTGAAGGTGGGGGGGTTAGCCCCACGTCAAATGTGGAGGGATAGAGGGCCATATCTTGGCAGTATTCCATCACTTGGAGCACACCACCTTATCCAGCTCTACTGCGGCTGGAGGAATCAGTGCAGGTGCACTGGTTCAAGCACAAGTCTCTTTGGTGAAGAATAAGGACTTATGCTGGGACTATATTATTCGATGTGCAGAGAAACCTTATTGTTTGGGAACGCTTGTTGCAGAAAAGAATCCTTTTTGTTGAGGCTTAAGGTTTCTAGTTTTGAGTTTTGAAACCTCTTTCTTTTGGAGAAATATTGGACTGCAATCGGACTGTTAAGTTTACCTCTTTTGAACATTACAAAGACTTACCTATTGGCGGCTATTGCCTGACAAAGTTTAGTTTTTTGATTACTTTATTTTGAAGACTGATGTCAAGCTGATGTGTGAAGCAACCCTTTTTGTTTTTGGATATTGCACCATTAAATCCGGTCCAGGTTTTGTCTTCTTACTTACCGGTTTGCAGTGTTTTTTTTCCTTTTTGGGTTGAATCCTGACTTACTTACTCTTGTGTAGCTAGCCGCAGCACACAAGAGCCAATACTTCTGTGTCCCAGCGGCTCGGGACCAATTGCCCTGACCCCGCTGGTGACAATATTTATATCTATTAGAACCCCTGAGGAAGGCGTGTTATCCGAAACACGGACAATGTCGGGTCCCTAGGTTGGTAATAAGGTTGTATATTCACTGCATTCCTTTTATGGTATAATAAACATTGCCTGCATCCCGTACATTATCTGCAGTTTGTGTTTTGTTTTTTGCTCGCTGCTTGATATACCCTCGTTGGATTTTCTTTTTTATTCACAATGATAGGTTCCCCTTCTAACTAGCTGGGACCATGAAGGCAATTAGAAATGTTGATGTTCCCAGTCAGTGTCTAAAAATTTCGTGAATCAGCATCGTTTCTCAGTACTTTGGAAGTTGTATTGCTTTTGTGTAAATTCTCACACACACACACCCCCTTTCGAACAGAAAATGGTTTCTACTCTCATTGGGCAATGGCTGTGAAGCCCCCAATAACATTTCTTCCTATGGAAGAGGGATTTACATCTGTAGAGACAGTACATTTTACCGTGTTTCCCCGATGGTAAGACACTGTCTTATTTTTTTTGGAAGGCCAAAATATGCTCTAGGGCTTATTTTCGGGGGGGATGCCTTATTTACCCTTTCATGTCCCCTCTGTATCTCTATCCTTTCTCTCTCTCTCTTCTGCTCCCTCACCCACGAGTCCTGCATCTGGCCCTCTCCCTTCTACCTGCACCTGGCAACACCCCCCTGCTCCGCGGCTCTCTTCAGCAACTTGTCAGCAGCGGTGATCAAGACAAGCTACCGACATCGAGGCCTTCCCTCTACGAGTCCCGCCTTTGTGGAAAAAGGAAGTTGAAACAAGCGGGACTCGCAGAGGGTAGGCCCCAACGTCAGAAGCCGCCGGACCAATCAGCAAGCAAGGCTTTCATCTGTGTACGTGCTGAGCTCACTCAGCATGGCTATTTCCCGCCGCGACGCCGGACTTGTAAGATGCACGCCTGCGTGACACACTACCGGAGCCACGGCAAAGGTGGAAAAGAGCCGCATGCGGCTCTGGAGCCGCGGGTTGCCGACCCCCGCGGTAGACAGAGGGACCACACGGAGTCACCCACCGTACCACCCGATTCGGGTAAGCGCAGGTATCGGTGGGTGGCTTATTTGCGGGGGGGGTGCCTTATTTTACAATTTTTTCTAAAAAGGGGGGGCTGTCTTATTTGATGGCCCTGCCTTATCATCGGGGAAACACGGTAATACATCCCATGGGATTCCTGATACATTTTCTGGTCTCACCCTATTCCTGGCTCAGTGCAGCTCACTCGGATTTCAGCTGAAAACACAGATCTTGTAAGGTAGCCAGCGGAGCTTGCATCTGTTCTCTGTCCATATCTTGAGCTATAAATCTCCCTCTCAAATCATTCGCTACTGAATCGCTGTTGCTACAGCTGCTTGGGATGAAATTGCTTTTGCCTGCAGCATTTTCACCTCCTGAACAAGGACAGTGTTTCTCTCTTCTAAAGCATACTTGGATAAAAATTAAAGCATCCCTATCTTGAGTGGCCTTTAAAATGTAATCTTCAGTTGGAGCATCTTTACATTCCATTCACAATTTTGAAAAAGTTCTATCGTATTCTCTCTCAGTTGTCTTTTTTTCCAAGCTGTTTAGCCTATCTTCAAAGGGGGCGTGTTTCACCTCTTTGGATCATTTTTGTTGCAGTTCTCTGAACCTTTACTAGTGCACTATTCTTTTTGAAATGAGGAGACCAGAACTGCACACTATACACAAAGTACAGACCAGAGACCTAAACAGAGGTATAATGATATTCTCCGTTTTGTTATCCATCAAGTTTATTATCAAGTTTATTCATATTATTTGATTGAACGCTTTTCCAAATTACAAAGCGTTGTACAAAAGGTAAAAATATGATTTTAGAGAAATCACATATACATAATACATTAACCAGACCTACATGGGTAATTGCTTTTAAAGCCACGGGAAACAATAGGAAAGAGGGGAGGAAATACAATTTTAAAGAAAAAGTACATAAAGTACATCCTTTCTTGGACAATCCCAAACATTCTATTTGCATTTTTAGAAGCCAAAGCACACTGGACTGAAAATTAAAAAATAAAAAAAGATTCCAAAATCATTTTCTGGATGGCGATCCCTAACTCATCAATTTGTACTTGTAATTGGGATTATATTTCCTTAAGTGTATCACTTTGTCGCCTATATTAGTGCATAGAACAACACCGCAGCCATCTTGCCCTGAGAAAACAACTGGCTCGATGGTGATAAGGTAAGAAAGTTGAAAATTGAATTACTAATGTTTTTGTAATACTAATCCGCATTAAGGGCTCCTTTTACTAAGGTGCGCTAGTGTTTTTAGGGCACGCTGCAGATTAGCGCATGCTGTGCTACACGTAAAAACAAATGCCAGCTCAATGGTGGTGTCAGCTTCTTGCGCATGCTAAAACCGCTAGCGCAGCTTAGGGCTCCTTTTATCAAGGTGCGGTAGGGGGTTTAACGCGCGGAATATCGCGCGTTAAACCACCTGCCACGCTAGCCGCTAATGCCTCCATTGACGAGGCATTAGTATTTTGGCTTGCCACGGGGGTTAGCGCATGATGAAATGTCCGCGCTAACCCCCGTAGCGCACCTTGATAAAAGGAGCCCTAAGTGTAGTAAAATATTGATCTTTCTGCTTAGGGGACAGCCTTGACACAGCTGATGAGGCGAAACCTGTCGGCAAGTCACGAGCCAACAGAATTTCAAACTTGAACAGATAACTGCCTAATCTTTGGGCTAGAAGTTTTAAAGTATAATTAAAAAGAAAAAAAAAAGTATTTATAATAAAAAGTGAAAAGAAATTGTGTAAAGATAAGAGGATCGATGACGATTTAAGCAGTATTTCTAGAAACCAATGAAGGGCTACTGCGCTTGATTCCAAAGATCCTCACTAGTCATAAATGAATGCAAATTTTGATGAAGTTAAGAGGGATTGCAAATATTTATGATATTCAATTTGTACTTATGCATATTAATTCCCAACTGCCTTTTAGATAACCAGTTTCTTTGTCCCCTAAAAATCTTTTTATAAATCATCACAATCCTTAGCCATTTGAACAACTTTATCTAAATTTGTGTCATCCTCAAATTTGATCATAGGATTTGTCAGTCCTATTTCCGAACCATTTTTTAGTATAGCAAACAGCACAGGTCCCAGGACAGACCCTTGGGGCACTCCTTTCATGACTCTTTTCCATGTTGATATTGACTATTCAGTCCTACTCTTTATTTCCTCTCTTTTAGCCAAATTAGCAATCACATTTCAAGTTTATTTATATATGATTTATTGCCTTATAGAATATGCTTTTGTAACAGTTTACAATTTTTAGTAAAAAAAAAAGGGACAAAACAGAAAGAGACAGAAACCTGCCATTACAAATATTAGAGAGGGGGAAAGAGACCACTGAAAAGTTCTCAGCCCAACCAAGAAGAGAATGATGCGGAGCCACAAAATTTACAAGTTATTCCACACTTTTCTTAACACTTTTTTGTTTCACTGAGGCAAATGCATCTAGTAAATGGGCACAAGTATAGGGAAACCAAGCCATTGTGACATCACCAGTGAGGTTGACTCTTAGGAATTGGTGGAATAAGGCATTATGACGTCACAATACTGCTGAAAAGTTCTCAGCCCAACCAAGAAGCAGAATTATGTGGAGCCATGAAGCTTACAAGTTATTTATTCCACACTTTAGACACTTTTCATTTCATTTCATATCATTGAAACAAAAAGTGTCAAGAAAAGTGTGGAATAACTTGAAAGTTTCACATCATTTTCTTGTTGGTTGGGCTGAGAACTTTTCAGTGGCCCTTCAAACACTTAGTCCACTGATTTTCCACTTTTATCATTCCATCTGAAAAATATGAAACAAAAAAAAGAGGAAAATTTTTGGACTAACTGAATAGCCCTCTCTGGAGACTGCCCCAACTTTGTTGGTTAGGCTGAGAATTTTTCAGTAGCCCCTTGTAAATGTTTGAAAGAAAGTTTCCAATCGTAGACAGGAGGATAAAAAATTCCAGAGGGTGGGGGCCAACTATGTTGGAGAATGAATAATGGATAATATCCAGATAAAAATGTTACTGACTGATTCTGTTCTATGGATCTTAATTTTCTGGTTCATGAGTACAGTCATGAAAGAAAAAAAAAAAAAAGTGGTATGCTTGAATAATAGATTTCAGGAACAAGTGTTAGGATTTTGAAAGTTATTCAGCAAGTGATGAGAAGCCAGTTTTCTTTTTTAGCAGTGGTTTTACCTTATCCCATTATAGAAGCTGTGTTTTAAATAAGCTGTAAATGTTGAATATCAGTGAACTAAATACTCTTAAACAAATTATCGCAATAATCTATTTTGTAATTACAAATGAGGAGAACAGGATTAACAGGGTTTTCTGAGAACATAAGAAGATAAGCATAGCCTTATTGGATCAGACTAATGGTCCATCTAGCCCACAGCGGCCAATCCAAGACACGAGTACCCAACAAAAACCCAAACAGTAGCAACATTCTATGCTAACAATCCAGGGCAAGCAGTGACTTCCCCCATGTTTGTCTCAATTACAGACTATGGACTTTTTCTCCAGGAACTTGTCCAAACCTTTTTTTAAAGCCAGCTATGTGAAAATAAGAGCTTCGATAATTTCAGTTGCAGGAGTGCTTTTATGGAACAACTTGACAGGACCACTCAGGTTACTTTCTGATATTCAGAAATTTAAGAAGGTGTTGAAAACAACTGTATTTATAGAAGCTTTCTCTTTAATAATTTATTTAAACTGGAGAATTGTTTAGATGTATGTAAATTAACTGGTCTTATATTGTTTTATGAAAACTGTGTATCTACTTTAGGGCATATCATGTGAAATTTGGAGCATTGTGATTTGGATTGTCCTTTAACTTTGGGAACATTGAAGAATTGGATCCATGATGGACAGTATACATTTTCACAAGTCTCTGCTATTTTCAAGGTAAGTATATTTAAATATTATTTTCTTATGAAGAAGACACTTAAGTTGTTATAATTTGAAAAAGTATTGTTTTTTGAGCAGAAAGAGAGTTTTTTTGACCAGTGATGTGTTTGCCTTTTCTGATTATGCAAATACTCGAAGAGAGTTGTCAATAGCGGAGGTGAAATTGTGTTCTTCACAGAAGATTGTGCAACATGAGGTTTTTTCCTCCCTTTATAAGATAGAAGGCTTTGTTCTTTTTCTTTTTTGAATGGTTTGGTGGTTTGATAGCACTGCACAACAATTTTTTGGTTAAGTCTTGATTCCTGAAAAGTTTTTGGTGATTATGACAGGTACCAACTTGGTATGCTCAAATATGGTTTTGGTTTTACTGCATCACGTAAGAACTATGAGAAATAGACATTTTTATGTTTACTGACAATAAAATATATAGTCAAGTTTACGTTTCGCACAAGCGACTAAATGAAACAGAATTAAAAGTGTTTTGCTCCCGAGTTTCTTTTATATTCAGTGTCTGGTGCATCACGTTGTAGCATCCAACAATAGTCGGCAAGCATTGACGGATTCCAATTGCCCTGGTATCGTTTCTCCATCGTAGCTATGTCTTGATGAAACCTTTCACCGTGCTCGTCACTCACAGCACCGAGATTTGCGGGGAAGAAGTCCAAGTGTGAATGGAGGAAATGAATCTTGAGTGACATATTGCACTTCATTCTCTTGTATGCTTTGAGAAGTTTGTCTACCAGCTGAATGTAGTTTGGGGCTCTGTAATTGGCCAGAAAATTGTCAACAACGTCTTTCAAGGCTTTCCAGCCAATTTTTTCCGGCCCAACTAACAGATCTTCAAATCGCTTGTCACTCATAACATGTCTGATCTGGGGGCCAACAAAAATACCCTCTTTGATCTTGGCATCAGTTATTCTTGGGAACATCTGTCTTAAATAACGAAAACCTTCCCCTTCCTTGTTCATTGCTTTCACAAAATTCTTCATGAGTCCCAGTTTAATGTGAAGAGGAGGCAAAAATATCTTTGTCGGGTCAACAAGCGATTCATGTGCTACATTTTTCTGTCCTGGAACTAACTTTTTACGGAGTGGCCAGTTCTTTCTAGAATAGTGCGACTCTCTGTCTCGGCTGTCCCATTCGCAGATGAAACAGCAGTACTTTGTATAGCCAAGCTGCAGTCCTAGTAACAGAGCAACGACTTTGAGGTCTCCACAGATATTCCAGTTATACCTGGTATACTGGACATACTTTAGTAACATTTCCATATTCTCATATGTTTCTTTCATATGTGCTGCATAGCCAACAGGTACTGAAGGATAAACGTTGCCATTGTGCAACAGAACAGCTTTCAGGCTTAACATTGACGAATCAATGAAAAGACGCCACTCTTCCGGGTTGTGATCACAACCAAAGACCGAGAACAATCCTTCAATGTCACAACAGAAACAGAGACTGTCGACTTGTGCAAAAAATTTGGTTATATCATGATGCCGGTCTCGAAACACAGAAATTTTCGTACCTGGTGATAGCAAACACCATTCCTGCAGTCTCGAACCTAGCAGCTCAGCTTTTGCTTTTGACAGACCCAAATCTCTGACCAAATCGTTCAATTCGGACTGTGTTATCAGATGTGGATCGCCTGATGAGGATGGTTCAAAATCCGGGTCAATGTCACTGTTAGAACCCTGCACTGCAGTTTCTTCATCTGGTTCGTCTAAGGTCCAATCCTCTGGTGGTTTCGGAACTGGAAGACTGTCATCATGTGGCATGGGTCTCATTGCTGAAGGCAGATTAGGATATTCAATTGACTTCTTGTTTTTGGCAGAGAAACCAGACACATTAGTCAAACAGAAATAACAGTCCGTCACATGGTCTTTCTGTTCTCGCCATATCATCGGAACAGCAAATGGCATCGTCTTTCGAGTACCTCTGAGCCAGGCTCTCAGACTAACAGCACATGTCGCACAGCAAATGTGAGGCGCCCATTGCTTGTCTTGATCACCTATTTTGCAGCCAAAATACAGATGATAGGCTTTCTTTACAAGGGCAGTCATCGAACGTCTCTGAGGCGTAAGTGTATATTCCCCACAGATATAGCAGAATGTGTCGCGGCTGTTACGACACCGACGAGACATATTGCCCGACACCAAAACGTCTATAGCATCAAGCTTACTTACTGTTATATTGCTACAGCTACTATACTACTATACTTTACTATACTGATACTATATACACACACGGACTATCTATATTAACCAAATGAGCAGGATCGGTGTATGGAAGCCACCATTATAGCATGGTGAGACAGCGCAAGCTCGTTCAGACCTGCCCAGACATGCCCAGGATGTCATCTTCCATAAAACAGCTTCCAACCTGGCTAGATTTTATGCATGGACATACCCAGGCGGCACAAACCGTTGTTGATAAGACACTTATGGGAGAAAAAATTGTTTGCATCCAAATATAAGAAAAAATCACGACAAAATTGAAGATTTCTCTGAAATGGTACGTGATGGGTAATTTTTGATGTAATATTCATGATCAGCACCCAAAATTCTATAAGAAACACCCAGCAGTGTTCAGGAAGCAAAAACTTTGTTGTGCAGTGTAGTATTCAATATCCCTCATTATCAATGTTTCTTCCTCAACCACTTCGGGGGAGGGTAAGCAGAGGGACAAGAGAGAGAGACCTGGACCCTAAGGGGATGGGGCTGGATTGTGAAATAAATGTTGGATAAGAAAGAAAGGTCACTGCAGAGTCTGCCTCAAGAGATGGGGGATAGTGAATAGTGAGGTGTGCAATTGCAGAAAATTAAATGTCTCATGTCATTGACTCCTGTCCACTGACCCAGCTAACGATGGTTTGGAGCACTTCATAGAGCTATTGAGATTGTCATTGGCTGGCTGGCTGGCTTTGTATGGCAGTGTTTGCCCACAATAATAACCGATTCTTATCTGTCCCTCCTGTCAGTTTGCTAAGTTCTATATGCTACCTTCCCTTTGTACAGTAGATAAGGTCATAGGCATCAGAACGGGGGGGGGGAGGGGGGGCCACAGGGACCATGGCCTCCCCAAAAATTTGTCCATCCTGTAGGTTAGGGGGTACGCAGGCTGACTGCCGCCCGCCACCGCTGCTGCTCCCTGCCTGCTGCCACTGCTTGCCACCATAATTGCAGGAAGGCATGCAGCCAATACACGCCACCTGCCCACAAGCCTCCCCCCGATGTCAATTCTGACGTCGGAGAGAAGGTCCGGCCCACATCAGGTGAAGGCTTTTGGGACAGAGCCACTGCATGCGCCTGGTTCTTTCCTTCTTGGATTTGCTGCAGTATTAGGCGGCGAGTGGCAGTGGACCATGAGGGGGGGAGGAAGAATCGGTGGCGGGTAGGCCAAGCTTCGACGTGGCAGGGAGGGAGGAAAGAAGGCAGACTGGCTTCAGTGGTGGACCGGGGGGAAGGAAAAATCGGTGGCGGGTAGGCCAGGCTTCGGTGTGGGAGGGAGGCAGGCAGTCTGGCTTCGGGGAGGGGGGTGGAACAAAAGCTGGAAGGCAGTGAGGGGGTCATAGGAAGAAAGGAGGGAAGAAGGAAGAAGAGAGAGAGGCAGATAAAGACTGGGGGGGGGGGGGCTTGTAAGCAGAACAAAGAGAGAGAGAGGCCTGGGCCAAAGGGGAAAGACAGGAGGCAGATGCTGGACTACGAGAGGTGCACACAGAGGGGGAGAGACCCTGAGGAAGAACAGAGAGATGGAAGATCATAACAGAGGAGGGAGAGAGAGGGAGACCTGGAATGATACAAAGGAAAACTGACACTGGATCTGGGAAGGGTAAGCAGAGGGAAAAGAGAGAGAGACCTGGACCCAAAGGGGATGGGGCTGGATTGTGAAAGAAATATTGATAAGAAAAAAAATATTTGAAGCACAGTCAGAAGGAAGTGCAACCAGAGACTCATGAAATCACCAGACAACAAAGGTAGGAAAAATGATTTTATTTTCAATTTAGTGATCAAAATGTGTCAGTTTTGAGAATTTATATCTGCTGTCTATATTTTGCACTATATTTGTCTATTTTTCTATAGTTGTTTCTGAGGTGACATTGCATATTTTAAAGTCATCTGCCTTGACATCTTGGAAACCCCCCCCCCCCGAATATAAATGATAATTAACATTTTCTCTGTGTACAGTGTGCTTTGTGTTTTTTTTAATTTTGTGGTTACCGTTATGTATTAATAAGATTATATTGTGTGTATATGAAAAATGGATAGAAGAAATTGCATTACAATTAGTATTATTATTATGGGGTGGAGCCAAGGGCGGGTCTGGGACGGAGCTTTTGGCCCTCCCCCCCCCCAACAAAAAAGCATTCCGCTGCCTATGGATAAGGTTCTAGCTGATCATCAATACCTTCTTATGGCTTTAATCCTAAGTTCACTTTCTCTTTATAGAAGCTAGTCACCAGGCTGTGGCTTATGATGCTCTGGCTGTTTCAGTCTAACATGTCTCAGGGTTACATTTCATCTATTAAACCATTCTCTCAGTAATGGTCATTTTTCATTGAGTATAGGCAATAGAATTCTAAAGCCTTTATTGAAAAATGCTGATTTGGACCCTTCGGTCCCTGCTCATTATTGCCCAGTTGTGAGCATACCTTTGATGACAAAAATGATAGTCAATTGTTTCTAGTCAGCTCTCTAACTACTTAGAGAAATTTTCTATCTTATTGGGGTTCAGACCAAATTTCAGCATGGAAACTCTCAAAGATCCAAAATTTACAGATGCAAAATAAATGTACGGTGCTGTTACAATTTGATTTGTCAGCTGCGTTTGATGTGGTCCACCATGACATCTTGATCCGTACGTTATCCGATATAGGCTTAAACCATGTGGTTTTGGATTGGTTTAGCAAATTCCCTTCACAGCGATCCTATGAGGTAAACCTAGAGGACGAGGTTTCATCTTCATGGAAACCTAGTTTAGGGGTGCCGCAGGGTTCCCCTTTGTCGCCAATTTTGTTCAACATCTACATGACCTCATTGAAAAATGTTTGTCTTACTTCTGCAGATGACATTTTTATTTTATTGGAGATCAGTCCTGATCTTAGTGACTTGGCCTTGGGTATAGATTGTTGCATTTCCAAACTGTAGGTATGGGCAATGTCCATTTAAGTGAAATTGAATGCATCAAAAACTAAACTGCTTTGGATTGGGCCTGGATTATAAAATCTCCCTGCCGATGCTACATTGAAAACAGGTATTTCATTACATATATATTTTTCCTCCAGAATCCTGGGTATCATTTTGGACTCATCACTTACATTTCATGATAAAATAAACTCTCTGGAAAAGAAGTGTTTCTTTAGTTTGTGTATGCTGAGGAAAGTTAGATCATTATTTACCGTATTTTCGCGGATATAACGCGCACCTGTGTAAAACGCGCACAGGGGTATAGCGCGCAGAAATCACGATGATATGTACCAAAACTTTTCTATACCGCGCTCAGGCATATAACGCGCATGATGCCCGACGCTCCTTTCGCCCGCCCTGACTTTCCGTGCGCTGTCCCGACTCTCCGTTCACCCCCCCTGACTTCCGTGCACTGCCCTGACTTTCCGTGCGCTGTCCTGACTCTCCGTTCACCCCCCCTGACTTTCCGTGCACTGTCCCCCCTTGAAGTCCTGTCCCCCCTTGAAGGTCTGTCCCCATCCTGAAAGCCTGATGCCCCCCCCCGACGTCCGATACATCCCCCCCCCGGCAGGACCACTCGCACCCTCACCCCGAAGGACCGCCGACTCCCCAACAATATCGGGCCAGGAGGGAGCCCAAACCCTCCTGGCCACGGCGACCCCCTAACCCCACCCCGCACTACATTACGGGCAGGAGGGATCCCAGGCCCTCCTGCCCTCGACGCAAACCCCCTCCCCCCAACGACCGCCCCCCCCCAAGAACCTCCGCCCGTCCCCCAGCCGACCCGCGACCCCCCTGGCCGACCCCCACGACACCCCCACCCGCCTTCCCCGTACCTTTGTGTAGTTGGGCCAGAAGGGAGCCCAAACCCTCCTGGCCACGGCGACCCCCTAACCCCACCCCGCACTACATTACGGGCAGGAGGGATCCCCGGCCCTCCTGCCCTCGACGCAAACCCCCCCCCCCCCCCAACGACCGCCCCCCCCCCAAGAACCTCCGCCCGTCCCCCAGCCGACCCGCGACCCCCCTGGCCGACCCCCACGACCCCCCCACCCCCCTTCCCCGTACCTTTGGAAGTTGGCCGGACAGACGGGAGCCAAACCCGCCTGTCCGGCAGGCAGCCAACGAAGGAATGAGGCCGGATTGGCCCATCCGTCCTAAAGCTCCGCCTACTGGTGGGGCCTAAGGCGCGTGGGCCAATCAGAATAGGCCCTGGAGCCTTAGGTCCCACCTGGGGGCGCGGCCTGAGACACATGGTCGGGTTTGGCCCATGTGCCTCAGGCCGCGCCCCCAGGTGGGACCTAAGGCTCCAGGGCCTATTCTGATTGGCCCACGCGCCTTAGGCCCCACCAGTAGGCGGAGCTTTAGGACGGATGGGCCAATCCGGCCTCATTCCTTCGTTGGCTGCCTGCCGGACAGGCGGGTTTGGCTCCCGTCTGTCCGGCCAACTTCCAAAGGTACGGGGAAGGGGGGTGGGGGGGTCGTGGGGGTCGGCCAGGGGGGTCGCGGGTCGGCTGGGGGGGGCGGTCGGAGGTTCTTGGGGGGGGGCGGTCGTTGGAGGGAGGGGGGTTTGCGTCGAGGGCAGGAGGGCCTGGGATCCCTCCTGCCCGTAATGTAGTGCGGGGTGGGGTTAGGGGGTCACCGTGGCCAGGAGGGTTTGGGCTCCCTTCTGGCCCAACTACACAAAGTACGGGGAAGGCGGGTGGGGGTGTCGTGGGGGTCGGCCAGGGGGGTCGCGGGTCGGCTGGGGGACGGGCGGAGGTTCTTGGGGGGGGGCGGTCGTTGGGGGGAGGGGGTTTGCGTCGAGGGCAGGAGGGCCTGGGATCCCTCCTGCCTGTAATGTAGTGCGGGGTGGGGTTAGGGGGTCGCCGTGGCCAGGAGGGTTTGGGCTCCCTCCTGGCCCGATATTGTTGGGGAGTCGGCGGTCCTTCGGGGTGAGGGTGCGAGTGGTCCTGCCGGGGGGGGGGATGTATCGGACGTCGGGGAGTCGGCCGGGCAAGAGGGCTTGGGCTCCCTCTTGCTCCGATCGTGGATGCGGGTGCGGGTGGGAGCGCGTGCGAGCGGTCGTTCGGGGTGGGGGTGCGAGCGGTCCTGCTGGGGGGGTGAATCGGGCAGGGTGGGAACTATGTTTAAAAACTTTTCTATACCGCGCTCAGGCATATAACGCGTGAGGGGTATGCGCGGTAGGTAAAATCGCGTATAACGCGCGCGTTATATCCGCGAAAATACGGTAATCAAGAACATTATGCAGTGTTGGTCTGCATGGTCTGGGTAGAACTAGGGTAGGCTTATGAACAGTGGCGTACCAAGAGGGGGCAGTGGGGCATCTGCCCCGGGTGCAGCCTTAGGAGGGGATGCACAGCCGGCAAGGACTGGAAAATTCCTGGGCTGCAACGGCACTCAGTGGCATCAGTGAATGGTCTTGTCCCTGTAGTTAAGAGAGGGAACGCATGCGGTCCCTATCGCGCTCCCTCCCTCCTTACTGCCGCCCTCCTTACTGTCACTGCCGAGTTGAAACAGCTCCCTTTCTCCCTCCCTGCCCCTTACCTTCGTGGCCGCGAGTCTAAATTACCTTCTTACAGCAGCTGGAGCATTGAAGCAGCGTGTGGCTGCCGTAAAGGTCATATCTGATGCAACCAGAAGTTGCATCAGAGACGACCTTTACGGCAGCCATGTGCAACTACAACGCTCCGGCTGCTGTAAGAAGGCAGTTTAGACATTGCCAGGAGGTTTTTCGGACCCGGCCTGTTGTTGGGGGGGGGGGGGTGAAAGCGCCACGAAGGTAAGGAGCAGGGAGGGAGAAAGGGAGGAAAGGTGGGGTGGAGAGGAAAAGACGCTGAAGGGAAATGGGTAAAACAGAGGGGGGAAGGATGCTGAAAGCACATGGGGAAGACAGAGGGGGAGAAGGACGCTGAAAGGACATGGGGAAGACAGAGGGGGAGAGAAGGACGCTGAAAGCACATAGGGAAGACAGAGGGGGAGAAGGATGCTGAAAGGACATGGGGAAGAGAGAGTGGGGAGAAGGACGCTGAAGGGAAATGGGGAAGAGAGAGTGGGGAGAAGACACTGAAGGGAAATGGGGAAGAGAGAGTGGCGAGAAGATGCTGAAGGGAAATGGGGAAGAGAGAGTGGGGAGAAGATGCTGACAGTGAAGAAGACAGAGATGCCAGACTATGGGAGGAGCAGAGGGAAGAAGATGGGTGCCAGACCAATTTGGAAGGGGGGAGAAAGGGAGAGGCACAGTAACAGAGCAAATGGAAGACGCAGAGAGAAGTGAGACACTGGATGGAAGGAGTTGAATGAGAAGATGAGAAAAGCAGAAACCAGACAAAAAAGGTAGAAAAAACATATTTCTTTTTCCTTTTTTTTTTTTTTTTTTTTGCTTCAGGATAAAGTAGTATATTAGTTGTGTTGATAAAAATTTATAAACAAAGCCCTGCCAGCTGAACATCTCTTTCTCCAGTTCAGCAGCCAGAACTTTGATTTATAAGGAAGAAATAAGCTAAATATTACAGTACTGAGGCTTGTATGGATGCTGCGGGGAAGGTGACGGGGCGGTGAATGGGATGGCGGTGACGGGGCAGTGAAGGGAATGGCAATGACGGGGCGTTGAAGGGGACGGTGCAGTGATGGGGACAGATTTTTCCCCCGTGTCATTCTCTAATGCTCACGTCAAAAGCTTCCCTCTGACTCAGCTTCCTGTTTCGGCTTTTGACTGAGCACCGCGTTGCCGATCTGAAGTGTCATCGAGGGGGGGGGGTTTAGGGTTAGGGTTCAGGTTAGGGGGCGTTGCCGATCTTGTTGCCAAAATCGGAAAGGTGAGGAAGGGAGAAAGATGGGCCTGTGGTGAATGAAGAGTTGAGAGAAAGGGGCAGATGATGGAAGTGGGGAGAAAGGGGAGAGAGAAGAGGGAAGATGATGGAAGGGGATAAGGAGCAGATGATGGAAGGGAGAAGGGAGAGCAAATGCTGAATGGAAGTGGAGAAAGAACACATACTGGATGGAAGGAGGGATAAAGAAAAAGGACATATGCTGGATGGGGGAAGAAGATAGAGTTAGTGATATAGTGAAGGGGTGAAGGAAAGGGGTGGCATGCTGTGGATAGACACAGTGAAAAGAGGGAAACTGAGGACTGAATAGTAAGAAAGAATTTAATTTAGACGGAGGCAGAAAATAAAGAAGGAAGACCATAGAAGGAAAGGGAAGAGAGAGAGGAGAGAGAGATGCAAGAGAACGTGGGACGGAGACAGAGATATCAGATCTGAGCGGAGGAAATTAGAAGAGAGAGATGCTTAAAATACATAGGGGGGAGGGAAAGAGAGATGAAAGGAGAAAGAAGCCAGACCATGAGGGAACAGAGGGAAGATGATGGAGGGGGGGTCTAGAGGAGAGATGGCAGGGGGAGACAGACAGTTTCTGGAAGGGGCAGACAGTGGATGGAATGGGCAGATGCTGAATTAAAGAGACAAGGCAGACACTGGAAGGAAAAGAGTGAAAAGAAGATAAAAGCAGAAACCAGAGACAACAAAAGGTAGAAAAAATCATTTTATTTCTATTTTGTCATTAGAATATATCAGATTTGAAATATATATCCTGCTAGAGACATAACTGGGGACTGCAAAGCCCAGGCAGGGCTAGAGAAAGAGGGCACATGATGGAAGGAGGGGATAAATAAAAGGAGAGCACATGATGGTGGGGGGGGGAAAGGATTGAGTTAGGAAAATACTGGAGGGGGTGAGGGAAAGAGGCTGTGAGCTGTAGGTAGACAGTAAAAAAGGAAATTGATGAGAACGTAATCTATATGGATGCAGAAAATAAATTGAAAAGGAAAATGAGGGAAGAAAGGGATTGCAGAAGAGAGGTGTGGGAGAGGGAAGGAGAGGAGAGAGATGCCAGACCAATGGGGGTAAAAGGAGAGATGGAAGGGGGAGGCATGCCATACAGTTTCTAGAAGGAGAGAAGATGCCATGTAGGGGCAGAGCGACGGCAGACAGTGGATGGAAGGAAGAGAGTAACAAGAAGATGAGGAAAGCAGAAACCAGAGAAGACAAAGGTAGAACAAAAATTTTCTATTTATTTATTGCTTTAGGAGACATGTGTCACTGTTTCCGTGGTGTTGCATTGTATGCAGAGTCCAGCTTCTTGCTGGTTCAATTTAACCTTGTCTATGTATTTTTATTTATCCCCCCTTTTACAAAACTGTGGAGCATTTTTTTTAGCAGCTCTGATGCTCAGAATTCTATGAGCGTCAGAGCTGTTACCACCGTGGCTAAAATCCACACTACAGTTTTGTAAAAGGGGGAGGGGTTAGTTTGTGATGACATATTCCATACTAGGCGAAGGTGTTTTTTATGTTCTGTGTGTTCGAAAGACATGGTTTTCTGTTAGGATTGACGGTGTAGGATTGATCTATGCTGGTCTGGCTTGTTTAGTTTTACAATGGGTGTATTGATGTACTGCTCACTGCAGTATGTAAGATGCTGCCTTTTCCTAGGTACTCATGTGTGACGTGTGGCTTGTTACTAAAAATCATGTTTTTCGTACAGATGGGGGGGGGTGTCAAAAAATGATGGGCCCCGGGTGTCACATTTACTAGGTACGCCACTGCTTATGAATTGGATGGTTTTCTACTGAATTGGAAGCCAAGATCAGGCCTCAAAGACAAGAAAATAACACACAATAAAGGAGTCATGAGGATAAGATGTGAAGTATTCAGCCAAGGGTGTATGGTTCAAAAATCACTTTATTTGTAGATATGCCACAATGGCTCAAAGACACCCTCACGACTCCTTCATTGTGTGTTGGATGTTTTTCTAGCATAATCAATCATTTAAGAATAAATCCAGGGCACAATTTGAACTTTTGGGGTTAGAACTTGTTTTAATAATGAATAAGTACCAAAAAGAGCCCTTAATTTACCAGATGACGACAGGAGGGGTGTAAACATGACCCCCCTCTCCACACTGCCACTAGTCACTGATCCCCTCCCACTCCCCAAAGATGTGAATGAAACAGTATATACCAGCCTGTTTGATAGCTTCAGATGTTATGTCCAGTCCTAGTAGTGCAGCAAGCAGGTTCCTGGAGTAGCCAGTGACATGGGGACTCGGGCCCATATCCTTCTCCAAGTACTACACTTAGGGTGGAATATGTGAGCCTTCCAAATCCCACTGTACCCACATATACAAGGGGGTGATGAATGGTTCTCAGACCAAGAAGAGAATGACATAGATATGGTACAATCAATGAACTGAAACAATATCAAAAAACATAGAATTTTGTTTCTGCAAATTGGCACTTAACAAAATAAGGTAACACTTTTTGCAGCTACAGAGGCAAAATAACACTTAGAGTTCAGGAAGTTAGTTGGTTGGGCTGAGAACTTTTCAGCACCCCCTTCATAGGTGTCACCTGCAGACATAAGGGCTGTTGGTGTGGTGTACATTTAGGTATATTGTGTTTTGGGTGGGTTTTGGAGGCTTACCAAACAGTACAAGGAGGTTATGGTGGGATGTGTACCTGGGCCTTTTTATGCCTCAGTGCTCTGCTGGGGCCTCTGTGTGGCCAGTCTACTTAGAATACTGGCCTCTCCTATATTTCGGTGGCTTATTTGTACATCTGTTTCTTTTGGATGTTTTTTTCTTGAAAAAGTTACAAAATGAAAATGGCCATTTTCAAAAAAAACCCAAAAAACCCAAGATAGATGTTTTGCAGTTTTGAAAACGGGCATATTTGGTATTGGATATTTGTGTGTCTTCCCCAAAATGTCTAAACTTGGATTTAGATGTCATATCAAAAAATACCTCTCCACATTTTTAGCTTGGGAGGGTGTTTAGGGGCGGTTCACGGAAGTTTCGCCCCCCACATTTCGCCCCCAGCAATTCGCCCCTCACATTTCGCCCCCGCACATTTCGCCCCCCGGATGTTTCGCCCCCACACATTTCGCCCCCGCACATTTCGCCCCTGAGTGTCAGACTATTCCTCTCGCAGGCGATTTCTTTGCCGACACGACGGCAGGCTACAAATTCAAAGTGCACAGCTGGCTGTTCTCACTGCCTCTAATGTCGGCCCTGCAGCTCCGGACTTCCCCACACCTGCTCTCTCCCCCCCCCCCCCCCGATCACTATTATTTTAAATGTTATGGCAGCCACGGCGCTGTATCCATCGGAGGAGACTTCTAACCTCGGCCATGACGTTGCTGTTGCAGGAAGAGTTCCGGGGCAGGCCGAGGTTAGAAGTCTCCTCCGATGGATACAGCGCCGCGGCTGCCATAACATTTAAAATAATAGTGATCGGGGGGGGGGGGAGAGAGCAGGTGTGGGGAAGTCCGGAGCTGCAGGGCCGACATTAGAGGCAGTGAGAACAGCCAGCTGTGCACTTTGAATTTGTAGCCAAGGACCAACAGATAAGTTTTATTTTAGTCGATAATTAAGAGTTAATTTTTAGTATATACTATGGCGGTCGGGACAGTGAAGGCAATAATGGTTCCAGCGGCAACCTCGGTTTGGTTTTTACACTGAATTTAAATGGTTGCGGGTCTGAGCACTTCACACAAATTATTATTAATAACATTAAGGAGGGTATCCCTGCACGCACAGAGTTAATAAGAAATACTACTTTGAAGTACAACAATAAGATGATCACAAAACATGATCACAGGAAGGTTCCCGCTAAATCTCTCCCTCTCTCTTAGACTGTGGAGGGACTTGCCTGGTTTAGATCCAGTGCTCACTTAACGTTTACGTCCCCCCATTAATCCTTGTCTCTGGGCTATCGCTCATCAGCATGAACTCCATCCCTCCGACCCCTAAAAGGGAGGAAATGCCACAGCCCTGATGTGATGTGAAACCTGATCAGTGAATGCCAGCAACTCTGTTCCCCAAACTGGCTTACACACATTCTCTCTCTCTGTTTTGTACTTTGTAATCCAATAGCCTGGAAATGCAGCATTCACTACCTCGGCCTGAGGTGTGGGGAAGTCCGGAGCTGCAGGGCCGGCGTTAGAGGGAGTAAGAGCTGATGGTGCCACAGGGTCCCGCGTTGGGGGGGGGAGGGAGGAAGAAAGAAGATGGGGGTCATAATCCAACGCTACCTCGGCCTGCCCCGGAACTCTTCCTGCAGCCACCACCCGCCTAGGCAGGAACATGAAGTTGCTGTTGCAGGAAGAGTTCCGGGGCAGGCCGAGGTTAGAAGTCTCCTCCGATGGATACAGCGCCGCGGCTGCCATAACATTTAAAATAATAGTGATCGGGGGGGGGGGGGGGAAAGCAGGTGTGGGGAAGTCCGGAGCTGCAGGGCCGGCGTTAGAGGGAGTAAGAGCTGATGGTGCCACAGGGTCCCGCGTTGGGGGGGGAGGGAGGAAGAAAGAAGATGGGGGTCATAATCCAACGCTCAGGGGCGAAATGTGCGGGGGCGAAATGTGTGGGGGCGAAATGTGTGGGGGCGAAATGTGTCTGGGGGCGAAATGTGGGGGGCGAAATGTGAGGGGCGAATTGCTGGGGGCGAAATGTGGGGGGCGAACCTTCCGGATCCCGTTTAGGGGCAGACAGTAGGCCTGCCCTGCAGTAATCAGTTAGCATGTGGATATTGGTAATTGAACAGTATCTTTGTGTCTCTTTGCTTGATTACAGGCTCACCATTTGTATTTAAATATGGAGAAAACACATATGTTATTTTTGTCTGTTCTTCCAAGTTTAAGTTGCCTTCTGACTGTTTGCCATATCTAGAGCCTGGGAAGGTTAAAAGCAGTTTATATCCGATTCTTACTACCGTATTTTCACGCAAATAACGCGCACCCGTATAAAACGCGCACACGGGTATAGCGCGCAGAAATCACGATGATATGTACAAAAACTTTGGTATACCGCGCTCACGGGTATACCGCGCATGCTGCCCGACGCTCCTTTCGCCCGCCCTGACTTTCCGTGCGCTGTCCCGACTCTCCGTTCACCCCCCCTGACTTCCGTGCACTGTCCCCCCTTGAAGGTCTGTCCCCATCCTGAAAGCCTGATGCCCCCCCCCGACGTCCGATACATCCCTCCCCCCCGAAGGACCGCCGACTCCCCAACAATATCGGGCCAGGAGGGAGCCCAAATCCTCCTGGCCACGGCGACCCCCTAACCCCACCCCGCACTACATTACGGGCAGGAGGGATCCCAGGCCCTCCCGCCCTCGACGCAAACCCCCCCCCCCCCAACGACCGCCCCCCCCCCCCAAGAACCTCCGATCGCCCCCCCAGCCGACCCGCGACCCCCCTGGCGACCCCCCCCACCCCCCTTCCCCGTACCTTTGGTAGTTGGGCCAGAAGGGAGCCAAACCCTCCTGGCCACGGCGACCCCCTAACCCCACCCCGCACTACATTACGGGCAGGAGGGATCCCAGGCCCTCCTGCCCTCGACGCAAACCCCCCTCCCCCCCAACGACCGCCCCCCCCAAGAACCTCCGACCGCCCCCCCAGCCGACCCGCGACCCCCCTGGCGACCCAAACGACCCCCCCACCCCCCTTCCCCGTACCTTTGGTAGTTGGCCGGACAGACGGGAGCCAAACCCGCCTGTCCGGCAGGCAGCCAACGAAGGAATGAGGCCGGATTGGCCCATCCATCCTAAAGCTCCGCCTACTGGTGGGGCCTAAGGCGCGTGGGCCAATCAGAATAGGCCCTGGAGCCTTAGGTCCCACCTGGGGGCGCGGCCTGAGGCACATGGGCCCAACCCCGACCATGTGCCTCAGGCCGCGCCCCCAGGTGGGACCTAAGGCTCCAGGGCCTATTCTGATTGGCCCACGCGCCTTAGGCCCCACCAGTAGGCGGAGCTTTAGGATGGATGGGCCAATCCGGCCTCATTCCTTCGTTGGCTGCCTGCCGGACAGGCGGGTTTGGCTCCCGTCTGTCCGGCCAACTACCAAAGGTACGGGGAAGGGGGGTGGGGGGGTCGCCAGGGGGATCGCGGGTCGGCTGGGGGGCGGTCGGAGGTTCTTGGGGGGGGGCGGGCGTTGGGGGGGAGGGGGGTTTGCGTCGAGGGCAGGAGGGCCTGGGATCCCTCCTGCCCGTAATGTAGTGCGGGGTGGGGTTAGGGGGTCGCCGTGGCCAGGAGGGTTTGGGCTCCCTTCTGGCCCGATATTGTCGGGAAGTCGGCGGTCCTGCCGGGGGGGGGGGATGTATCGGACGTCGGGGAGTCGAACGGGCAAGAGGGCTTGGGCTCCCTCTTGCTCCGATCGTGGATGCGGGTGCGGGTGGGATCGCGTGCGAGCTGTCGTTCGGGGTGGGGGTGCGAGCGGTCCTGCTGGGGGGGTGAATCGGGCGTCGGGCGGGGTGGGAACTATGTTTTAAAACTTTTGTATACCGCGCTCACGCATATAACGCGCGAGGGGTATGCGCGGTAGGTAAAAACGCGTATAACGCGCGCGTTATATGCGTGAAAATACGGTAGTACTCCAGAGGTAGCAATTGGTTATACACCTTTAAAAATAGCTAAAAAAGAGACCTCCCTATCCACTGTTGGTCAAACCTCCATACCCACGGCACCAACATCAGATAGCCAGACTAAAGACTGAGTCTATGTATCTGGAGTCTTACAAATGAAACCTGTAGAGACAGATTCTGAGACAGCCACAAATGCAGATGCAGAAGAGGAGGTGATTGTTCGAAAGCCTAAAAACCCTGTAACGGGGAAGCTAAAAGGGCTTCAGACACGTCAATCAGATTTAACTATGAAAGCCCTGCAGAATTTAGAAGAACAGACAGATGTATTACATAAGTGGGTAGAAGACTTATCAACAACGGGAGTTCAGGATAGAGGTGCAGCTGCTTATGTAAGCCAGGCTATGATACCTAGAGATTATGTAGCGCAGCAGGAAAATTCCTGGCTCTATGTGGTCCCATGGTGTGATAATTTGGCTGGCTGGACTGAAGTATCCAGTGCATAGATGGAGATATGGCCCAGAAATGGCTCTTTAGATCCAAGTAAATTAGATATAGCACGATTTTGCATATGGGATGGGAAAGGAGATCCACAATGGGATTACCCATATATGCAAACGGGTTTAAGAATCTGGGAGAAATATGAACAAAGTAATGTAAATAAATCTCAGGAGCTTAGAAATGAGGGATCACCCATTTTACAAGCACCTCTGATTTATAAACCCCTAACAGGAGGAGGTGTAGCCACTACATATATACCCTGGTCCTTTACGGACCAGGAAAATATTAAGAAACAGTTACCCTCTATGTTAGGAGGAGCCAGTAATTGGATAGCAAAATTTGAACAGATAACGGCAGGATATACACTAGCGATAGGGGATATTAAGCGGATGTTATACCTTTGTCTAGGGGGTCAAGCTAGCCAAATTTTTACACAGGCAGAATTTCCAACCTTAAACATGACTAACTCTGCACACGATGGTTCATCATTTAATGCAGTTAGACCCCAGATTTGGCATGCGATGCGTATGTTATATCCTGATCATAAAGATATGAACAGGGTAATTGCACACAAATTTAAAGTAGGAATGGATATTTATGAGTTTATAAAACGGTTTGAGGATAATTGGGAGAAAGAAACAGGAGAGCCTGTGTTTGCACCAGGAATGATAGCTGTAGCTTTTCAGATGTTGAAAACTACTTTACCTAAAAATATACAAGCCAGATTAGATGCTATAGTTGGTTTGGAAAACAAGGCTTGGGCAGAGATAGTGTCCCATATCTCTCATTATTGCAGATTAGCTGAAGATGAGTTAAGTAAACAGGATAAGGAAGTAGTGCAACTGCAGAAAAAGGTTTTGACAATGCAAATTAAAGAGGAACAAGCGAAAGGAAAAAACCGAGAAAAGAATGACATAGTGGTGGAACTAGCTCAAATTAATAGGGCTAGGAATCCAGAAAGGTCGCAAGTTAGATGCTGGCAGTGTGGATTGATGGGACATTATAGGAGTGAGTGTAAAAATGAAGCAGTACGTCGAGGAAGATTTAGAGTAAGTGGTATAATGCGGGGACAAGGAAGAGGAAATTTTAGGAGTGTACAAGGACAAGGTAGACCCGGAGGATGGCAACCCTGGACAGCACAGCAGCCACAATTCTGGGAACCTGAACCTGTGTCAGGAGAGGGATTTGGAAGACAGGATTGACTATCTCAGTATATTTCTTTCAAAATTCCAAAAGGTAAAAAGGGGGATCCATGTCTTCAAATTAAAATAAATGGACATAATTATAATTTTATTGTGGATACTGGAGCCACTATGACTACGTTAAATTTTATCCCTGTAGGAGCAGGGATACTTTCAAAAGAGAGTATTACTACCATGGGGATAGAAGGGCAGGAAAATGAAAAATGTTTGCTAGAAAATGTATCTCTGCAAATTGAGGGAAAATTGTTGCATATGCCAGTGGTATATGCGCCTGAATGTCCAGTGAATTTATTAGGAAGAGATGCACTGCATAAATTGGAAGCCACAATTGGGTTTGAACCAGAATTACCATGCCAGTGGGATGAAAGGCAGGGAGTCCTGGAAACTTGTCTATGGACATCGTTACGAACAGGAGAACAGACAAGTAAGCCTCCATCATTTGTGTACTCAATATTATTGAGTATACAAGATGATATGGGTGTTCTGGGTCAAACACTAGATACTACATTCTGGATAGGATTACCACCTCTTAAGGAGAATTTACCCTCTAAGAAAGAGGAAATAATGAAGTATGTATTTGACCATGTACCAGAAGAATTATGGAAGAAATATGGGAAAGTGAAAACTGTAGATTCTGTACAAATTGAAATGTTAAAAGAAGGTATAGGACCGAAAATAGCACAATATCCATTGAAGCCAGCAGCTGTAGCAGGAAGTATTCCTATAATTGAAGAATTAGTAAAAGAAGGGATTCTAGAAGAATGTTCATCTTCCTGGAATACCCCTTTGTTTCCCATACAGAAATCAGATGACTCATACAGAATAGTGCATGATTTGAGGGGTTTGAATAAATTAATTCAGTCTGAGTATCCTGTAGTTGCAAGTCCTGTAACAATCCTGAATGAGGTCCCTTTAGGATCTTATTTGACTGTCATTGATTTGAAAAATGCATTTTATACTATTCCACTACATCCAAAGTCACGTCCTTATACAGCCTTTACCTTTGATGGTAAGCGCTATTGTTGGGCACGTCTCCCTCAGGGGCTTTCAGAGAGTCCTTCTGTGTTTTCAAGGATATTAATGCATGATTTGCAAATTTTTAAAGAACGGCTTCCACCAGAAATACATTTGATTTCTTATGTAGATGATTTGTTATTGTCTGCGTCTACTGTGGAAGATAATTTATATATATAAAATCGGAGGTATGTATGTATGTGTGTGTGTGTATGTGTGTATGTGCCGCGATCACGCAAAAACGGCTTGACCGATTTGAACGAAACTTGGTATGCAGATCCCTCACTACCTGGGATGATATGTTCTGGGGGTCTCGCGGCCCACCTGCACACGTGGGCGGAGCTACAAACAGAAAATCAGATTTCACCCATTCATGTCAATGGAAAAAATGTAAAAAGCTGCCAACGCAAAAACGGCTTGCCCGATTTGAACAAAACTTGCTATGCTGATCCCTCACTACCTGGGGTGATATGTTCTGTGGGTCTCGCGGCCCACCTGCACACGTGGGCGGAGCTACAAACAGAAAATCAGATTTCACCCATTCATGTCAATGGAAAAAATGTAAAAAGCTGCCAACGCAAAAACGGCTTGCCCGATTTGAACAAAACTTGCTATGCTGATCCCTCACTACCTGGGGTGATATGTTCTGTGGGTCTCGCGGCCCACCTGCACACGTGGGCGGAGCTACAAACAGAAAATCTGATTTCACCCATTCAAGTCAATGGAAAAAATGTAAAAAGCTGTGGGACCGATTTGAACGAAACTTGGTATGCAGATCCCTCACTACCTGGGGTGATATGTTCTGGGGTCTCACTGCCCATCTGCACACGTGGGCGGAGCTACAAACAGAAAATCAGATTTCACCCATTCATGTCAATGAAAAAAATGTAAAAAGCTGCCATTCTCACAGTAATTCCAACTACCTGGGGTGATATGTTCTGGGGGTCTCGCGGCCCACCTGCACATGTGGGCGGAGCTACAAACAGAACATCAGATTTCACCCATTCATGTCAATGGAAAAAAAGTAAAAAGCTGCCATTCTCACAGTAATTCAAAAACGGCTTGACCGATTTGAACGAAACTTGGTATGCAGATCCCTCACTAACTGGGGTGATTTGTTCTGGGGGTCTCTTCACCCAAGAATTTATATGTTCTTGCTCCTGGAGGTGAAACTAAAAATGTTGTTTATAATCAAGTTTTGTGTTAGTTGTATTGTATTCATTTTGTCAAATATTTCACATTATAATTTGAATATTGTACTTTTTATAAAGCTGTAAAAAAATAATTTCATTCACCACTATAAAGTATCTTTATTTGAATCCATTTACAGTGTTATTGCTATAATTAAATACCCGGGTCATCAGCTAGTATGAAATATACTATTGAATTGTTGAATTTTCTGTGTGAATATGGTTATGTGGTTAATAAGGAGAAATTACAAATAGCAGAAGAAGAGGTTACCTTTTTAGGGTATCGTGTAGGCAAGTCAGTACGAGCCTTAACTAAAGATTTAGTGCAGGAAATAGAAAAAACACCCTTACCACAGACAGTGAAGGAATTACGAGGATTCTTAGGACTCCTTAATTATTGTTTAAGTACTAGGACACTTCCTTTGAGGGCTAAATTGAAAGGAAATGTTCAAAGCAGAGATAGCATTCAATTAGACTCAGCACTGGTGGTGCTTATACAGGAGTTAAAACAAGCAATTAGAGATGCTCCACAGTTTGTTTTGCCTTTGATTGGGACAGAAGTGCAAGTACATTTACATATTGGAAACCCTGGATGGGGTGCAGTTTTACAACAAAATGACAATGTTTGTGGATATTTATCTGGAAGTTTTACACCTGTGGAAATGGGTTTTTCTCAGTGTGAAAAAGGAGTAGTGGCAGCTGCAACATTGGTAGGAAAAATTATGGATTTGTTGCCATACAGTCATATCACAGTACATACTTCCCATGATATTTTGAATATTTAAAAATTGCCAGAAGTAGAGTTTACTAGTCAGCGTATAGGGAAGTATTTGGCTCTGCTTACCACTGGTTTAGTGGATGTACAACCAAAAATCTATATATATAAAATCGGAGGTATGTATGTGTGTATGTGTGTGTGTGTGTATGTGCCGCGATCACGCAAAAACGGCTTGACCGATTTGAACGAAACTTGGTATGCAGATCCCTCGCTACCTGGGATGATATGTTCTGGGGGTCTCGCGGCCCACCTGCACACGTGGGCGGAGCGACAAACATAAAATCAGATTTCACCCATTCATGTCAATGGAAAAAATGTAAAAAGCTGCCATTCTCACAGTAATTAAAAAACGGCTTGACCGATTTGAACGAAACTTGGTATGCAGATCCCTCACTACCTGGGGTGATATGTTCTGGGGGTCTCGCGGCCCACCTGCACACATGGGCAGAGCTACAAACATAAATTCAGATTTCACCCATTCATGTCAATGGAAAAAATGTAAAAAGCTGCCATTCTCACAGTTATTAAAAAACGGCTTGACCGGTTTGAACGAAACTTGGTATGCAGATCCCTCACTACCTGGGGTGATATGTTCTGGGGGTCTCGCGTCCCACCTGCACACGTGGGCGGAGCTACCAACAGAAAATCAGATTTCACCCATTCATGTCAATGGAAAAAATGTAAAAAGCTGCCATTCTCACAGTAATTCAAAAACGGCTTGACCGATTTGAACGACACTTGGTATGCAGATCCCTCACTACCTGGGGTGATATGTTCTGGGGGTCTCGCGGCCCACAACTCTATGTTGCTTGCTCAAGGGTGGGTTCACCCAAGAATTTATATGTTCTTGCTCCAGGAGGTGAAACTAAAAATGTTGTTTATAATCACGTTTTGCATTAGTTGTATTGTATTCATTTTGTCAAATATTTCACATTATAATTTGAATATTGTACTTTTTATTAAGCTGTAAAAAAATAATTTCATTCACCACTATAAAGTATCTTTATTTGAATCCATTTACAGTGTTATTGCTATAATTAAATACCCGTGCAACGCCGGGGCATCAGCTAGTGAAGGATAAAGATCCGGCACAAGTGTTTTATGCTTTTTTAGGAATACAAGACAGTACTGAGCACGAGTGTTCAGTTCTAATTCCACAGCAACAAATGTTATTACAATATGATAAACCCCTAGGTGAGGGATATATTTGTTTTATACATGGTTCCAGTGCTACAAACAGAGCAGCATTTGCTATCACGACGTATGATAGGGATGCTGACAGCACTGAGTGGAAAACTTACTGTTTACCATCAGATCAATATTCAGCTCAGACTGCAGAATTAGCAGCATTAGTCCAGGTTCTACAGGACAATATAGGAAGGAAAGTTACTGTCTATTCAGATTCTGCATATGCTTTAGGAGTAGCAAAATTGCATTTAATGACATGGAAAAAGAGAGGATTCATAGACTCTGGAGGTCATCCAGTTCAACATTTACCTTTGATAGAGAGATTGGATAGCTTATTGCAGCAATACCCAGACAAAACATTGGCATTATGTAAAATTAAGGCCCATGATAAGAAAGATGAATCGTGGGAGCAATATATGCATAATCAGACAGATCTAGCAGCAAAATGGGCTGTAGAGCAACAGGGCATAATGCTAGTACAGACTAGAGCTAGGAGCAAGATTACAAAAGAACAAGAAGAGCATAGACGACTGCTCCTAGATGGCGTAACAGAGGAAGAGATTCAACAATGGACAAATTTACAGTGTCAGTGTATAGAAGGTATCTGGTATAATTTGTCAGGTGTGCCATGTATGGCACAGGTACCTCGGGTGATAATGATCCAACAAATGCACAATGCCTTACATGAAAGTGCAGCTACTTTGATTAGTCAATTGTCACAGCAAATCTGGCATCCTAATTTAGAAAAAATAGTAAGACAGACTGTATTACGTTGTGCTGTATGTGTAAAAACTAATCCTAGAGGTACTTGTGTAGCACCAGGCACTCTACCTATCCCGCAGGGACCTTTTCAGAAGTGGCATGTGGATTTTACAGACATGATAACACCTTGTAAAGGTAAGAGGTATCTTTTACTTTGTGTTTGTCCTTTTTCGGGCTGGATTGAAGCCTACCCCTGTAAAAAAGAAACAGCAGGAGAAGTGGCAAAGGTATTCTTAAATGAAATTATTCCAAGACATGGAATTCCTTATGAGATAGCCACAGATAATGCCAGCCACTATAAAAATGCATTATTACAAGAATTGGCAAATTCACTATTGATTAAGCACAAATTCTTAACAGTTTACCATCCTCAATCAAACAGTTTTGTTGAAAAATCGAATGATTTAATAAAAACTGTGTTGAGAAAAATTATGCCATTGGAGTCTAAAGACTGGCTAAAATATTTGCCAGCAGCACTCTATGTAGTGCGCAATAGGCATATGCCTAGATTTGCTTTGACTCCTTTCCAAATTGCCACTGGAAGAAAGATGCCTCTTGCTTTTGTGAAACCTAGAAATTGTACTAATGATACTTTATTTTCTGATTATGTTGTAGCATTACAGACAGCTGTAGCAGAGATTCAATCGCGACGAACTCCAAGTAGTGTGGATCAAGTACTTCCAGTTTACAGGTTCCATCAGGATCAGTGGGTGTATAAGAGGTTACATACAAGAAATATATGGACTCAGCCATACTTTTATGGACCTTTTCAAGTGGAAGTGGTGTTCCCTTATGCAGTGAAACTAAAAGGGTATACACCATTAGTACACGTGAAAGACATTAAACCAGCACCCATTGCTAATACCTGATTACCTGAGCATATCTATTGTTCCTGCAAGGAAATCAAGGACTAGAGACACTATTAGTAGTTCATATCATTGCTATTATATTTGCATATTTTCAATACTGTTTATTTTTTAGTTATACTAATTAGGTATTAATTTTAGCCATGTTACTTATTTGGTGTTCTCCATTACTATTCTTTGCTTTTTTCTACCACACTTTTGCAGAATGGAATCTTTTCTTACCTATAGTGGGTCAGGGAAATTCCTATGAACAAATGAAATTTCGTGTAGCTAGGTATGCTAATGTAAGCAATTGCTGGGTTTGTGCCCAGCTTCCACAACACTCTAGTGGGTTACCTTTTCGACCTATTGCATGGAATGTTTCTGATCTTTGTTATTATTCTCTTTACCTTATGCCACGTAATGGCTTAGTTGCACCACAGTTTAGTCATGAGGGAAATTGTTCCTCTATGGTTCAATATTCTCTTCTTCAAACATTTACTCGTTATGCTTTTAGTTTTGACCCAAATAAACCACCAGCCCCAGTTTTAGTTAGACCCATGCGAGGATTTCTTTGTTACCATTCTAAAAGGACAGATAAAACCACCTGGTATGCTGGAAAGAGTTCATGTCAATATTATGTTTCTTCTGATGGTCCAAATATTTCTCTTTCATTGGGAAATATTACTGTTTCTACCTATTTTACTGACAGGCAACAATTTGCCTGGCTTACAGGTGTTAGTAATTATTTGTTACCGTCTTATGCTGACTGCTGGTGGATTTGTGGCCCATATGCATACAGATGGCTTCACGAGGATTGGTACGGGACCTGCTATATCGGGTTCCTATTATCCCCTGTGAGAATCCTATCTGAATTGCCTCCTACCCGATCAAAAAGAAATACTCCTCTCATTTCTGAAGGGGAAAGATTTGCTATGATCCTTTTACCTAGTTATGGAGTAGGTAAATTAATCCAAATTATAAAAAAATTATCCACCCTTATTGAAACTATGGGTAATGAAACAACAGCAGTTACTCAATCTCTGTCACTAGAGCTCAGACAAACACGCATTGTAGCTCTTCAAAATAGGATGGCACTCGACTATCTCCTAGCAGCCCAGGGGGGTACATGTGCCATCATTGGACAAGAATGTTGTACTTATATTCCTGACTCCTTCTCTGACCAGCAAGCACATATCACATCTCTAGACAAGGCATTGCAGAATTGGGAACAATTTAAGGTAGAGGATAAGGGTTGGTTTGATTGGCTAACTGCATGGATGCCTAATATATTATGGGTTAAAGGCCTATTGGGTGTTTTAATAGGCCTGGCTTTTGTGTTTCTGATTGTGTGTTGTAGTTTATCCTGTATAATTGGCATTGGAAAAACATGTTTGCAGAAAGTGACTCCCAATCTTACGCTGATCCAGAGAACAAGTCATGCCCAAAGCAACCTCAGAACAGAGCAAGGTAAGGCCACTAAAGCTCCAGGTGTGGGTCCTGGAACAGTGAACTGTTCCAGGTCCCAAGGGGGGACTCAGGACCTTGTCCTATGCCTTAAGTAGTTCTTAGGTGGGCCAGCTTAGTTTACCTGGACAGGTACGAGTGAGCAAACATGAAATAAAAAAATTCAGCTATTACACTTTCTCACATTGCATCAGGATTTACTAATTAGAAAAACCTGTTGATAGATAGGGCCTAATCCAAGAGCAAGTGAAAATGTGGATTAGTAGCTATAAATGAATAAATGAAAATTGGATAAGCTGGAATATAACAATCAAAAATACAAAAGTAAGACAGGAATTTTAAGTTAACATATGGATTTGATATATGTCATGTGCTTGACGGATATAGGGAGGCAGGCTAAGACATTTTGTGATTGATAACCACCATACCAACAGATTGGAAAGCTTAAGTTATAGGGCTTCTTTGTGTTAAAAAGTGACCAGCCTGAACTAGGCCAATCCTCAGGGAAATGTAGGCAGACAGGAGTTGGCTTTTGACCTGGTATCCACATACCAGGGGGCCCTAGGTTTGCCATGACTTAAGTTAAATCTAAACCATATGTGTATCATGGTATGTATAAATTTAAGTTTTAGTAAATTTCATTAAGTTAGGAAAAGTTACATAATAGAAATATTACTTAGGTAGCTATAGGTAATAAGCTACCAAATATAAGTTAACAACAAATATAGATTAGGAATATATTTTATTTTGATTTTCATATATCTGAAATCCTGAAGAGATCCTGATAAGGCAACAGATGGTGTTTGACCTCTGACCTTAAGCAACTTTTTTCTACTTTTACTTCTAGAATCTTGATGGGAGGGGTACCTGCTCTTTCCATCTTTCCTTTGTTCAGTCTTAGTGAGACAAAGATCTCAGAATAGCAAAGGACACTGATGGTTACAGGAAAGGATTTAAAAGTTGTATAGCCTTTGTAAGTATATTACAATTTTTGTCTATGTATTTCTTCTTTTTATAAAATATGTAAGCTTAATGTGAGAATGTAGCTTTTTAGATATAAGAATGTAATTTGTGACACGCCTATATGAAGCTAGCCTTATATGGGAATAAATAATGTGGACCAATTAGACTGCAGATGGATTGTAACGAAGGAATGTCGTCATTTAGGATATATATGGACGTGTAACTGGTAAAACGTTGAAATTTTTTATGAGCAAGGCCAGCTTTTGGCTTCTGTAATAATTCTCATGATGCAAATGATAATCAATTTAAAATTAATTGATTAATCTTATGATCTAATATCGATATCTAATAAAAAATAAGATTTTGGATTTTATTAAAATATTTTGCATCATTATTTTTTGTCATTTCATTTTACAACCCTAGAATAGCTATAAGTACGCTTGTGTGCAATTATCCTGATCATCGTCTAATAGCCAATCTTCCTATTTTAGCTAAAATAACAGAAAAACTGGTCTTTCAGCAGTTATCAGATTTCATTGATAAAACCCAGGTTCTGCACCCCAACCAAGCGGGTTTTCAAAAAAATCATTCCACAGAACATGCTTTTTTATAACTTGCCACAACTATACATTATTATCTCGATCAACATAAGTCTGTATTACTCATCTCTTTAGATCTTGCTGCTGCATTTGACACTATAGACCACTTCAAAGACTCGCATCCATCGGTCTAACTGACCAAGTCCTAGAATGGTTCAGATCCTATTTCTCTAATAGATTTTCCACAGTGCACTTTAATAATTCAATTTCAAAATCATCCCATTCCAACTTCGGTATTCCTCAAGGTTCTATATTATCCCCTCTGTTATTCAATATCTATTTGGCTCCCCTTTTAACTCTATGTCAATCTATTGGATTTACGGCTTACGCCTAAGCTGATGACCTTCAACTTGTGCATAGTATTGATCCGACAAGCCAAAACAATATTTCATTAACCAAAAGTTAATCACAATCCATGAATGGCTGAAT